>NC_135803.1:59279704-59586704 GCF_964213995.1 Mustelus asterias | reverse complement strand
TTTCTCTCCGGGACATATGGATTCATATATATGAATGCTAAAATTCAATATTTCGGAATTGTAAAATTCATTTATCTTTGTAATGTCCTCCAATTTACAGAACTTTACAGCCCCCTACTAAGGAGACTTGCAGGCAGGAGGAGCCAGCAGAATAGGTGGTGTTCCTGCTGTCTGCACACTTGCTCCCAACCTGGCTGCAATTTAGCAACAGGCGAGGCCTCAGACAGTTCATCCATCCTTGCGCCAACTGAGGGCCTTAAATGGACAATTCATGGCAACCTAAGGACAATTTTTCCACATGCCCATAATTTGTGGGCTGGCAGGTGGAGGTCAGCAACAAGTGTGAAACTCAGTAGGTAAGTCTCTGGTCCATGAAAGGGAATGTGGGGGGGTTGGATTTTTCCTTCATGAGCCCCCTTTGCAGATCAGAGGCTCCGCCCCCCCCCCCCCCCCCCCCCCACACACACACACACAATTCCCCAACATGCCCCCTTCATCCCCCATGCCCCCAACAAGCCTGTGCACTCCAATTCTCAATGCCTGATCCCCCCTTCCAGGCCTCCTCACCTGGCCCCATAGCGAAGCATCCTCCCCAACTTACCTATCATCCTACTCCTGACTCTTTTTCTCTGTTACTAAATGCAGTCACAGCAGTGGCCACCGTTCCCGATTACGCTGCTGGAAGAGAGAGCTGCCAGCCAGTTGATTAGCTAGCAGCTAGCAAGGGCAAGGCTCCCTTCCCAGATGGGGATGGAAATGTTGCCCCAAGATACTTAACTCTTTAACCGGCTGAAGGACATCCTGCCAGAGCCAAGGCTTCATTATTACTTTGTAATGACCTCAACGGGGCCCATGAGGTTGGCCTCTTGGAGTATGAGCTCCCTGATTGAGGTAATGATTGCCTGCCCAATCACAGTGGTTTGCACTGCTGCCTCACAGTGCCAGGCACCTGGGTTTAAATCCCGGCTTGGGTCACTGTCTGTGTGGAGTTTGCACATTCTCCCCGTGTCTGCGTGGATTTCCTCTGGGTGCTCCGGTTTCCTCTCACAGTATGAAAGATGTGCTGGTTAGCTGCATTGACCCAAACAGGCAACTAGGGGAATTTCACAGTAACTTCATTGCTGTGTTAATGTAAGCCTTACTTCTGACAAATAAATATACTTTATCTTTTACCTGTACATATATTGAGGGGCGTCAGGGCTCCTGACACTCCGAATTCTGATTTTGTACCTGAGGCACTCTTAGGTGTGGAGTTGAGTTTGTAACTAGAGGGAATCTGGTGAAGGGACACCAACCTCTGAGGAGTAATTTCATACCTTTTTGGGCTTGTGCAGTAGACCCCTGTCGCTTGCAAAATCCTGCTTAATGAATTTGGGCGGTCACTACTTTGGTTTAAGTTTGGTAACTAAGATTTCTGAAACAGCCTTTATTGGTTTTCATGTGTTATATTTCAAATTAAATATGTAGAATTTTATAAATACATTCACCTTCCATTATCATCAGCAAGAACAAATTCATTTGAAACCTAATTTGAATACATCGACTGATACTGGGGTGTGAGGGCATGATGTGGAGATGCCGGCGTTGGACTGGGGTGAACACAGTAAGAAATCTCACAACACCAGGTAAAAGTCCAACAGGTTTATTTGGTAGCAAATACCATAAGCTTTCGGAGCGCTGCTCCTTCGTCAGATGGAGTGGAAATGTGCTCTCAAACAGTGCACAGAGACACAAAATCAAGTTACAGAATACTGATTAGAATGCGAATCCCTACAGCCAGCCAGGTCTTAAAGGTACAGACAATGTGGGTGGAGGGAGCCTTAAACACAAGTTAAAGAGATGTGTATTGTCTCCAGACAGAACAGCCTGCAAGTCCAGGAGGCAAGCTGTGGGGGTTACTGATAATGTGACATAAATCCAACATCCCGGTTTAGGCCGTCCTCATGTGTGCGGAACTTGGCTATCAGTTTCTGCTCAGCGACTCTGCACTGTCGTGTGTCGTGATGGCCGCCTTGGAGAACGCTTACCTGAAGATCCGAGGCTGAATGCCCGTGACTGCTGAAGTGCTCCCCCACAGGAAGAGAACAGTCTTGCCTGGTGATTGTCGAGCGGTGTTCATTCATCCGTTGTCGTAGTGTCTGCATGGCCTGTGCACTGTCTGAGAGCACATTTCCACTCCATCTGACGAAGGAGCAGGGCTCCGAAAGCTTATGGTATTTGCTACCAAATAAACCTGTTGGACTTTAACCTGGTGTTGTGAGACTTCTTACTGTGTGAGGGCATAACATGGAATAGTTTCATTTCCACTGTGAATAATTGTAAACAGGCCTAAATCTAATCAACTTGCCTGTATTAGCAATTAGTGCAGTACAATTCCTTACAAGCTTACAAATTAATTAATCTGTATGAGTAAGATCATTATTATGATCAACAATTTCAAGAGGATAGATTTGATGTTACAGCCATATTCATTTCCTAAGGGGGGGAATTTGAAATGTTCCAAGAAATTCATTGCCATAATAATTGATAATTAGATTTGAGCAAATGAAATAAGTCCTGGAGGATGATTTGCACTTTTCACCTATGATGGATAACCAGTAGTTAGTGTCTTTTCTATATCATCTCAGTGACTTACTTGTGAAGCACAAACCATTTTCAAGTGTGGCCCTGGCTCAAGTGTTGCTGGGAAATTGACTAAGTAAACAGATATATCAAAGGCTGATGCAAAATGTGGCTTTGTTACAGAGACACTTCAAGGAATCACAGGTAGTTCTGGCACAGATGCCGGGGTTGGACTGGGGTAAGCACAGTAAAAAGTCTCACAACACCAGGTTAAAGTCCAACAGGTTTATTTGGTAGCACAAGCCACAAGCTTTCGGAGCACCGCCCCTTCATCAGGTGAGTGGGAATTGTGTTCACAAGCAGGGCATATAGAGCCATAGAGTCATAGAGGTTTACAGCATGGAAACAGGCCCTTCGGCCCAACTTGTCCATGCCGCCCTTTCTTTTTTAAAACCCTCAGCTAATCCCAATTGTCCGCATTTGGCCCATATCCCTCTATACCCAACGTACCCATGTAACTATCTAAATGATTTTTAAAAGACAAAATTGTACCCGCCTCTACTACTACCTCTGGCAGCTTGTTCCAGACACTCACCACCCTCTGTGTGAAAACATTGTCCCTCTGGACACTTTTGTGTCTCTCCCCTCTCACCTTAAACCTATGCCCTCTAGTTTTAGACTCCCCTACCTTTGGGAAAAGATATTGACTATCTAGCTGATCTGTGCCCCTCATTATTTTATAGACCTCAATAAGTTCACCCCTCAGCCTCCTACGCTCCAGAGAAAAATGTCCCAGTCTATCCAGCCTCTCCTTATAACTCAATCCATCAAGTCCCGGAAGCATCCTAATAAATCTTTTCTGCACTCTTTCTAGTTTAATAATATCCTTTCTATAATAGGGTGAACAGAATTGCACACAGTATTCCAAGTGTGGCCTTACCAATGTCTTGTACAACTTCAACAAGACATTCCAACTCCTGTATTCAATGTTCTGACCGATGAAACCAAGCATGTTGAATGCCTTCTTCACCATTCTGTCCACCTGTGACTCCACTTTAAAGGAGCTATGAACATGTACCCCAAGATCTCTTTGTTCTGTAACTCTCCCCAACGCCCTACCATTAACTGTGTAAGTCCTGCCCTGGTTCAATCTACCAAAATGCATCACCTCGCATTTATCTAAACTAAACTCCATCTTCCATTCGTCAGCCCACTGGCACAATTGATCAAGATCCCATTGCAATTGGAGATAACTTTCTTCACTGTCCATTATGCCACCAATCTTAGTGTCATCTGCAAATGTGTCAATCTTAGTGTCATCTGCATATAGACACAAACTCAATTTACAAGATAATGGTTGGAATGTGAGTCTTTACAGGTAATCAAGTCTTAAAGATGCAGACAATGTGAGTGGAGAGAGGGTTAAGCACAGGTTAAAGAGATGTGTATTGTCTCCAGCCAGGACAGTTAGTGAGATTTTGCAAGACCAGGCAAGTTGTGGGGGTTACAGATAGTGTAACATGAACCCAAGATCCCAGTTGAGGCCGTGCTCATGTGTGCAGACCTTGGCTATCAGTTTTTGCTCAACGATTCTGCGTTGTCGTGTGTCATGAAGGCCACCTTGTGGAACGCTTACCGGAAGATCAGAGGCTGAATGCCCGTGACCCCTGAAGTGTTCCCCAACAGGAAGAGAACACTCCTGCCTGGTGATTGTCGAGCGGTATTCATTCAACCATTGTCGTAGTGTCTGCATGGTCAATCCAATGTACCATGCTTCGGGACATCCTTTCCTGCAGCGTATCAGGTAGACAACGTTGGCCGAGTTGCAAGAGTATGTACCGTGTACCTGGTGGATGGTGTTTTCACGTGAGATGATGGCATCTGTGTCGATGATCCGGCACATCTTGCAGAGGTTGCTGTGGCAGAGTTGTGTGGTGTACACTGGAAGCACAGATTACAGGACAGCAGGAGGTCTAGACTTCAAAAGGTGATCGTTATCAGTTTGAGTTGCCAGAGGTATGCGATGAACAAATGGTTGTAAACAATCACCTATCACATGGAAAGTAGGATATAACGCCTGTGATGGATGGGACGCCGTTAATGTGGATATCTGCAATAATCTGTCAGAAACAATAAAATGCAAACAGGCACATAGTCCCAAGGAAGATATAAATGTTGTTACAGATTTAGCCAAATGAGCAATAAGCTATAGGCAGAACCATTGCGGAAGGCAGCCTCAAGCATCTGGCTTGAAGACCGAGTTTGACCCCCATTCGTGTCTGGCCAGTATGAATAGGTGGTGACTTCAGTAGAAGTCATTAGATAAGTATTGTTTGTTTAAATCTATGCTGAAGAATTTGTAGTGGCAGTAAAGGAAGGTAGAATCATTTGTCAGTTTTGAACAGAGTATAGAAGATAGAACAGTACAGCACAGGAACAGGCCCTTTGGCCCACGATGTTGTGCCAAGCATGACACCAAGTTAAACTAATCCCTTCTGCCTGCCCTTGGTCCATATCCCTCTATTCTTTGCATATTCATGGGTTTAATCTAAAAGCCCCTTAAATGCCCCTCTCATATCTGCCTCCACCACCACCCCTGGCAGCGTGTTCCAGACACCTACCACTCTGTGTAAAAAAACTTGCTCCTCACATTTCCTTTGAACTTTCCCCCTCTCACCTTAAGTGCACACCGCCTAGTATTAGACATTTCAACTCTGGGAAAAAGATTCTGACTATCAACCCTATCTATGCCTCTCATAATTTAGTAGAGCAGTGATAAGCATTAGGATTTTATATTTTGTTAAACAAACAAGTGTTTTGATTCCAGAATAATAGTGTTATGTCTGTCAATTGACTGGAGCAAGGGTCTCAGTCAACAGAAGGTTGCTCATAATAGTTCATACTGACCTCCCAGTAATCACACGCTATTGGCAGCTCAACCATCTTCCATAATTAAGGAGGGGACATACAGTTCAAGAAATCTGGCAGAGCTAGTGGGCCCCACAGGCTCTTCATCAGTTTGTGCCAGTAGAGAAGCTATGGAGGCCACCCCACTCAGGAGCTGGTCTAAAATCCATGAGAGTCTCATATGCATATATTAGTGAAATTTTTACTAGAGTCCAGCACTCAGCAGACATCAAAAGTAGCCGTGGTAAAATTGTCATCAGCAGAAACAAAGCAGATATGAGAATGCTCCATTTTGCACACTCTCCTGCCCGGTTCATGATAATCAGAGTGAAAATTTTCCAACATGCCATTCTCAGACATCAAAAGAACCAGTGTCGCTGATTTTCAAAGTGGATTTTTTTAATGAGAAAATGCTTAAACCTTTTCTTAACAAAAGAGTGGAAGGTGCAGAGAAACATACGGTTTAAAGTGGCCAATGTGGAAGACTTTGCAGAGAGAAAACATTCAGCAGTGCAGTAGGTTCTTTGCACTGCCTTAAATCTCACTTCTTTGTCACTGTCTATTTGAGTTTGCTTACCAATCAGAGAGCCAGTCTCCTTTTGTCTGATGAAAGCAATGGAGAGCAATCTGAGTAAGTGGGCCTTTTTACAGCTGTTCATGATCAACATTTTTATAATTGTGTCTCCAGTAGTACAACTTTCTCTCACCCAACTCCTGTCATAATTCTTTCTCTCTATCTTGGTTGTTTCTCTTCAACTGACTGTGCTGAATGTGGCTTCAGCAATTGAAAACCTCCTCCTGGTCTGTCGGCTAACAAATCACCTGGCATTCGGCTCATCGTAATGTGAGGTGTGCTGCAATAAATAAATTGAAAGTGTCAGCCAGTGATCCGATGAAAACTGATGTTTCTTCCAGTTTGTATCTAGAATTGGCTCTCCATTGGAAGCAGAATAATACAATGGAGTTGTGCTGTATTTTACCTTGTTCATCCTCATGAGCTGTGCAAATAGCTCTGACCGAAATGTAGGTCCATTGCCAGACACAGTTTCCTCTGGGAACCCATAGGCGGAATATACACTATGTAAAATATTTAGAGTTTTGCTAGTTGTTGTTAAATTCATTGGAAACCCATCAACCCACTGCAAATGGCTATTATGTTGATAAATTCTGCTAAATCTCTGTGCAGTTTCTGCAGCACTTTAGTTGGCTATTTCCATGGTTATAAAGGTGATTTCCATTCTACTTCTTGACATAGAAGACCGTACTTATCTAACATTGGCCACCAAAGGTAGCTCCTCACTAGAGTCTTTGTCAAATTCATCCCTAAATGTTCATCATGTAGATCACAAAGCAATTGTACCTTTCAGGAATTATAACTCTGGCTCACACATAACACAACCTCTATTAACAACTCCTTATTCTTAAAAAATGGCCTAATTTCTAAATGCAAATGTTAGCCACCCATTTGCGAGATACCCATGGCACACAAGGTCCTTATGTGTTGTTCCATCAATGTCATCTGCTGTGCCTGACAACTGAACTATATGTGGAAAGAAAATCTTTCCTGTTGAGCTCGATCTCTGATGGAACTGGTAATCATCACATCAGCTTCACAATGATCTTCTGACCGTCTGTTCTTAATGTTGTACTTATAAGAAGACAAGGTTAATGCCCATCTCTGCATTCAAGCTGCAGCTAAAGCTCCAGTACTGGAGGCTTTGGGACTTCAATATAGTTGTCAGCAGCAGTGTAGAGAAAGAGCCGCTTAATGAGAGGTAGGTCCATTCAAAAGTCTGATGGCAGCAGGAAAGAAAGTGTTCTTGAGTCGGTTGGTACATGTGCTCAGACTTCTGCATCTTTTTCCTGACGGAAGGTGGAAGAGAGAACATCCAGGGTGCGTGGAGTCCTCAATTATGCTGGCTGCTTCACTGAGGCAGTGGGAAGTGTAGACAGAGTCAATCGATGGGAGGCCGTTTTGTGTGAAGGATTGGGCTACATTCATGACCTTTTGTCGTTTCTTACAGTCTTGGGCAGAGCAGGAGCCATACCAAGCTGTGATACAACCAGAAAGAATGCTTTCTATGGTGCATCTGTAAAGGTTGGTGAGAGTCGTAGCTGACATGCCAAATTTCCTTAGTCTTCTCAGAAAGTTGGTGGGCTTTCCTAATTATAGTGTCGACATGGGAGGACCAAGACAGGTTGTTGGTAATCTGGACCCCACCTAAAAACCTGAAGCTTTCGACCATTTCTATTTCGTCCCCATTGATGCAGACAGGCGCATGTTCTCCTTTATGCTTCCTGAAGTCAATGACAATCTCCTTCGTTTTGTTGACATTGAGGGAGAGATTATTGTTGCCGCACCATTTCACCAGATTCTCTATCGCATTCCTGTACTCTGTCTTGTCATTGTTTGAAATTCGACCCACTACTGGGGGTCATCAGCAAACTTCACAATCGAGTTGGAAGGGAACTTGGCAACACAGTCATAGGTGTTTAAGGAGTATAGTAGGGGGCTGAGAACAAAGCCTTGTGGGGCACCGGTGTTGAGGATGATCTTGGAGGAGGTGTTGTTGCCTATTCTTTCTGATTGTGGTCTGTGGGTTAGCATGTTCAGGATGCAGTCACAGAGGGTGGAGCTGAGGCCCAGGCCATGGAATTTGGAGATGAGTTTCAGAGGAATAATAGTGTTGTAGGCTGAGCTGTAGTCAATAATTAGGAGTCCGACAGAGGTGTCTTTGTTATCTAGGTGTTCCAGGGTTGAGTGTAGGGCCAGGGAGATGGTGAGTGCTGTGGTCCTGTTTTGGTGGTAGGCGAACTATAGTGGATCCAGGCAGTCTGGGAGGCTGGAATTGATTCGGCCATGACTAACCTTTTGAAGCACTTCATAATGATGGATGTCAGAGCCACCAGATGATAGTCATTAAGGCACGTTGCTTGGCTTTTCCTTGGTATTGGGATGATGGCTGTCTTCTTGAAGCAGATAGGGACCTCAGATTGGTGTAAAGAGAGGTTCAAGATGTCTGCGAATATCCCTGCCAGCTGATCTGCGCAGGGTCTGAGTCTCGTCCAGGTACCCCTCTGGTGGTGGGGAGGGGCCTGACAGAGCTGGCAATGCCAGCTCCAGAGTGATTGGGACGCCCTTTTTAAAGATCTGAGCTGAAGATATCCACCTCCCCAGTGGATATAGGGAACCCCTCACAACAACCACCTGGGTAAACAATCCCCTCACCATCTGCCACACACCCCCATAAAGCCATTCATGGACAGTCCTGGAGCAGAGCAGAGGAGTTGCCCATTGGAAATTGAAATTTGCTGAGCAATTTCCATGGAGGTCAGTGCTTCAGGGTTTCCACAGGGTCCCAATGAGCATCTCAGATATCTATGTGGCTCTGAAGATCTGGAGACTGGCTCCTAATGCCCACATGACTACTCACAACAAAACATTGTTCAGCGCAGCATATATCAGAATGTGCACACACAGCACAGACAGGCATTTTGATACAAAAATCATAGAACCTCTACAGTGCTGAAGGAGGCCTTTCGACCCATCGAGTCTGCACCGACCACAATCCCACCCATGTCCTATTCCCGTAACCCCGCATATTTACACTGCTAATCCCCCCTGACACTAGAGTCAATTTACCATGGCCAATCAACCTAACCCGCACATCTTTAGACTGTGGGAGGAAATCCACGCAGACACGGGGAGAACGTGCAAACTCCACATAGACAGTGACCCAAAGACGGACTTGAACCCGGGTCCCTGGCGCTTTGAGGTATCAGTGCTAACCACTGGTACTCATTGTGGTACTCATTATGCCAAAACTCATGGGGAAGAGATGGCGTCCATCTCTTTGTGGAATATGCCTTGCAAAGAAGGTTTGAAGAGAGATGACGTGGTTTTTAAAATCGAGGTTCATCCCGAGCAGCTCTGTGACGCAGGACTCCGTGCTCTATGGGCTGTTCCCAGGACGCACACCAAAACAAACATCGACAGTTGCTGGAGGACAATCAATTCAGTGAAAGACATTCTTCGGTCTGCCCGAAACTTGGTTGGTCTTCCAGAGCCAAGGCCGTGGCCGGAATCTTACCACCATTCATGCTGGCGGGAATTTCCCATCCCGCCACAGTGAATGGAGATTTGGTTTGCCGCCAAATTCTGTAACCTCACTGCAGCAAGAATGTGGCGTAAAGGGCAGGTAAGGTCACGCCCCCAAATGTTTCAGACTGGCACATTCCAAAGCCCAGGACTACATTCTGAGTGATCCACTAACACTTGAGGCAGCCACCACAGAGGCATAATGGGGTAACGTCACTGTCTAGGAACTTTCAGCCACAGTGCACTAAGAGGAGGGGAATAGTATAGAACCCCCTCGGGCTGTGTGACTCACATTGAATGTATACGTTGAATATTTCATGTATCACAATTGTATTGAAGCACCTCTGAGTGCAACTTGATCTATTGTTGTTTGTCCATCATCGTCGATGAGGACCTCGACACCATTAGTCATTATGAGGCTGGATGCGGTGTGCCCGAAGATGACTGATCAGGCCAATTCGGGCACGGAATGTCCTGGCACATATTGGGCAAACTTGTGTAGGCGCTGTAGTTGTTGCGCTGGTGGCTCTGGACTTGCGCAGCTTGCGCTTAAGTTGTGCTTCAGCATTGCACCTTGCTTCATAAGCTTGACAGCCCTTGTGGATGAGGCAGCACCAGGTAGGGTGGTTTTGTGCCAGCGTTTCCCAGGTGGTCGTGTCTATGTCAAGCGACTTCAGGGAGCCCTTGAGTGTGTCTTTGTAACGTTTCTTCTGCCCTCCATGCGATCGTCTTCCAGCAGAGAGTTCCCCAAAAAGGAGCTGCTTGGGTATGTGCTCGTCCGGCATACGGATGACATGACCTGCCCACCGGGTCTGTGCTTTCATCAGCAGTGTGTGGACTGATGGTAGACTTGCTCTAGAGAGAATTTCAGTGCCTGGTACTTTGTCTTGCCATCTGATGCGTAATATTCTGCAAAGACAAGTCATGTGGGAATGATTGAGCTGTCTTGCATGCCTTCGATACACAGTCCACGTTTCACATGCATACAGGAGGGTAGTGAGTACCACGGTGCTGTAGACCTTCAGTTTTGTTGCTGGGCTGATTCCTCGACGTTCCCATATAGTGGAACGCAGTCGACCGAAAGCAGAACTTGCCTTTGCTATTCTGCAGTTAACTTCTGTATCAATAGTCACTGCTCGGGAGAGGGTGCTGCCAAGATAAGTGAACTGGACCACTGCCTGTAGTTTCAGCCCTTTGATTGTGATTATGGGTTCTGTGTACGGTGCATGAGGAGCAGGCTGGTGCATGACTTCGGTCTTTTTATTGTTGATGGTGAGTCCAATGTTTTCACAAGCCGTGGAAAATTTGTCCATACCGACTTGCATCTCTGGCTCTGAGCCAGTATACAGGGCGCAGTCATCGGCAAAGACGAAGTCTCTCAGAACAGTCTCCTTCACTTTGGTAATAGCTTGAAGTCTCCTCAGGTTGAAGAGCTTCCCATCCACTCTGTACTTAAGGCTGATTCCAGCAACACTGTCCTGGAAGGCATCATTCAGCATGGCAGTAAACATCATGCTGAACAGTGTGGGTGTGAGCACACAGCCCTGTTTGACACCATTGGTGACTGGGAATGCCTCAGAGGATTCTCCGCCATCCTGTACTCTGGCCATCATGCCATCATGGAACTGGCGCACCATCTGAATGAATTTGGGGGGGGCAGCCGAACTTTGACATGATCCTCCCTCCACAGGCCATGTCGGCTGACAGTGTCGAAGGCTTTCGCGATGTCAACAAAGATTGTGTAGAGCTCGCGATTCTGCTCCTGACACTTCTCCTGAAATTGGCGCGCGGCAAAAATCATGTCAATAGTACCGCAACCTTTGTGGAAGCCACACTGTGACTCTGGAAGCAGGTCCAGCTCCAGATGAGTGACCAGATGATTTAGCAGGACTCTTGCGAGGGTTTTTCCTGCAATGGAGAGCAGTGAGATTCCTCGATGGTTGTCACAAACTTGTCGATTGCCCTTCCTCTTGTAGAGGTGTACGATGGAAGCATCTTTAAGTTCCTGAGGAATGGATCCTTGCTTCCAAAAGGACTGGAACAACGCAGTGAGCTTCTCGTTAAGTACAGGACCAGCAGCTTTGTAGATCTCTGCGGGTATGGCATCTGCCCCTGGGGCTTTGCCACTAGATAGCTGGCTAACAGCTTTCGTGACTTCGGCTACTACCGGTGGGTCATCCATGGCGCTGTTGATATCGACCTGGGGAATCCTATCTATCGCTTCATCGTTAATAGATGACAGTTGGTTGAGGACGGCTTCAAAGTGTTCAGCCCATCTCTGCAAGATCTGAGCCCTCTCTGTAATGAGAGTTGTACCATCTGTACTCAGGAGGGGGGAACTCCTGAGAGATTGAGGTCCGTAGAGAGTGTTGAGGGCTTCATAGAACTGTTTCAAGTCGTTTATGTCAGCGTATCCCTGTATTTCATCTGCCGTGGCGCTCAGCCAGGCATCCTGCATTTTACGCAGTTTATTTTGGACTGTCCTGCGAGCACTGGTAAAGGCATTTTTCTTGGCAGCTGATGATGGGTCATTCTGACAGGCACGATGAAGACGGTGCTTTTCAACAAGTAGAGCCTGTATCTCCTCATCATTCTTATCGAACCAGTCATGCTGCCTGCGGGTAGAGGGCCCAAGCATCTTCAGTGCAGATGAATGGACAGCATCCCTGAGGCGTTTCCAGTCGTCCTCAGCGCTGCCTGCAAGGTGTAGGTCAGCAAGCTTGGTTTCTAAGTCTTCAGCCAGTGCTGAAGCTATGCTGGATCTATATAGTCAACTTAAATACCATTGCACCATTTGTAATGACAATTGTGAAATGTCTGTACTTTTGTTTTGACTGTACTGACTCAGAATGCAATATGGTCTCTGTACAAAACCTCCAATATTATTGCACTGTGTTTGATAGCCATTTTGAAATGTTTGTAATATTCTTTCAAATATTTTATGAATAAAATATATTTTTGCAACAAGAAAAACTACAGGACGATAGAGCCAAATTGTTTAGCCGTAGACATTTTGCTTGACCAGTACAAATTGTATATCTGCTCATATTTGGAAAATGAGATTGAATTTAGACAAATACTTTCCACATGGATAACGTTGTATCAACATTTTTAAGACACATCTTACTGAGAGTTGAACCAGGAGCCTGCAGAGATAGAAAGCGATCAGTGTCATAGCTCATAATTCTCTAATGGTACATGAACAATGCTGTGAAGATAAAGTTGGAAGCAGTAAGATATTGGGCTGCATCCCAAGAGTATTTAATGTAAATAAAATAGATCAAACCAAATCTACCAGTCTCTGGATCTCCAGAGACCCATGGACAATTGAGATGCTTGTTGGGACCCTGATGCACTGACTTCCATGGGAATTACTCGAGAAGTTTCAACTTCCAATGGGCAACTCCTCTGCTCTGGGACTGTCCATGAATGGCTCCAACTCTGAGTTAGAATCTATGATTTGGGACAGATCCAGTGTCCTTATCTGAGTGGTTACCCAGGAAATGGTAAACAAATTAAACCTAGTCTAATTCCTAGGTAACTCGACAGTTGACATCCCCCAACCATTCATACCAACACTCCAACATCCTCTCCTGAACCCCGCATTACCATCCTGACCACCCCTTACGACCACCCTACTCTCCTCCTGACCTTTCGACTACTCTGACCTCCTGACTACCCCTCATGATCACCCAAACAACACAAAACCCCAGACTAACCCCTTCCCCAAGACCACTCCAATAATCCTACCAATGCACAACCTCACCCCAGACCATATTCCCTTCCAGCCGACTATGCTCCTAACCTGCGCTGACTAACCCCTGACCTGACTGCCTACTTACCTACCTATCCACTTACCAACCTCACCCATCTACCCCTACACACTTATCCACCTATCCTTCTAATCCAGACATCTACCTGATCCATCTAAGCCACCACCTCAGAAGATCCAGGCCATCCTTTTTGAGGATCCAATGCATCCCATTCAACAGTGAAATCGGGCAGCAATTGGAGTGAAAATGTGGAATTTTCCCTCCCCAAGGACTGTGGATGCTGGGTCAATTAAAACTTTCAATATTGAGATTGATAGTTTCTGTAAGAGTATCAAGGGATATAGATCAAAGGAGAATAAATGGAGTTGAGGTATAGATCAAACATGATCTAATTGCAACACAGCACAGGTCAAAGGGCTGCCTGACTTATGTCGAACCTTCTGGTGCCCAGTGATTTTTCTATGAGTGTAACCAATGCTTCACAGATGTTCTCCTTGATGAATTTTAAAATCCTGAGATAGAGACCATCTGGCCTCAGAAATCTTTTAGTCTGAAATTCTTTTAACTTGTCAAGTACCTCTGTAACACTGACCCTGCCGATCAAGATTTTTGTCTTTACAAGGACATAATTTAATTTCGTGCTTTTCCCATATTGTGCTACAAAGTCATTTTTGTTAAGCTCTTAGCTACGGATTGTTGATTCCATTTATGTAAGTGATGCAATATCTTCACATTGTCATGTGCCAAATCATGCACCACCCGTAAATGCTTTGGTGTCACAGTTATGCATGATAGCTAAGAAAAGGGCCGAATGTCAGATAGGATAAGGCGTCTTTATAGTACATTGCCGGAATTTTACCGTTTACTCGCTGTGGTGGACTTCAGTTGTGCCTTTGTCCTGCCTGGACCACCGTTGTGTGTTTGTTATGCCTGGACACATCCCCTGCCGGCTCGGCTCCTCCCCTTGTCACCTAGTATAAAGGTGGCTGTTTCCTCCCCCTTGTTCAGTTCGGGTCGGTTGTCTGTTGGGATGTGCTCCTGGTTCTGTAATGAATAAAAGCCTACAGTTGTATTGGCACACAAGTAGTCTTTTGCCTAATTGATAGCGCATCACCCCCCAAGGCTCGTAAGATCTTGCCCGAGGCCAATGGAGAATGCTGATCTGTGAGCTGCCAATAAAATTTCAGCCCATATGTCTAAATGCTCATAGTGTGGTTAAAAAAAAAATTGACATGTATGACTCATGCCAATGAAATGTTTTCCCCTTCAGCCCCTCTAATCTAAATTTTAGTACAGTTCCTTGGTACAATACTCAATCAAATGCCACCTCACAGTGAAGGGCAGTACTCATCTCTGCACTAGATTCAGCTTTTGTGTTTATTGGCCAGTGCAATATGTTTCAAGGCACAGCTGATTAATTCTTCTATTACTTTCCTGATCAATGAGAAGCTGCTGAAAAGACAATAATCAGCAGCCAAGATGCTTAGAATTATCGAATGACATGACACAATGTGTCCATTTGCCCCATTTTGCCTCTGCCAGATCTTTGAATTATAATTATACAATTGGACCCAATTTACTGCTCTTCCCTAATAGCCATGAGATTTTCTCCATCAAGCATTTATCCAATTCCCTTTTGAAAGTTATTATTAAGTCTACCATCTTTTCACCTGTAAAGATCTGAAAGATGTTCTGGCTAGGGGCATTGGCCATGCTAAATTCTTCATCCGTGAACAGGTTCCGGAGTGTGGCGAGTAAGGGATTTTCACAGTAACTTCATTGCAGTGTTCACGTAAGCCTACTTGTGACACTAATGAATAAACTTTATCATTAAACTTAAAGATCCAAAGATCCAGCATCACTTCCGATGAAAACTCCTCCAATAACACAGAGCGAGTGACTAAGTGATGATGTTGATCTGCGGGCTCAATGGCAGATTCAATATTCAATCAATGTTAGTTGACATCACAATCAGCTCACTCTCCATACTTTAGGTGTACCTGCATTACCACCCTCATGGTCAGGGTATATGTGTGGGCTCTGCTGGAGGTGGCTGGAAGCTTCCTGGCTGCCATTTTTAGGAATTTGGGTCTTCTGTACCATTGACACCAATGGCACCGCAGAGCCCAATTTGATGGGCTGAATCCTTCTTTCTCCCATTGTTTGATTCAAGTCTCCATTATATCATAAACCCATTTGGTTTCTTGTGCCAATGGCTCATGTCAAAGGAGTTAATCATAATTATTGAAGGCCAATCACAGCAGCTTCAGGGCAACATCCTCAAGCCAACCATCTTCAAATACTTCGTCAATGACTTTTATGGAACTATGACAATTTTATTGATAATTCTACAGTAGTGTGCTGAATTCACAGCTGCTCTGACAATGAAGCAGCCCATGACAGCCTACAAAAGGACCTGCACAATATCCATCTTGGGATGACAAATGGTAAGTAAAATTTGTGACATCTAAATGGCAGCCAATGATGATCTCAAACGATCTCCCCGATCGTCAGTATTATTGCTATCCCCAAACCACCATTGCTAACATCTTGAAATTACCACTGACCAAAAGACATATAAACAATGTGACTATTGTTAAGAACCCCACTGTTAGATATGAGGATATCACAAAACTCAGAGGGGTAATGTGTAACACCGATTCTTCAGTGTTTAATTTACAATTTGGTACAATGTAAGGAGAGATATGCAAACCTGTCTTGTTGTACTCATTCAAATTAAGGAATGTTTATTAACTTTAAAAACATACAACATGAAAGGCCACCATACATATGCACGCATGCACAAACACACACATTATCCTTAAAATAACCCCTTTCCACATCTATCTATGTTTCTAACCTCTAAGAAATGCCTTTTGTCCCACAACAAAATTCCATACAGTTTAAATCTATGAATTAAATCCTGCAAAATTGTTCCTGCACACGTGCCTTCTAATCCAGAGTTGACTTTGAGGTTTTGGAACAGTAGCTTCTAGCATAGAATCCTACTTTTGGAAGAAGTCTTTCCAGCTGATCGTAGCTATGACCTCAACTGCTCACCAACTACTTTTCCTACAGTGCAGAACTAACCTTGCTACTGATGTACCATATTTCCCTTTTGATCTTATTTCATCTAAACAACTCTCAGGTTTTTAGCATATTAATGTGACATGCATTCTTATGTCTCCACCTTGAGAGTTTTGTCACAATTCTGGACTCTTTTGTTCTTCACATATGTCTCGAAATTACCTCTTCAAGAGTTTTGACACAATTCTAGACTCTACTTAAGTAAATCTGTTTATTCTGCTGTTTAAGTTATTTCGCATATCACAAACTCTCCAGGCAGTTGCACTCTTAACAATTCTTTAAACTTTATTATGTCCAAACTTCTTTAATTTTTATTTTATCCAATTCATAAATCTGTACTTCATTCAAATTTCTTGACACTGGAAGAAAAGGTTAGAGGCTGGGTACTCTAGGGAACTGTTTAATTCTTTGGCCTTTCCAAGTCTTTTCATGATCTCAAGATTCATGTCAGGGGTGCAATGGAATATTCTGCATTCCACTTGATGATTGCAGCAACAACAAATTTTAAGAGGCTCAATAGTAGTCAGGATTCACTTGAAGAGTAGCCCAGCCATTGGACTGAATTTCACATTCAGGACACCATGGCTGAAGCATGAACCATATAGGGGATGCAATTCAGCAATTCATCATGGTACTTTGACTCCACTTTCAAGCTTTGTATTGTCTGCTCCCAAGAATGGTCACAAGAATACATCACTCCCAAGTTCCAATCCAAATCACTCACCATTCCCACTTGAATTTATGGCACTGAAATTTCCTCCCGTTAGTAGGTTAGCAGTAATGTTGCTCATCTAAATTGGCTGCTAAACCATTGCAATTTCCTGACATTATCAGCAGCCCTCAGGTCATATGTTGTAGAGGGGGCAGTGAATAGCAGGAGGCTGAGCAGGGGCAAGCAGCAATCTTTGGGAATGCTGCCATTACGAGCACTCCTGCACTTTCTCAGCAGCATACTCAGTTAATTTTTATTTCAAACTTCTATTTTTGTTCAAGGCCTCCGGCAATCCCTTTACGGAACACTGGTTAAGCTGTTCAATGTCTCATACATTTGTTCATACTCTACATAAAGAACCACATCTTTAATCTACAATTTTTTTCCATGCAGCTGATCCTGCAGAAATTCTCATACTCCCTGGTTAAACAATCATCAACTTGTCTTTCTTTCAACATCTCCCAATCACTTCGATGCTGTAACATCTACTGCAGATATAGTATAAATTAGACTAGTTGTTGTGGCATTTTAGCACTGTGGCTACAGTAATTATTTAACTTTATAAATTTGTAATATTGAAACATTTTTATATTAAGATTTTAACAAGTTCGTTTCTCGATTCGGCAAGTAAAAGGTCAGAATTTAAATGTTGAAACTGAGAATATAGTGGAGGCAACAATGAACTTGACCACTGTCAGGGTGCATTATCCGTCATCTGTCGAACCTATCCAATCTTCATTCCTATCGATTTCAATGAATTTCAAAGAGAATAATTTTTCACTTTTGTAACTCAGCACTATCCCACCATTCACCACTTTTGAATCATGTTGGTGACCTTGCAGAGGCAATGAATTCATGAAGTGAAGTTTTTAATCTGCTACAACATTTTGTTATCTTTTGCTATTTTCCTCACTGCTGCAAGAGTGGAGAATAACATTCCAACAGCACTGCAATGGATACATTGGGCCAAATGGCCTCCTTCTGTGCCATTTATCTTTCTATGTACAGCAGAAGCTTTTACTTTACAAGATTCATACATAATCACATACACACAGAATTTTCCTTTGTATCCGTACATTTATACTGAAAAGTTAAATTTGATCATTTGCATGAAACAGATACATCACACTACAAATATAAATTACTTAGATCCCATTTGTTTCATCTACAAAATGAAATCTTGTGATGAGAATGCAGCTATAATGCTTGGAAAAACATATATCAAACTTCAAGAACTTAACACATGCCATGCATTATGAATACACGTGTTTGATTTAATTGTAATCCACCTGCTAACTGCCTCCTTGTCCCTCTCAAAGTAAAACACTGAAATTCTCCAGCCACTCTCCAAGTAGCACCCTGACATTTCCCGATAAGTTTGCAAACTGCCCCCCTCAGGCAATGCTCCAAACATAGAAATACAAACTCTCCACCAATTGGATCACTGAGGCCGGAGCTTGCAAGATAATTTGCTGTCATGCTGGAAGAGCTAAGTCGGCACATTGGAGTGCTATGAGATACCAATAAAAACAAAAATTAAGTTTGTTTCATCCCTAAGGCAAGAATGTCTTCTCGACAGCTTCAGTGGGATAAACAATGTTAAAGATTAAACAATGAGAAAGATCTGTACTTGTGGATCCATGCTTCACAAATCTTAATGGTGCAACCTGCTGTGACCTGGTAAGTGCTTGACAGCATTAAAATAAAACATTCTCCACACAATTTATATTCCTCTATCCATCAGCAATAATATATCATAGCAGACACGTTGCTGTAGACTGAAGAATTATAGGAAAGGAAAAGTTTTTTAAGCACTAAAATACTTTTGATGTGGTTTATTTTTTCAGGTATACTGAAAGGATTTGTAGATCTTTAAAAAAATGTGAAATTTATAATGAAAGTGATGTGGCTGAGTCAAGCAGGTACAATTGGATTCCCATTTTTGAGAGCTAACATGAAGAATTGAGGGAACTCAATAATTGGTTATCAGTTATCAGACTATTTTTCTTGCTTTTGTATGAAGAAATGATGTACCGGGACAAAGAATTACTAAGATTTCAGAGCACACAATACATAAATTTAAGGTCAGTTTTGCTCTGCTAATAGTTGATTATAAACTTGATTGCAACAGTCTCAATTCTATTTTGGAAAATTCTGCTGCCTCACAGCACCAGGGATCCGGGTTCGATTCCCGACTTGGGTCACTGTCTGTGTGGAGTTTGCACATTCTCCCCATGGCTGCATGAACAAAGAACAATACAGCACAGGAACAGGCCCTTCGGCCCTCCAAGCCCGTGCCGCTCCCTGGTCCAAACTAGACCATTCTTTTGTATCCCTCCATTCCCACTCCGTTCTTATGGCTATCTAGATAAGTCTTAAACATTCCCAGTGTGTCCGCCTCCACCACCTTGCCTGGCAGCACATTTCAGGCCCCCACCACCCTCTGTGTAAAATATGTCCTTCTGATATCTGTGTTAAACCTCCCCCCCTTCACCTTGAACCTATGACCCCTCGTGAACGTCACCACCGACCTGGGGAAAAGCTTCCCACCGTTCACCCTATCTATGCCTTTCATAATTTTATACACCTCTATTAAGTCTCCCCTCATCCTTCGTCTTTCCAGGGAGAACAGCCCCAGTTTGCCCAATCTCTCCTCATAACTAAGCCCCTCCATACCAGGCAACATCCTGGTAAACCTCCTCTGTACTCTCTCCAAAGCCTCCACGTCCTTCTGGTAGTGTGGTAACCAGAACTGGATGCAGTATTCCAAATGCGGCCAAACCAACGTTCTATACATCTGCAACATCAGACCCCAACTTTTATACTCTATGCCCCGTCCTATAAAGGCAAGCATGCCATATGCCTTCTTCACCACCTTCTCCATCTGTGACGTCACCTCAAGGATCTGTGGATTTGCACACCCAGGTCCCTCTGCGTATCTACACCCTTTATGGTTCTGCCATTTATCGTATAGCTCCTCCCTACATTATTTCTACCAAAATGCATCACTTTGCATTTATCAGGATTGAACTCCATCTGCTATTTCTTTGCCCAAATTTCCAGCCTATCTATATCCTTCTGTAGCTTCTGACAATGCTCCTCACTATCTGCAAGTCCTGCCAATTTTGTGTCGTCCGCAAACTTACTGATCACCCCAGTCACACCTTCTTCCAGATCGTTTATGTAAATCACAAACAGCAGAGGTCCCAATACAGCATAGTTTTCCTCTGGATGCTCCGGTTTCCTCCCACAGTCCAAAGACGTGCAGGTTAGGTTGATTGGCCATGCTAAATTGACCCTTTGTGTCAGGGGGCTTAGCAAGGTAAATACATGGAGTTACGGGGATAGGGCCTGGGTGGGATTGTTGCCGATGCAGGCTTGATGGGTGGAATGGCCTCCTTCTGCACTGTAGCAATTCTATGATTCTAATATGGTTACTGCATACTGAAGAACATAATGCTAAGTGAACAGACCAACATTTGCTGGCGATACTTATTTGTGATTAAGAACTGGAGTTTGATGTTCCAGTACATAATTGAGCTGAGATCTATAAAATTAAGTTTCCACAAGAGAGAGATTTTTCCTTTCTGAGTTGTTCATACCAGGAAGATTCAAGATTCAAATCTCAGTCTGTGTCAAGATAGCTGATCTGGACTCGGACAACAGAAGACATTTGATAGTCAAAGGCTTCAAAATTTGACTCGGTAGCATCATTTGTTTCAACAGCAAGAAAGCCCATTGAGGGGAAAAGAGGGTGGAGAGGCAACTGCTAACCACCTGAGGCATGGCCCATGCCAATTGCCATTCTGAGGAGCCACATAGTATGAATGTCCTATGCATGCACCAGAATTATGCAATGGGGGGGGATTGTGGTGTCAGTTAAGGAACAATGCTGATATGACATCTGACCTGCAATTCTGGACCTCACCATTTTTGTTAATGTTCTTCCTTATATATGGATAGCTGAACGTAGCTTCAGAGGTACGAGCACCCCCCTCGTCCCACCGACACCTCCCCTCCCTCCAGCCCTATATAAAGACATCATCATCCAACTTGAAGGCGAGGTGCTTTTCACTAACAGTATTGCAGACTTGGCTGAAATACTGTTCACATCAGACTCAATATCATTGCTTGCACATGAATGAAGACCACTTGAGCAAGGAACAAAAGAGCAATTTACTCAAGAAATCATGGCACAGTTAAGGAACTTGAAAATGCAGTACAGGCAAAGGAAGCAAGGAGTTACCATTAACTAAACTTAAGTTTCATGAGTTCCTTATTAAAATGCACAGAAAGGTACTCTGCATTGCTGGAATACATGAGGGATTAGATATTTAATCACTGAAGAACAAAGGCCTAGTAATTGCTGGATAAATAATGGGGAATAAAAGGTGTCCACCATTATTAGTCTGCAATAAACAGCTGTTAGCCTTGACAAAACCAAAAAAGAATTACAATTGTACTTTGAGATTCTCTGCTGAAAATAATTACAGATCATGTAATTGCTGAATTTGCATGCGAAATGCAAATTAATCTCAGCACAGCTTTTCAGGGTTGGTAACTCACAGTGTAAGGACTGTGCTAATGATGTGACTTATGGACTTGACATGAAACGATATGGTCTCACTCCAGTAGATAGACAATTGTAGCTGGAGGTGTTTAAAGTTTTGATCTGACTCGGTAGTATTTCCATGCCCAACCTGCCATACAAATTCCTGTTACTATTGGAATGTAATCATTTTCAGGATGCAAAGCTGTGATGATGGAAATTAAATGGCTTTCTTTCAAAAAATAATTTTGGGATTCAATATATCGGGGAGAATTATTTGGCAGAATTTTAGCTGTGGGATTGGGACCCAAATTCTGGAAAGTTTACAGTTCCCAAACCCCACAACACATTGGCACATGATTGCCGATGTCCTTTTCAGTCAGATGGATAATTAGTGGCATTGCAGTGCGTCGACCATTGATGAACAATGTGAGGAGGCTGGAGCTAGACATGGCACTTAACGGGTTAATGGCAGCCATCATTGTGATAGCAGAGTTAGTGAAATATAGAGTGGAGAGTAGCACAGTGAGCCACAGCAGCAGCTCCTCCAGAATGGGCACCTGATTCAATGTAGCCCAATGCTTTTCAGATGCCTCTCCCAAGCTTCTCCAAGATGTGGGGGCTGAAAGGCTGAGCATACATTTCCCAGGGAGCAGCAAGTGAAAGAGGGCAACCTGGTCTTAGCGCTGTTACTCTTGACCTTGCAGAAGAACCAAGCTCACAATTTCAGGGAAAAGGCACCATGACCATCTGCATCACACCTTGCCTCTCTGACTGAGGCACCATCAATGTAGGAAGGCACTGTGGCTCCAGCTGCCCCTGCAGCAGTGCAGAAGGGACAGCCTGTTGTGGCGCCTACAATGACATTGCAGCGACAAGGTTAACAGCCATGGGCATCTCAAACACACCCATATGCACACGGGTAACCTACTTCCACCTCATCCTCAGCCATCAGGGAAGCAGTTGGTCAGAGTGTCTAATGGTACGTGCAAAAGTTGTTGTTGGCTGTTTGTATGGTGTCTGTTGGTTCCTGGGATGATGTTGCCTCTCTGGGAAATGTCGATGCTGTGATGACTGTTGTTTGCTGTGGCAATTGTTGTTGCTGATCCATTGTACTTGTTGGAGAATGGTTGATCTTTAGAACTGCGAGCCACTCAGTTCCTTGCTCAGTTGGCAAAATCAACTCTTCCTCATCAGCTGTCTGCTGTGAAAGAGTAATTTCTCTATGTCTGCAGCTGCAACGATAAACCTGTGTCGTTCACTTCCACAGTGTATGATCAAGGTAACACGTTTTCTACACAGATTCCAAGTTGCCAAGTGAGTTGACTTTTATTGAGTGTGTTGAATGTTTGCACACTGACTGGTTCTCCAATACTCGGTTCTGGCAATGATTTTTTTCAGCTTTATCAAAGTGTTATTTGGCTTTCTGCCATTTCACATTGATCTTATCACTCATTCCTATTACTATTTCAGTGCTTTTTTACTGTTGGAAGAATATGTCCAAGTATGTGCAGGTTAGGTGGATTGGCCATGCTAAATTGCCCATTTGTGCCGGGGGGGCTAGCTAGGGTAAATATATGCAGTTAGGGCTTGGGTGGGATTGCGGTCAGTGCAGACTTGATGGGCTGAATGGCCTCCTTCTGCGCTGTAGGATTCTATGATTCTCTATGAGTAGCTTGGGTATGGCAGTGACAGTAGTCGCTGGATAAGATTACTGCCCACGATGTAAGTGGGTTTTGCCACTCTAACATTGACTTGAATACATCTATGCTGGATCCAATTGATTTTTTGATGATCCCTTTTGTAATTTTTACTTTTGCTTCTGCCCTTCCATTTGATTACGGGGTAATATGCAGAAGACATGTTGTTCTGAATTTCCCAATCAATCATTCATGGAGTGTCTGAATTCATCACTTGTAAATTCAGGGCTATTGTCACTCATCACAGTGTCAAAAATGCCATGGTGACTGAAGTGTGCTTTCAGACTGATGCGCTATCAATAAGGCTAAAGACTACCTGTGTGCCAATATAAGTGTAGGCTTTTATTCACAACAGAATCAGGAGCAGATCCCAACAAATAACCAACCTGGACTGAACAAGGGGGAGGAGACAGCCACCTTTATACTAGGTGCCGAGGGGAGGAACCAAACCGGGAGGGGGTGTGTCCAGGTATGACAAACACACACAACGGTGATCCAAATAGGACAAAGGCACAACTGAGGTCCACCACATTCACCCCTTCCTTTAAAAAAACAACACGGGGGTGAAGCAGAAACAATATTACAAGTCCAGACGAACCGGTGGCTTGATCCGCCGTCGCGATCGTCGTAGTGCAGGTCGCAGAGTCGTCCGATCAGGGAGCGATGTCGGCCCAGGCTCCGTACAGTGAGCATCGAGAGAAGGCGCCAGATGGTGTGAAGCGGACCGATCCGTCGTCCCGCCCAGTTGTCGGGTACTGCGTGGCGACGGCTCCGGCGAATCAAGCGAGCTGTACACAGGGGCGAGAGGAGTGAGCAGTGGCCCTGGTGGCGTATGGGGAACAGTGGAAACCGGAGCTAGGGGGTGGGGGGCCGCAACAGGCTTTGGGCGCACTACATTGGAGACAGGGACTGAGGGAGGAAGAGGCGTAGCAACCTCCAAGTGGACAACACCAGGGAACGTGGGGCAGAAGGACGTGGTGACCTCAGGGGCACCCGTGGGTGCCAAGTCACGGACAGAAACCGTGTCCTCCCGCACATCAGGGTATGCTACATAAGTGTATTGAGGATTAGCGTGGAGCAATTGGACCTCCTCAACCAAGGGATCTGCCTTATGGGTCCGGACATGCTTCCGAAGCAGGACGGGCCCCGGGGACATCAGCCAATCCGGGAGCGAAGTACCCGAGGAGGACTTCCTGGGAAACGAAAACATCCGCTCGTGAGGGGTCGTATTGGTCGCTGTGCACAAGAGTGACCTAATGGAATGTAATGCGTCCGGAAGGACGTCTTGCCAACGGCTGACTGGAAGGCCCCTAGACCGTAGCGCTAATAGAATGGCCTTCCAGACGGTTGCATTCTCCCGCTCTACTTGACCATTTCCCCTGGGGTTATAGCTAGTGGTGCGGCTGGAGGCAACGCCTTTGCCTCAGCTCGTCACTCATGAAAGAGGACCCACGATCGCTATGAACATAGGCTGGGAAGCCGAACAGGGTGAAGAGCGTGGTCAGGGTCCGAATCACTGTAGCCGTGGTCATGTCCGAGCAGGGGAAGGCAAAAGGGAAACGTGAGTATTCATCAATGATATTCAGGAAATAAACATTGCGGTTAGAGGAGGGGAGGGGGCCTTTAAAGTCAATGCTAAGGCGCTCAAACGCGCGAGTGGCCTTTACAAGGTGCGCCCTACCTGGCTGGTAGAACTGCGGTTTGCACTCAGCGCAGACCCTGCATTGCCTGGTAATCGTCCGAACTTCCTCGAGGGAGTAGGGCAGGTTACGGGACTTGACAAAGTGGAAAAATCTGGTGACACCCGGATGACAGAGGTCGTTATGGAGGGACTGTAGCTGGTCTAGTTGGGCGCTGGCACAAGATCCACAGGACAGGGCATCTGGGGGCTCATTGAGCTTCCCGGACCGGTACACGGTCATATCTGGAGGTGGAGAGCTCAATCCTCCACCGCAAGATCTTGTCATTCTTAATCTTGCCCTTTTGCCTGGTGTTAAACAGGAAGGCAACTGACCGCTGGTCCGTAATTAAGGTGAATCGTTGGCCCGCAAGATAATGGCGCCAGTGCCGGACGGCTTCCTCGATGGCCTGGGCTTCCTTTTCGACCGAGGAGTGTCGAATCTCAGGGCCTAGTAAGGTCCGGGAAAAGAAGGCCACCGGACGACCCCTCTGATTAAGGGTGGCGGCTAGGGCAAAGTCAGACGCATCACTTTCCACTTGGAATGGGATGGATTCGTCCACAGCATGCATCGCGGCCTTTGCGATGTCCGCTTTGATGTCATCGAAGGCCCGATGGGCCTCCTCCGCCAGGGGAAAAGAGGTCAATTTTAGAAGCGGACGGGCTTTATCCGCGTAACGGGGAACCCACTGGGCATAGTAGGAGAAGAAGCCCAGGCATCTCCTCAGGTGCTTTGAGAGTAGTAGGGAGGGGGAGCTGCAAAAGGGGACACATACGGGCTGGGTCGGGGCCAAGGACACCATTTTCTATTACGTACCCAAGGATGGCAAGGTGGCGTGTCCGGAAAACTCAACTTCGCCTCATTATATGTGAGGTTCAGGAGAGTGGCCGTACGAAGGAATTTTTGTAGGTTGGCATCATGATCCTGCAGGTCATGGCCGCAGATGGTGACGTTATCCAGATACGGGAAAGTGGCCCGTAGCCCGCTGGAAGACTGAGACCCCATTGGTGACACCAAAGGGGACTCGGAGGAACTGGTAGAGGCGACCGTCCGCCTCAAAGGCAGTATATGGGCGATCCTCCAAGCGGATAGGGAGCTGGTGGTAAGCCGATTTCAAATCGATCGTCGAGAAAACCCTATAGTGCGCGATGCGGTTGACTATGTCCGCGATACGGGGAAGAGGATACGCATCTAGTTGGGTATACCTGTTTATGGTCTGGCTGTAGTCAATCACCATGCGGTGTTTCTCCCCCGATTTAACTACGACCACTTGCGCCCTCCAGGGGCTGGTGCTGGCCTGGATAACCCCTTCCCGGAGCAAACGTTGTACCTCGGACCGAATGAAGGCTCGGTCATCCGCACTATAGCGCCTACTCCTGGTGGCTATAGGCCTACAATCCGGGGTGAGGTTATCAAATAAGCGGGGGGGGGATCTTGAGGGTTGAGAGACTGCAGGTGGTGCGCGAGGGACGCTGCAGTGACGGCGCCTTGCAGACGGAGAGCGGGGGATAAGGGCCATCATACTGCAGGGTGACGCTCCTATGATGGCTGAGGAAATCTAACCCCAGCAGTACAGCTGCGCAGAGTCACGGCAGCACGAGGAGCCGAAAATGCTCGTAGACTGTGCCCTGTACCGTCAGCGTCACCAAACAGCACCCGAGGACCTCCACTGAGTGGGAATTCGAGGCCATGGAGATGGTCTGGCTGCAGGGTCGCACGGAAAGGGCATATTGACGCACTGTGCGAGGGTGTATAAAACTTTCTGTGCTCCCACAGTCGAACAGGCAGTTTTCTGGATAACCATTTACCTTGATCTCCATTATTGACTTGGAGAGTTGATGAGGCTGCGACTGGTCCAGGCAAATCGATGCCACCGTCGAATCCAAGAAGAATCCGTCTTCGTCCCCGTCTGATGACGTCACGGATAAAGCTTCCTGCTCAGCGCGTCTTGATGCCAGTCTCAAAGATGGCGATTCCCGCGCTTCCGGTGACCGCATCAAAGATGGCGATTCCCGCACTTCCGGTGACCGCATTAAAGATGGCGATTTGCGCGCAGCCGCCGCCTGCCTTAAAGATGGCTGCGCCCACGGAACACACGTGGCGCCACGAGGCTTCGGAAGCGGCTTTGCCCGGCAGACTTTAGCGAAGTGGCCTAGCTTACCGCATCTGGAGCAGATCGCATCCTTCGCCGGGCAGCGACGCCAAGGGTGCTTGGGTAGGCCTCAAAAGTAACATTTGGGCCCCGCCAGAACAGCCGTCGCGGTGGAGCCGTCGATAGAACGGGATGCAAGGTAAGACCCGAGGTTGTGAGAGGCCGCTTCTAGCGTTTCAGCCATCGTGACTGTTCTTCGGAGATCTAGGTCCTCTTGTTCCAGCAGGCGCTGCTGGATGTATGTAGACTCAATGCCCGCAACGTAGGCGTCGCGGATCAGGTCCTCCGTGTTCTGAGCTGCTGTAACAGCCTTCCAGTCACAAGCTCGAGCTAGGACCCGCAGGGCACGCAGAAATTGGGCGCACGATTCTCCTGGCTGCTGCTTGCGGGTAGTTAGGAGATGTCTGGCGTAAACCACGTTAGGGCTCTTTCGGAACTGCCCTTTTAGGAGTTCGATAGCGTCCGCGTATGTAGCAGCGTCCCAGAAGATTCCATAGACAGCTTCGCTTACCCGGGCGAGGAGCACGTGGAATTTAGCGTCGTCGGTGTCGACGAATGCTTCGAAGCAGTCCAGCCAATGATCAAATTTATCAGAGGCTCCAACCTCTTGAGGGTCTAATGCTAACTTGTCGGGTTTTAGAAACTGCTCCATGCTGGTCAACTGTTGTGAATAAAATTGATGCGCTATCAATAAGACGAAAGACTACCAGTGTGCCAATACAAGTGTAGGCTTTTATTCACAACAGGAGCAGATCCCAACAAATAACCAACCTGGACTGAACAAGGGGGAGGAGACAGCCACCTTTATACTAGGTGCCGAGGGGAGGAACCAAACCGGAAGGGGGTGCGTCCAGGTATGACAAACACACACAACGGTGGTCCAAATAGGACAAAGGCACAACTGAGGTCCACCACACAGACATTCTACAGTCTCATTGATGTCAGCTGGGCTAACTCCCAGTAATTTGAATGGTAGCTGACTGTGAACAGATAATCAGTTTCAGTGAGAGTGAAGAGGTCTGGTCCAAGATTATCAATGATCTGTCTGGAATGTCATCAGTCATGAGTGCCTCTTAGCATTCCTATCATGATGTTCATTACAAACAGCTGCACTGGCTGATGAGATCCTTAATCTCATTGCTCATGCTTGGCCAGTACAGCACTTCTCTTGCCTTCCTCAGACTGGACTCATTTTCTTAATGACTTGTACAGATGTACAAATGGGCTGAAAAATGGCAAATGGAATTTAACGCAGACAAGTGAGAGATATTGCACTTTGGAAGGACAAACCAAAGAAGAACGTACAGGGTAAATGGTAGGACTCTGAAGAGTGCAGTTGAACAGAGGGATCTGGGAATACAGGTACAGAATTCCCTAAAAGTGACATCACAGGGGGATAGGGTTGTAAAGAGTGCCTTTGGTACATTGGCCTTTATAAATCGGAGTATCGAGTATAAAAGTTGGAGTGTTATGGTAAGGTTATATAAGGCATTGGTGAGGCCGAATTTGGAGTATTGTGTACAGTTTTGGTCACCTAGTTACAGGAAGGATGTAAATAAGATTGAAAGAGTGCAGAGAAGGTTCACAAGGATGTTGCCGGGACTTGAGAAGCTGAGTTACAGAGAGAGATTGAATAGGTTGGGACTTTATTCCCTGGAGTGTAGACGATTGAGGGGAGATTTGATAGAGGTGTATAAGATTTTGATGGGTATAGATAGAGTGAATGCAAGCAGGCTTTTTCCGCTGAGGCGAGGGGAGAAAAAAACCAGAGGGCATGCGTTAAGGGTGAAAGGAGAAAAGTTTAAAGGGAATATTAGGGGGGGCTTCTTCACGCAGAGAGTGGTGGGAGTGTGGAATGAGCTGCCGGATAAAGTGGTAAATGCGGGGTCACTTTTAACATTTAAGAAAAACTTGGACGGGTTCATGGATGAGAGGGGTGTGGAGGGATATGGTCCAAGTGCAGGTCAGTGGGACTAGGCATAAAATGGTTCGGCACAGACAAGAAGGGCCAAAAGGCCTGTTTCTGAGCTGTAATTTTCTATGGTTCTATGTGTTTCAGCATCTCTGTCCTCATCTTTTGAGGGATAGCGACACAAGTCCCGTTGTCCAAGATGTCATCTTGGGCAATCACTTAATTCTGTATGGCCAATACTCTCACAGGAACAGGTGTGTCCTTGATGGTTTCAGGTCATCCTTCATCACAACTTCCTCTGGCGTGTGTAGAGTTGCATTTTGGTGTGTAGTTCGTTTGATCTAAGCAAGCCACTTGTCCACCATTATCTGTTCAGCAGTCAGTGGTTTGGTGTCTGGTGAAACACTGCCGTTCTCGTATGCTATGTGAAGGGTTATCAGTCCAAACCTCTGGCTTGTTTCTGCTGAGATGATAAGATTTTGCTTATTTTCACTATCTGCTACTGATGATCTTCTTTTCTTCCATTCTACTGGACTCTCAATTTAGTTAGACCTTGTGGGATGAGCATCATTCAATCTAGAGGCTCAACTTTACCTCAACGGCTTCATTTCTGGGTCACCACCTTGAACAACTTCATATTAGTTTACAAAGTTCATGATGTTACATGTAGCACCACTGTCTGAAGTTTCCCATCCTGCCCGCCACAGGAATCATAGTGGGAGGGACATGGACCATGCAAAGCTCCCTTGACCTTGAGTGGGATTTTCCAATCTCGGGGCAAGTGCATTCGGAAATTCCCGCCCTTCATGTTAACTTGATGCTCTCCTTCTGCAGTCAACATTTCAACAGTCCAAATTAATTTTCACCCTGTGACTTGATGACGCCTATGTTTTTGAGTCTTGATTTGTCAGAATCACCATCTGACATCTGTCCGTCTTTATTAGCTCGTGTTTCTTCTTTCCAGAAAGTACTTCCATGTAAAATGGTTCAGCTTCTTGTAGTTAAAGCACAGCTTTCTCCATGCTGGACATGCTTACATAGAAACATAGAAACTAAAAGCAGGAATAGGCCATTTGGCCCTTCGGGCCTGCTCCACCATTCATTTTGATCGTGGCAGATCATCAAATTCAATATCCTGACCACCCCCTCCCCTTCTCCCTCCATATTCCTTGATCCCTTTAGCCCCAAGAGCTATATCTAATATCTTCTTGAAAGCAGACAACGTTTTGGCCTCGACTACTTTCTGTGGTAGTGAATTCCACACATTTACCACCTTCTGGGTGAAGAAATTTCTCCTCACCTCAGTTCTGAAAGATTTACTCTTTATCCCCAAATTATGACCCAGAAGAGGATTCTGGGAGAAGTCAACTCAGTCACCTTGATTGTACTGTGGGCAGCTGAAGAGCTCCCAGGAACATACAGGAGGGAGATCATCCAGCAGATGCAGCAGAAGAAGATTCTGGGAGAAGTCAACTCAGTCACCTTGACTGTACTGGGTAGCTGAAGAACTCCCTCCCCCAGGGACAAACAGGAGGAAGATCATCCAGCATAGGCAGGAGTAGAGGATTCTGGGAGAAGTCAACTCAGTCAGGATGTTGCCTGGTTTGGAGGATATGGACTGTGAAGAAAGGTTGAACAAACTTGGATTGTTTTCATTGGAGCATTGGAGGACGAGAGGGGACCTGATAGAGGTTTACAAGATTTTGGCAGGCTTGGATAGAGTGGATGGTCAGTGTCTTTTTCCCAGGATCAAAGGGTCAATTATTCGGGGGCATAGCTTGAAAGCGAATAATAGAGAGAATCATGGAATCCTACAGTGCAGAAGGAGGCCATTCGGCCCATTTGAGTATGCACTGATCACAATCCCACCCTGAACCTATCCCCATAACCCCATGCATTTACCCTAGCTAGTCCCCCTGACACTAAGGGGCAATTTAGCATAGCCAAACCACCTAACCCGCACATCTTTGGATGTGGGAGGAAGTCAGAGCACCTGGAGGAAACCCATGCAGACACAGGGAGAATGTGCAGACTCCACACAGATAGTGACCCAAGCCGGGAGAGAGAGGAGGAAAGTTTAAAAGAGATGTTGGGGCAAATTTGTCTCACAGAGGGTGGTAAATGCCTGGAACACACTGCCGGAGGAGGTGATGGAAGCAGATTCTATAACAACATTCAAGAGGCATCTGGATAGATACATCAATAGGCAGGGAATAGAGGGATATGGACCACATAGAGGCAAGAAAATATTAGATTAGAGAGGCATCTGTGATGGCTGTGGTGAACCATCGTTGGTTACCACTGTGGAGTTATTCCAATGTTACTGTTGGGTTAGGGTGTTGCCACTGTGGGGGTTGTTATAATGTTGTTGGGTTAGGGTGTTTACACTGTGGGATTAATATACCTGTGGTGGATGTTGTTATGGCACATCCCGGTCGGGCCCCGCCTCCTGGGGAGAAGTATAAGACCCTCTGCTCAGGCGGGACCCCTCCAGTCTGGATTGGTGTACTCGTGTTAGATAGTTCCATTGTTTGTCAATAAAAGCCTTCAATCGCTGAAGCCTTGTACCTCGTGCTTGATTGTCACGCATCAATGGCACAGTCTTGGTGGGCCAAAGGGCCTGATCCTGTGCTGTACTGTTCTTTGTTCTTAGTTCTAGTTCTGGACTCCCCCACCATTGGGAACATTCTTGCTGAATCTGCTCTGTCCAACCCTGTTAGAATTTTAATACGTTTCTATGAGATCCTCTCTACTTTTTTAAATCCCAGTGAATATAATCCTAACCAACTTAGTCTCTCTTCTTTTTCTTCCTTGAGTTGTCCTCCAGAGAATTTATATCAAATTCTTTGGCCTTGATTTTACAACTGCCCCTTCTTTAAATTGTCCTTCCTTTCAATTATTGTCTTGTTGCTTGGAAGACTTTGATTTTGTCTCAGCAATTCAGTTGACTGTTAGCAACCTCAGGAGCTTGGGCATATGTCAGTAACTTTCTTGAGAGTAAATTTCTCTTATCTTCGCAAATCTGATCTCACAGCAGGATTTCTTGTTCTTAAGACAATCCTATCTCTGATAAGATCATTGTCAGTTGCCCTAACTCACAAAATTTAGCTGGAAATCTCTATGCAATCACATACTGATAAATATAAGACCATAAGACATAGGAGCAGAATTAGGCCACTCAGCCCATCGAGTCTGCTCCGCCATTCAATCATGGCTGATATTTTTCTCATCCCCATTCTCCTGCCTTTTCCCCATAACCCCTGATCCCTTTATTAATCAAGAACCTATCTATCTCTGTCTTAAAGACACTCAATGACCTGGCCTCCACAGCCTTCTGCGGCAAAGAGTTCCACAGATTCACCACTCGCTGAAGAAATTCCTCCTCATCTCTGTTTTAAAGAATCGTCCCTTTAGTCTGAGGTTTTGCCCTCTGGTTCTAGTTTTTCCTACTCGTGGAAACATCCTCACCATGTCCACTCTATTCAGACCTCACAGTATCCTGTAAGTTTCAATAAGATCCCCCCTTATCTTTCTAAACTCCAAGTACAGACCGAGAGTCCTCAACCGTTCCTCGTACATCAAGCTTGTCATTCCAGGGATCATTCTTGTGAACCTCCTCTGGACCCTTTCCAAGGCCAACAAATCCTTCCTTGGATATGGGGCCCAAAACTGCTCACAATACTCCAAATGGGGTCTGACCAGAGCCTTATACAGCATCAGAAGTACTGAAGTGCAATATTCTCCATCTCTTCCTGGGCTCCAGTGCTAAGCACAAATGTTCATAAGTAACATTAGTAGAGAGTTCAAAGTGGGTCTCTAAGGCTTTTCTGCTACTTGGTGAGATCTAGGGTGCAATACACCTTCAAGCACTCTTCCTCCTCACTGCTATTACTCTTATTTGCTCAGTTTTCTTATGCAAATCTGGCAGCATAGAATTCTGCCACTGAAATTAGAAGAATTCCCAATTCAGTCTCAAATTTCCCTTCATCTTAGTTAGGGGAATATTCAAAGTCATAATGATTCACCAAGCTGTTGATGTCTTGCAGAAAGCTGCAGACCAAGTTTTAATTATTTTCTGCTGTTTTTATACAGTCACTGACTCTCTCAAAGCAATCAAATCCACTCAATCCCAGCTATACACTTCTGACACCATATTCTATGTGTTATGTAAAATGATTACTGCACATTACCTTTATTTACATAGAGATCACATGAGAATAGTCAGTCACACAGTGTACAAAGCATTTATCCAAATATCCTGCTGAGTCGCTCCCTCCTCCACCCCCTCTACACCACCATCACACATTGTTGCAGTACCTACAGAGTACTCTGTGACTGCACACTCACCAGTCTCTGCAGGCCACCACATGAGCCATCTTCTGAGTCTGCTTTATTTACATAGTGACAATGAATGGGTCTGTCTCCACCTATTCAAGAGTCATGGTTGTGACTCTTTGTGGTCCTTGAGCCTCCAAACAAAAATTGCTTTTGCCCATAACAAGGTCTTAATTAGCTCATCTGCATGATCAACTGCTGAACAATCATATTCAGATGGGCTGCTTGTAAACAGGTCAGAACGTCCCTTCCAAAATTGCGGGAAGACAGGATCACATCAGAAAGCCAGAACTCCACTTACAGATATGTAACTAAAGTAAAAAGTAAAGTTTATTTATTGGTCACAAGTAAGCTTACATTAATACTGCAATGAAGTTACTGTGAAATTTCCCTAGTCGCCACACTCCAGCGCCTGTTCGGGTCAATGCACCTAACCAGCACATCTTTCAGACTGTGGGGGGAAACCGGAGCACCCGGAGGAAAACCACACAGACACGGGGAGAACGTGCAAACTCCACACAGACAGTGACCCAAGCGGGAATTGAACCTGGGTCCCTGGCGCTGTGAGGCAGCTAACCACTGTGCCACCCCACTGTGGCCAATTTGATCTCTGGTCCCACCTCCTCAGTCAAACAAAAATTCAGCTTTTGCACATTTTATATACCTGCCCGACTTCACTCATCATTAACTTCTCAAGGAAAAATCCAACAATTCTCAGATCACAAAGTCCTCTCTTTTTGCTTACCCTTTTTAACTTTTTTCATTGTCTACCTTCCTTTCTCTTTTTTCTCTCTTTGATTCAACTCTCTTTCCTTCCTTCTCTTTATTTTCCTTTCTGTGTCAAATTTGACTTTAATTCTCTCTGCTGTTCAGCTTTCTTTTCTCTATCTTTAAATTTAACTGGTTGAGATGGACCATTCAATATGACCCAGACCCAGATGCATCGCTGACATTGCTGCTCATTATCAATTCCCTTTTCAGCAATTGGTAGGTAAATTAAGTTTGATTAGAAGACTGAAAGTAAAAGTCCATCTCATTGAAAAAGGCACCATTCCAACAATTTCAGGCCAATATAATGTCATTGTTAAAATGCATTACATCAGTAGCTACGCATGCAAAAAATTAATACTTCTTGCTTTATTCAAGATACAGAGCATCTAAAATTATGCATCGATGAAATCTTGTCGTCTATACAACAGAAACAGGTAGATGCATTAAAATATGCATGAATATAATGAATGTTAATCCATTTAATTTAAAAATGCTTCTCAGTGACAAACCACTAACAAACTGTTATTCATTCAGATGTTTAAGATTTAATGACAGTCGGACCAACAATTGCTAAAATTTGTCTGAAATATTCAACATATTAAAGTGTTTTCAATTCAGTATTAAATGGAGCAGAAATGGATTTTGATTTAATTTCTTTTTAATAATGCTTGCCAATCTTTTGCGTAGTTTGGTTTGCATAATGAAAAATTATATTTTGAAAAGCAATGGATATTAGAGATGTGAAAAAAGTATTTATAGACTTGCATATGGCATTATCACAAATATGTATTTTCTATATATACAGGATATAAACATTTATAAATTAAAATCACTGTTTTCAACTCCGTAAATCTCAACTGGTTACATAACATTGGGAACAAAATTAATTGCTTTGGGATAATGAGCTTTTAATTTAATTTTATGTATTTTATCTACGCAGGTACCCATATTTGACTAAAATTTAAATACCCAGATCTTCCAATCAGAGACCAGATGTAGTTCCAACATATGCTATAGGGCACTTCGGAAGTCCCAACACAATGACTCCCTGCGAATTGTCTGCAATATTTGAACTTCTAATGGGTAACTCCCCTGCTGCCTAAGACATTCCAAAAATATCTTCAACTCTGAGCTAGAGTTTGAGCCTTTGGACAGTTCGAACCTGGTTACCCAGAAAATCTGAAGCAGATTAAAACCTAAACTAATACCTGGGTAACAACACAACTGATACCCTCCCCCCCCCCCGGCCCAGTCACTCACACTGACAACCCTCCCGATTCCCCATGACCACAACACTAACCCCTCCTGACCTCCATGTCTCACCTGATCCCGATTCTCCCCTCTACATTCCAACTCCCCGATATTCCCCCAACTCTCTGACTCCACCCCTAACCTCCAATAGCCCCGAGCTTCCAACTCTTGCCCTGACCCCCAACTAGATCTGACTAGCTCCACTACACAATTCCCCCCCAACCCTCTGACCCCCAACGATCTGACAACCCAACTCCCTCCCACAACCCTCAATTCCTCCACTACGCCCAGCTCCCCAACATCCCAACTTGACTCGCCCCATCAGTCACACTACCCTCCCACTGACCTGATCCGACTGGACCCAACCTCACCACCCAACTTCCCCCAACCTCGCTCTGACCCAACACAAGTTCACCTCACCTCTACATACCTCATCTATTTGACCCCCTTAACCACTTACCTTACCCATGCTAACCCCTTACACACCTATCCACCTTATCTCCTTGCCCTATGCCCTTCCCGACCTTACTCCCTCACCCACTCTACCCCCTCATCTTCCCTCCGTAGCTTTTCAAAGAAGTTATTGGAATTTTAACTCTATTTACCAGAATATGGCAGCTGGTGCTTTTGGATGGTTTCCCTTCACTGATGTCTCCAAGATTTCCTTCTGAGTTCTTCAGATTGCACCAAGGATCATGAATGAAGCCGAGTCCATCATGCAAACCAGCCTACCATCCATTGACTCTGTCTACACTTCCTGCTGCCTTGGAAAAGCAGCCAGCATAATTAAGGACCCACGCATCCTGGACATACTTTCTTCCACCTTCTTCCATTGAGAAAAAGATACAAACGTCTGAGGTCATGTACCAACCGATTCAAGAACAGCTTCTTCCCTGCTGCTGTCAGACTTTTGAATGGACCTACCTCGCATTAAGTTGACCTTTCTCTATACCCTAGCTCGGACTGTAACACTACATTCTGCACTCTGTCCTTTCCTTCTCTATGAACAGTATGCTTTATCTGTATAGCGCAAAAGAAACAATCCTTTTCACTGTGTAATAATACATGCAACAATAATAAATCAAATCAAAAGTATGTTTTTTAATGTATTTTTATTTTATTAGTGGTACAAGTAGGCTTACATTAACACTGCAATGAAGTTAGTGTGAAAATCCCCGAGTCACCACACTCCAGCATCTGATCAGGGATACAGGAAGAATCTAGCATGGCCAATGCACCGAACCAGCATGTCATTCGGACTGTGGGAGGAAACCAGAGCACCCGGAGGAAACCCATGTTAACACAGGGAGAATGTGCAAACTCCGCACAGACAGTGACCCAAGTCGGGAATCAAACCTGGGTCCCTGGCGCTATGAGGCAGCACTGCTAACCACTGTGTCGCCCTGTCTGTTCTGGGTCAGAAATCAGGGCCGCGATTCTCCCAAAAGTGCTGAATTGGTGGGAGAACTGTTCTAAATCCCGACTGTTCTGTCAGTTCAGCTTCTCACCTGAATCTCCGCACTCTGTGCACTGAAGAGGTCCCAGTCGGGAATCTCATTAAAAACCCAGGAGGGCAGTGCCTATTCGCGCGGAAGTTTGACAGTTCTGGAGATTTGCACATGCACGATGGCTGCAAACTGTCAAACTCCCTTTTGTTGGCCAGCCCGATCGCTGGCCAACCTGGGAGCCCTGCAGTGCTGCCCCTTTAGCCTCCCCCAGCCCACCCCACCCCCCCCGACCCCAATGCCCGATCGCAGCTCCCACAGCAATTCACGGACCAGCCCTGACTCCCCCCTGTTCCGGAGTGCCCCAATGTCCAGGCCCCACCCTCCAGCAGTGGCGATTCCCCCGGCAGACACCCACCCCCGTCCCCGGGGTCAGATCCCCTCGGAGGCAGGACCACCCCCCCAACAGACCACCCCTCCAGCCCGCCCCAATCGCTGCCCTCCCTCCATCCCAGACCATTCCTGTCTGCAGAGTGGCAGCCGGATCCCCCACCCCCATCGATCGCCCTAGGCCCTGTCTACAATAGGCCCCATTCCCTTGGTACTGCCCGATGCCTGGTGGGCAGTGCCAAGATGCCCCATGGCCACTTTGCCCCTTGGGCAGTGCCAGGGGGCACAGGCTGGTACTGGCAGGGTGCCCATGCCCAGGGGGCACTATCCCCCACCGCCCAACCCCCCGGGACCCCGACTGCCCCCCATTCATTCTGGGGAGGTCTTCCACTAGTACCCCAAACTCTACTGGGGAGCTCGTCTGAACCCCGCCGGAATGAAGTACTCCTGGCGGAGTGGGAGATTCAATCGGGACCTGAAAGGTCCCAATAATTAACTCATATACATATATAAACAGATTACAAACAGATTTAAATGACTTACCTGCCTTCCCACTGGTTTCCAGCGTGATCTGACCGGCGACTATTCACCGGCTCTGGGAGATGTGCATGCATTCCCAGCAAATGCGCAAATCCCTGTTCAAGGCCAGAGACGTGCATCTCCCACCGCAACCCGACACAAAAGCTGCGGGTCGCAATTGGAGAATCGCGGCCAAGAGTTCTGACCCTGAACAGAAGGTTTGGGACATTACTATTTTTTCCCTCTTTAGTTACAGTGCATCAGTTAAAAAATAGACTGCATGATAAAGAGCATGAATGGACAATTGGTGCATGTTTAATATGCCACGTCAATGTTTTTACTTCATTTACATCAGCTTTCTGTCTCTTGCACAACCAAACTATAGGAAGAAAATCTTACATTTGAAAAGGGCATGATCATCATTTGAAAATAGAGGGAAGATGAGTAAATAACAGCAGAAGATGACTGGCCTCCTCAACATCTTCCAGGCAGAGATATGAGGGATGAGTTCATTGTTCAATGATTTCAATGATGTCCACATTCCCCCAACTTGGAATGTTACACAAATGCTCTCTGATTAATAGTTCAAGACAAATACTTTCCTCTTCCCTTAATCCTTCAATTAAACAACATTTAACCCATTTGGTAAGTTGCCATGTCAATGGCATTTGGCAATGCAGACTCAGAGGATGCCATGATCCACAGTCCCAAGTGCAAAATGACAGGTGATTAATTTAATGTCATACATAATTGCCTTCTTCTAGAGGCTGGTATGCTTCATCTTACTCCATAAACAAGTCTCTCATGTTGTGCCAGGACTCTAAGACCAGGGAATTGGGAATCCCCACGACAGTGTGTCTATTTCACAATTTCCACCCCCTCTGATATGAATGTCCATCTAACAAGCACAAGGAGTCTCTGTCTCCCAAGATACCTAACAGAATTTCCATATCATCCAGAAGGAAAAACAGGAAAATGGGGTAATAAGGATACTGGTCCAAACTGGCCTTCTGTGCTTTAAAATTGAACACCTGTAAAACTGAGAAATAAGAATATTGGTCTGAACTGTTTATTTTCCATCTGCGAGTGGCAATTGAGTCAGATTGCCACTCTGCTCAAAAGTTCTAACCTGAAACTCCAGTTGATCAGACCTTGTCTGAACTTCCGACTCAGGTCGGAGAAGATCTGAAATCTGCAGTGCGGCCCTGGTGGGGGGGGGGATGACAATGGAGGGCTGTAGAGTCGAAGCTAAGTAAACCATGCACCATTTATAAAGGTCTAGCCAGGAGGTCTGAAGCTAAGTGCATGCTTTAGAGGGAGGGCGAGCCCCAGGGGTGGGGGGGCATGTTGGTATCCCATGTGAAGAGGAGCCAGGGGCTGGGGGCCACTTGGGGGTGTCCTGTGCAGGGGAGAGTTTCAGTTGGTGGAGGGGTGTTAGAGAGAATCCTGGGGGGGGGGGGAATAGTGGACTAGTCAGGTGTGTGGGGTTCTCCTGAGGGTTCAGAAATGTAAAGCATGTCCTCTTTGGGAGGGGTGAGGGGTGGGGTGGGGAGGAAGGAGAGAGTCGAAGTGTGTCTATACTAGTTATCCAAAAGCTAGAAGATGTTTCAATTCTTCTCATTTTCTTCTTTTGGGTAACTATTTATGTAACACCGTCAGAACCGTCCAAAGTTTCCATTTGCACTTCCCAGACAATTGCCATTCAATCCTTACCTAGGAATCCTCCAGAGAGGGTGGGGGTGGAGGGTGGCCATGGTTCCCCAGCATTTCTTTGGGTTACCTACCAGATACAATGACCTGGAGCTCAGAAGTTACACCTTGTACATATTCATAAATATATATCTTCATGGCTATTTCTTACTGTTAAACTGGACTTTTCTATGGACAAGGACAATTAAGAGGGCTGACCCTATACTTGTGACGCACCAGAACAAAAGAAGCCACGTCACAGTGTCAGAATTGTCACTCCTCGTTATTTCTGAGGAGCTACTAACAGACCACCTGGAGACTGCACAGCCCAACTTCAAACTGGGCGACATGGAGGCCATTTGCATTTGATAAACCAAGCTTGCCAGCAGAGTCAGAGAGTCTATTAAGACAATGACTTCTCTAACAGTCTTTTTAATTCATAATCGCAGGGACATTAGCAGTCCTGATGACTAAGTTTGGAAAACCAATTCACCTGTGTGTGTCTAATTCATCTTGTGCAGTCAACATCATCGGAAAAGTGAATCCTACACTAACAGTTTTCAGCCCATTAACCTCCATAAGGAATTCCTCTTAGGACTTTGATTCTGGACTCTGGACCTCACGTCAACCAATTTTCTTTTCTCTATCCCTCTCTTTACTAGGTGAATTGGCCATGCTAAATTCTCCCTCGGTGTCCCCGAACAGGCGCCGGAGTGTGGCGACCAGGAGATTTTCACAGTATCTTCATTACAGTGTGAATGTGAGCCTACTTGTGACTAATAAACTTTAAACTGTATTTGTGCAGCTGGGGATATTGCAGACCCTCCTTTGCATGGTTTTTGAATGTATGCAATCAACGAACCTTTTGAGTTCATCCTACCTTGATTTTACTGTGGGGATATCAATAGGAATAGGATCACACAAAAACTGAGCGGTTGGTCATTTACCAACTCTTATTAAAAAGGAAACAGATCAATTAGTGCTGTTTGAATGGACCCACCTCACTCTGTCTGTAACACATGCCATGCAGACACAACCATTGCTCCTCATCCACCAGAGAGCTAACATCAAATGGTATTAAGAGGCGATCTCATTTAAACAATTTTGTGGAACTTTCAGTGGGATAGTATGTAATATACTGTGAATACCATGGGGGTTGGATCAAGGTAAGAACAGTCAGTAAATTGTTATTTGGAATTAACACTTTCTAGTTGGAACAATAGAATTTCATTATTTAGATTAATGGAGCACTTTTGAGATCAAAAAGAATCAATGATTTGAGTCAATTTATATCATGATATATTTCAAATATCCAATATCAGTGTCACAATTCTGAAATGAAACATTGACTACTTTACGAACACTTTTGAAATTAGAGAGAACAAAACTGAAAAACTTTCTCACAAGTATTTACTTGCATCAAACTGGAAAATAAAGTGAAGTGAATCAGCTTCACTCCAACATAAACTGTAATCAGCATCACATTTGCAGACACTGATGTGCTGTAATACGCATTAGGAGATTGTGTTAATAGAGAATTCCCAGCAGTGCAGCTGCAAACTGTGAAAGAAGCAACAGTTATGTTCTTAGTGAGACGGCGTGGAGTGCTATGCTGCTGACACACCAATCCACAAGCCAATATATTTTCCTATTTCTAAACTAAATTCCTCAGTGGTGTTCCATAGTGATTACTGTTGTGGGCATCTCACTTTAAGGAGAGTGGTTCATATGCAAGAATTTACAGTGCAGCATTGATATCAGTGAACTCCACAAGAGATTGCTTTCCCATCAGCAGAATGAAAATGTGTGGACATGCATAGAGATTAAAGCAGGCAAAATCAGAATCACTTCAGCTCTTTCAGAGGAATATGTTTGGATCCACAGACAATTCAATTACTTTCGTAGCTTTACTTTTTGGTGTTTTGGTGGGAATACTTTCTCTTATATATATATATATATATATGGCCCATTGAATTTTTTTTTCATTATTTTCTTTATTGTTCAGTAGTGTTTATTGGCGATGGAGATTAAACTTGGTTCTCCTTTCAATTCAGCTAAGGCACAAGTGAAACAAGTTGCAAACTGCATGTTTGTGCTGTCTCAAGATCAAATCAGGTCATAGATGTTTATTTACATATTCAGGCATCTGAAAAGGTTAGAAGAATTATATATAAATAACACTATCTTGAGAAGCAGACTCAGCACGCAGGCATACATCTCCCACAGGCCAACAGTATTAGCTATCAGTTTTATTGGATCATTAATCATCAGGAAGAAATGTTGACCGGTTCTAATCAGTGTTGACCCTCTCCACTTCAAATCTATTGTCATCACCCCACTCCCTAAAAAAACATGCTTTGACCCCTGCTGTCATTACAAAGTACTGCCACATCCGCAACCTTACTTTTCAATCCAAAGTCCTTGAATATGCTGTCACTTTCCAAATTCATGCCCATCTTTCATGTTTGAACTTCTCCAATCAGACTTCAGTTTCTGCCACAATACAGAAAACAGCCTTTATCAAAGTCACAAATGCGACTGTGACTATGCTAAAAGTTTCTTCCTGTCTGTGATTTTTTACTTGGTTGACCACACTATCCTCCCAAATGCCTTCGCTCCGTCATCCAGCTCGATGGAACTGCACTCAACTGGCTCCAAATTTATCCAGCTGCAACCCTAGAATCACCTGCAATGGCTTCGACATTTGTTACATTCGCCAATTTTCCAGCCCTGCATGCCAGCGAGATCTTCCAGTCCTGCTGATTTGTTGCTCCACATATTCACTGGCAACTCTGCCTCATCACCACCTCACTCAAACTCTCCACTGTCTCCAAATTGCCAGGATGCTTTTCCACCTCACAGGACTGAGTGGGCAGAAATTTCCTAAACCATGTTGTAAGACGATCAAGGCCTTTGGTCCCTGCTACAAACTCCATTGTAAGAAGTTTAACAACACCAGGTTAAAGTCCAACAGGTTTATTTGGTAGCAAAAGCCACACAAGCTTTCGGAGCTCTTAGCCCCTTCTTCAGGTGAGTGGGAATTCTGTTCACAAACAGAGCTTATAAAGACACAGACTCAATTTACATGAATAATGGTTGGAATGCGAATACTTACAACTAATCAAGTCTTTCAGAAACAAAACAATGTGAGTGGAGAGAGCATCAAGACAGGCTAAAAAGATGTGTATTGTCTCCAGACAAGACAGCCAGTGAAACTCTGCAGGTCCACGCAACTGTGGGAGTTACAAATAGTGTGACATGAACCCAATATCCCGGTTGAGGCCGTCCTCGTGTGAGCGGAACTTGGCTATCAGTTTCTGCTCAGCGACTCTGCGCTGTCGTGTGTCGTGAAGGCCGCCTTGGAGAACGCTTACCCGAATATCAGAGGCCGAATGCCCGTGACCGCTGAAGTGCTCCCCAACAGGAAGAGAACAGTCTTGCCTGGTGATTGTCGAGCGGTGTTCATTCATCCATTGTCGCAGCGTCTGCATAGTTTCCCCAATGTACCATGCCTCGGGGCATCCTTTCTTGCAGCGTATCAGGTAGACAACGTTGGCCGAATTGCAAGAGTATGTACCGTGTACCTGGTGGATGGTGTTCTCACGTGAGATGATGGCATCTGTGTCGATGATCCGGCACGTCTTGCAGAGGTTGCTGTGGCAGGGTTGTGTGGTGTCATGGTCACTGTTCTCCTGAAGGCTGGGTAGTTTGCTGCGGACAATGGTCTGTTTGAGGTTGTGCGGTTGTTTGAAGGCAAGAAGTGGGGGTGTGGGGATGGCCTTGGCGAGATGTTCGTCTTCATCAATGACATGTTGAAGGCTCCGGAGGAGATGCCGTAGCTTCTCCGCTCCGGGGAAGTACTGGACAACGAAGGGTACTCTGTCCACTGTGTCCCGTGTTTGTCTTCATTCCCCAGACAATGATTCCATCCATCTCCCTGAGGTTGAATCAGGCTCTTTGCAACCTTGCTGTTGTATTTGACCCTACGTGAAGCTCTTGATCGCACATTCATGCCGTCACCACGATCACCTACTTCCACCTCCACAGTATCATTAGATTCTGCCCCATCTCAATTCATCTGCTCTGAAATGCAGAAGACTGTGGTGTGGTGTGAATGTCATAGACCTGCAGTAGAGAGGTCCAAGCAAATGTCAAAGAGACATAGGTTCAAATGCCACCACAGCCAATGGTGGCCCCAACACAGACCACTGCAGATGGGATGGGAAAATTTGGGAAGCTAACTCCAAATTTTCCCTCCAGCCTGTAATGATGACTGCTGGTGTCAGGGCTGGAAAATCCCACACACAGTCTGTGTAATGGTGACCTTGAAGCTATCGTCAAATCTCATAAAAGCCAAATGTGGTTTAATAATGTCCTTTAAAGAAGGGAATCTTCCATCCTTACCTGGCTTAGACACATGTGACTCCAGACCCACAGAAATGTGATTGACTGTTAACTGTCCTCTAAAATGGCCTCCCAAGTAATTTAGTTCAAGGGCAATTAGGGTTGGGCAACAAATCTCGCCTTGCGTGTGCCACCCACATCCCATGAAAGAATAAAAGGAAGAAAACATCATCTATTCCTTGCTATCTTGAGTCACATTGATCTTGATGCATTCATAGCCAGTCCACCATTGTTACCCTTCCATTAACTTAATAAAAACATTCTGTTCCCTAGAACACCTGCACTTGCAGACCTGCTTTGGCTCATAGTTTAAAAAAATTATTTAAAAATTCTCATTGTTGTTTTCAAATCCCTTTCTGATCATGCACCTCACTCTCTCTCTCTCTCTTTCTCCCTCTCTCCCTCTGACCTCCTTCAGTCTTAGAACCCTCTGCTCCCCAGACTCTGGTCTCTTATGTATCCCCTAATTTAGCTTATTTCATATCAATCATCCATATCCTTTAAAGTTTCAATAGCTGAAACTGCAACCACCAGCAACTGCAAACCTAATTACCTTGTGTAAATACATATCGTGAAATTGACAGCAGAGATCATAGATCCAGAGCTGTCCATCAGCAATGTTTTCTATGAGGCTCAGGTGTTTCAGTATTCTAATGGAGGTTTGTGATCTCAGTTAAGAATACATTATAGAAGATTAGTTGAGCTGCCAGAAGTCCATTAGCCTATTAAAAAACCTGAGCCACAGAGAAAACCATGTTTTATTGACAGCTCTGACTCTCGGGTCGCTTTTGTCATGCACAAGATAAAGAGATTTTAGGTGCTTGCAGTCTCTACTACTGAAATTTTAAAGGGTCTAGATGATGGATACATTTATTTGATTTAACAAAAACTATTTTTTATGAATGTGATGATTTTCTATATTTTTTTTTAAAAACTTACTGTTACTGTAGGGTTCATTGCTCCTAAACAGTGTATAGTGGGTAAATGGGCATCAAGGTGCCAAAGCTTGATTTAAGGGACATGAGGCACCATAGAGGTTGTTTGGGGACATACCTTGGCATAGAGGGCATGAAGAGGACATTTTGAACTTACCTTTCAGAAGATTCCCTTATGCAACCTGTGAGGTGCTGGGAATCACAATTCTTTGAAATGCAAGCCCAACTCCACAAAAAATGCAGAGAACCAAGACAAGGCTATCCCTACAATAGAATCAGCCAGATTGAGAGTGTAGAATATTTGACCCAAACCAGCCTGCACCCTTTAAAATTGGAAACCTCAGGAATGGGGTTGGGAATCCCAGAATTGGGATCTGAAGAACAAAGAACAAAGAAAATTACAGCACAGAAACCTTTCGGCCCTCCAAGCCTGCACTGACCATGCTGCCCGACTGAACTAAAACCCCCTACCCTTCCAGGGACCATATCTCTCTATTCCCATCCTATTCATGTATTTGTCCAGATGCCCCTTAAAACACACTATTGTATCTGCTTCCATGACTTCCCCCTACAGCGAGGCACCCATCACCCTCTGTGTAAAAAAACGTGCCTCGTACATCTCCTTTAAACCTTGCCCCTCGCACCTTAAACATATGTCCCCTAGTAATTGACTCTTCCACCCTGGGAAAAAAGCTTCTGACTATCCACTCTGTCCATGCCCCTTATAATCTTGTAGACTTCTATCAGGTCGCCCGTCAACCTCCGACGTTCCAGTGAGAACAAACTAAGTTTCTCCAACCTCTCCTCATAGCTAATGCCCTCCATACCAGGCAACATCCTGGTAAATCTTTTCAGTACCCTCTCCAAAGCCTCAACATCCTTCTGGTAGTGTAACGACCAGAATTGAACACTGTATTCCTAGTGTGGCCTAACTAAGGTTCTATGAAGCTGCAACATGACTTGCCAATTTTTAAACTCAATGCCCCGGCCGATGAAGGCAAGCAGGCCTTCTTGCGGTATGCCTTCTTGACTGCCTTCTCCACCTGTGTTGCCACTTTCAGTGACCTGTATACCTGTACTCCCAGATCCCTCTGCCTATCAATAATCTTAAGGGTTCTGCCATTTACTGTACATTTCCTATCTGTATTCGACCTTCCAAAACGCATTACTTTACATTTGTCCGGATTAAACTCCATCTGCCATCTCTCCGCCCAAGCCTCCAACCGATCTATATCCTGCTGTATCCTCTGATGGTTCTCATCGCTATCCGCAAATCCACCAACCTTTGTGTCATCTGCAAATTTACTAATCAAACCAGTTACATTTTCCTCCAAATCATTTATATATGTATTACAAACAGCAAAGGTCCTAGCACTGATCCCTGAGGAATGCCACTTGTCACAGCCCTCCATTCAAAAACACACCCTTCCACTGCTACCCTGTCTTCTATGATCGAGCCACCTTCTGTATCGACTTTGCCAGCTCACTGCTGATCCCATGCGACTTCACCTTTTGCACCAGTCTGCCATGAAGGATCTTGTCTCCTTACTGAAGTCCATGTAGACAACATCCACTGCCCTACCCTCATCAATCATCTTCGTCACTTCCTCGAAAAACTTGATCAGGTTAGTGAGACACGACCTCTCTTTCACAAAACCATGTTGCCTCTCGCGAGTACATCCATTTATTTCCAAGTGGGAGTAAATCCTGTCTCGAAGAATCCTCTCCAATAATTTTCCTACCAATGACATAAGGCTCACTGGCCTGTGATTACCCTTCTTAAACAAAGGAACAACATTGGCTATTCTCCAATCCTCTGGGACCTTCCCTGTAAGAGTTTTAACAACATCAGGTTAAAGTCCAACAGGTTTATTTGGTAGCAAATACCATTAGCTTTCGGAGCGCTGCTCCTTCGTCAGATGGAGTGGAAGTCTGCTCTCAAACAGGGCACAGAGACACAAAATCAAGTTACAGAATACTGATTAGAATGCGAATCTCGACAGCCAACCAGGTCTGAAAGATACAGACAATGTGAGTGGAGGGAGCATTAAGCACAGGTTAAAGAGATGTGTATTGTCTCCAGACAGGACAGCCAGTGAGATTCTGCAAGTCCAGGAGGCAAGCTGTGGGGGTTACTGATAGTGTGACATAAACCCAACATCCCGGTTTAGGCCGTCCTCATGTGTGCGGAACTTGGCTATCAGTTTCTGCTCAGCGACTCTGCGCTGTCGTGTGTCGTGAAGGCCGCCTTGGAGAACGCTTACCCGAAGATCAGAGGCTGAATGCCCGTGACCGCTGAAGTGCTCCCCCACAGGAGGAGAACAGTCTTGCCTGGTGATTGTCGAGCGGTGTTCATTCATCCGTTGTCGTAGCATTACGCTTCCTATGGGGGAGCACTTCAGCGGTCATGGGCATTCAGCCTCTGATCTTCAGGTAAGCGTTCTCCAAGGCGGCCTTCACGACACACGACAGCGCAGAGTCGCTGAGCAGAAACTGATAGCCAAGTTCCGCACACATGAGGACGGCCTAAACCAGGATGTTGGGTTTATGTCACACTATCAGTAACCCCCACAGCTTGCCTCCTGGACTTGCAGAATCTCACTGGCTGTCCTGTCTGGAGACAATACACATCTCTTTAACCTGTGCTTAATGCTCCCTCCACTCACATTGTCTGTATCTTTCAGACCTAGTTGGCTGTCGAGATTCACATTCTAATCAGTATTCTGTAACTTGATTTTGTGTCTCTGTGTCCTGTTTGAGAGCAGATTTCCACTCCATCTGACGAAGGAGCAGCGCTCCGAAAGCTAATGGCATTTGCTACCAAATAAACCTGTTGGACTTTAACCTGATGTTGTTAAAACTCTTACTGTATTTACCCCAGTCCAAAGCTGGCATCTCCACATCATGACCTCCCCTGTAGCCAGTGAGGATACAAAGATTTCTCTCAAGGCCCAGCAATTTCCTCCCTTGCCTCTCTCAGTATTTTGGGGTATATCCCATCAGGACCTGGGGACTTGTCTACCTTAATGTTTCTCAAGAACCCCAATACCTCCTCCTTTTTGATTTCAACATGACTCAAACTATCTTCACACACTTTCCCAGATTCATCATCCATCCAAGTCCTTCTCTTTAGTGAATACTGATGCAATGTACTCATTTAATACCGCACCCATTTCCTCTGGCTCCACATATAGATTCCCTCCCCTGTCCTTGAGTGGGCCAACCCCCTCCCTGGCTACCCTCTTGCTCTTTATATATGTATAAAAAGCCTTGGGATTTTCCTTAATCCTGCTGGCCAATGATTTTTCATGACCCCTTTTAGCCCTCCCTACTCCTTGCTTAAGTTTCTTTCTACTTTCCTTGTATTCCACACTTGCTTCATGTGTTCCCAACCTCCTAGACTTGACAAATGCTTCCTTTTTCTCTTTGACTAGGCTCACAATATCTCTCGTTATCCAAGGTTCTCAAAACTTGCCATACTTATCCTTCATCCTGACAAGAATGTGCCGGTCCTGAATCCCTATCAATTTACACTTGAAAGCCTCCCACATGCCAGATGTTGATTTGGCCTCAAACATTGCCCCCAATCTACATTCTTCGGTTCCTGCCTAATATTGTTGTAATTAGCCTTCCTCCACTTTAGCACCTTAACTTGTGGACTACACTTTTCTTTATCCATCAGTACCTTATAGCTTACTGAATCGTGGTCACTGTTCCTGAACTGCTCCCCTACTGAAACATCAACGACCACCTGGCCGGGCTCATTCCCCAATATCAGGTCCAGTAAGGCTCCTTCCCTCTTTGAACTATGTATGTAGTGTTTCAAGAAGTACTCCTGGGTGCTCCTTACAAACTCTGCCCATCCACGCCCCTAGCACTAAGTGAGTCCCAGTCAATATAGGGTAAGTTAAAATCTTCCACCACAACAACCCTGTTACTTTAATACCTTGCTAAAATCTGCCTACATATCTGTTCCTCTATCTCCCGCTGACTGTTGGGCAGCCTATAGTAAACCCCCAACATCGTGACTATACCCTTCCAATCCCTGAGCTCTATCCATATTGCCTCACTGTATGAGCCCTCTGAGGTGTCCTCCCGCAGTACAGCTGAGATATTCTCCTTAACAGTAGTGCAACTCCCCCACCCCTTTTACATCCCCCTCTATCCCGCCGGAAACATCTAGTTACTGGAATGTTAAGCTACCAATCCTGTTCTTCCCTTAACCAAGTCTCTGTAATAGCAACGGTATCATAGTTCCAAGTACTAATCCAAGCTCTAAGTTCATCTGCCTTACCTGTTACACTTCTCTCATTGAAACAAATGCACTTCAGTCCACCAAACCCCCTTTGATTAGCAACCACAAATTTGACTACCATTTTTATGGGGCTCTCTAGGTCACCCCGACTCAATGAAAGTTTAGGCCTAAATCTACACCTTTCTTCCCTGATTTAAGTTGTTCCTTCGAACCTATCTTTTTGACTGAACTTTTGGTCAGAAGATCAAGGGGGTTTTCACAGTAACTTCATTGTAGTGTTAATGTAAGCCTGCTTGTAACTAATAAATAAGCTTTGATCATTTGTTCTAAAATATCTCATGCGGCTCAAAGCCAAACTGCGATTGGTAATGCTCCATGAAGCACCTTGGGATGCTTTGCTACTTTAAGGACACGTTATACATGCAATTTGTTCTTGTTCAGTGGGAACCTTTGTTGTACTTCATTCTGAACCTGCCATATGATCCAAGGTCATCTCAGGAATGTGCGCATTTTCATGATTGTGCTCCTGATGTATTGAGTGGACACCATCATTTACCCCATACACAAAGAAACATTCTCAAATGCCTTGGCATGGGCTTGTCGCTCAGCATGCATCTGTTAAAAGCTGGATGCCCGAGATCTCATTCCTGTGCCTTCACAGCCCAAAACAGGATTTTGCTGTTCCTCTTATCTGCAGCTCCAAGCTTTCCTTACCCTTTGTTCCCTCTGCTTCACCAGTGATCTGTCATTAGTCTGAATAATTAATCTCTCTGAATTGGCTGCTTCCGATACAACTCCTGAGTGAATCAGTGCAATCTCCGAATGAAGTTGCAGGCCTCAGTTCATGCAGGATATGAAAACATATAAGTATACAATATAATCTTATTTTTGAATGTTAAGCTTGAATTTTTCTTCATTTACTCTTTTCAATTTTACTTTGCTTCTTTGATCTTCACCAGCATTGCTTTATTCCCAATGGTACATAAAATATAGTGGTACATTTATGCATCACACTGCATTTTCTCAATCTACATAATAGAATAAATTTCTCCATTATATACTGAAATCCACATATATAAAAATCATGACCAAACTATAAAAGAGTCTTTTATATCTTCATTAACATTGTGATTGGAGACCTATTTATTACAAGGAGTCTATAATTCTCTCATTCTCCAATGAGGTATGTTGGTGCACTTTCTAGCTCACCTTTTCTTTGCACTCTGCATATCGCTCCTATGTGACCACACTGATTACTTTGTTCTTCCCCACCTGCCCTTTCACAACTTGTAACCTCTCTCCAGTTCCTCCCAAACCAACTCTTCCTTTCTCCTCCCAACCAGCTGTGGACTGAGAAAGAACGGCTGCAACAATGATTTAACAACAATAATGGCAGGAGCGGCTTTAAAATGGCTATTCTGGATGAGAGCTAAGCATGCTGGGATTTTTGGTCAACTTATAGATTAAAACAAGATGCAGGTCGTAAAGAGGCTGTGCTCTGGGAGCTGTGATCTGAAGCTTCCTGTGTTGGCCCAGATAAGGGAAGTTGTTTACATTAACCAATGACATAACTCTGGCTGCATTCGATTGGCCTAATCGAATGATGCAATTGGGGGTTTCTGTTCCATTCATTGGCTGGATAACAGAGAATCATCCGGAAGCGAGTGGAGAATTGTAGATAAAAAGACATGTTTAGGCTTTGTTTGGCAGTGATAACTCAAAGTGACCAACTATTTTGCAAGAAGAAGACCTGTGCCCTGAAGGATGCTTCAGAGATCAAGAAGATAGATTCTACATTGAGGATATTTCTTGGCAAAGGTTTTCCTAAACTTGGTGGTATCTATTTTCAGTTAAATAGTTAAAGTTGATGTTTATTTAAAGTTAATGTTCAGTTAAAGTTAAAGTGCAGTAAGGAGTTAATGAGTTGCAACTGTTTATGTTTGAGTTGGCACTAGAAGTGTAAAATAAAGAAATTACTGTCCTTGTTTGTTTCGCTAAACTGGGATGCTTGGAAAGTGTTTAAATTAAAGCTTTATAACAGAATGGCACCCCAGATGGGATCTCGATAAGAGGTAGTTAGTTATTCCGAGATCAAATCCTTTATTTGTTAAGCAATTAAAAGTGATCCTGGCATTTCAAGGAGTCTATAATTCTCTCATTCTCCAATGAGGTATTTTGGTGACCATTTCATTTTGTGTGATGAAGCAATGTCAGAACTCGTTTAAACAGGAGAGGTGGTAACTCTACAGCTGGCCGTGAGAGGGGATTAAAGACCTATCATTCAGTAATATTGTGGGGGGTGGATTGATTCACGTTCCTGATACGCCAGGCATGGGGGAGAAGGAATTAATTTTTTTTAGCGTGAGTATTGTTCCTGGGCTAAGCATCTGTCTTCTGTTCCTTAGTTAATCTAGAAGTGAGATTCTGAAGTAAGATTAGTCGAGGGGACGGGTGAACTCTATTGTCGACAGGCAAGGCTAAAACCTAACTCTGGAGTAGAGAGAGGGTGTTCATCACTCTCTCAATATGAACTGACTTAGCGGGACTGATGGTAAATTAGCAGATGCTGTACCCTTTCAGTCCCTTCTTGTTCTCCTGGGACTAAGTCTAGAGAACTGGGTGGAATATTACAGTAAGCTTTTCGGGTCTGGAATCTGTGAGTCAGAGATGTTTTAATGAGAGAAACAGAGATAAAGGAAAATGTTTGTTGAAATTGAGTAAAGTTATTGCAATTATTAGTGTTAGAAGAATTACAGAGTGAGAAACAGAAAATGAAGTTAAGAGATGATTTCGTTGAAAAGTTAAGGGAGGAAAATGAGTAGTTTCGGGGAAAAGCAGGAACAAAAGATTAAGGTAAATATATTGTTTGTGAGTCAGTACCAGGTGCTACAGTGTTACGATGCAGAGGTTAATTCCTTTTACCTCGGAGAAGTGGCAGATGGACTTCAACCCAGATAAATGCGTAGTGGTCCATTTTGGCAGGTCAAATGGGATGAAGGAGTACAATATAAAGGGAAAGACTCTTAGTACTGTAGAGGATCAGAAGGACCTTGGGGTCTGGGTCCATAGGACTCTAAAATTGGCCCCGCAGGTGGAGGAGGTGGTTAAGAAGGCGTATGGTGTGCTGGCCTTTATCAATCGAGGGATTGAGTTTAGGAGTCCGGGGATAATGATGCAGCTTTATAAGACCCTCGTCAGATCCCACTTGGAGTACTGTGCTCAGTTCTGGTCGCCTCATTACAGGAAGGATGTGGAAAAGATTGAAAGGGTGCAGAGGAGATTTACAAGGATGTTGCCTGGATTGAGTGGCATGCCTTATGAGGATAGGCTGAGGGAGCTCGGTCTTTTCTCCTTGGAGAGACGTAGGATGAGAGGAGACCTAATAGAGGTATATAAGATGTTGAGAGGCATAGATCGGGTAGACTCTCAGAGGCTTTTTCCCAGGGTGGAAATGGCTGCTACAAGAGGACACAGGTTTAAGGTGCTGGGGGGTAGGTACAGGGGAAATGTTCGGGGGAAGTTTTTCACACAGAGGGTGGTGGGCAAGTGGAATCGGTTGCCGTCAGTGGCGGTGGAGGCAAACTCAATAGGGTCTTTTAAGAGACTCCTGGATGAGTGCATGGGACTTAATAGGATGGAGGGTTATAGGTAGGCCTAAAAGGTAGGGATATGTTCGGCACAACTTGTGGGGCCGAAGGGCCTGTTTTGTGCTGTAGTTTTTCTATGTCTCTATGTTTCATAATCTGGTAAAAGTGTTTGGGAAGGTGTTAACTGTTCTACCTTAACATTTATACGTTCATTAATATAAAGACCTGACACTCGCTTTAAGTGAATAATTAACAAATTATTTTAATCAGCAAATCAGGAACTTTAACTGAACCAGCAATATTTTAATTCAAGGATGGTTCAACTGAAATGCTGTTCAAACAGACAACGACCATTCAGTTTAAAACAGTAATAACAGAATCTTAGTCACTCTCAAAAAAAAATACAACCAGGTCTGATGGCTTGGAAAAGATTTTGGAGTTCTTCTGCAGTTGTCCACTGTCTGTAAGGTATTACTGACTCGGTATCCTTCTGTTAGATAGCTGGATAATTGTTTTAAGAGATATTTAAACTGGCAGGGTGGAGGGCTGCTCTCGAGATGAATGCTGGCTTTTTGACTGGCTGCCCTGGCCTCTGGAGATGTTCTCTCTTGAAATGGTTGTTGCTTTGTCCTTTATTCCTGCTATGACCTCACAATTTGCTTACCCCATGTTGTCAGCACCATCAAATTCAAATCTGATAGACTCTTAATAGTTGACTGGTCTTTGTAAACTGAAAGGCTGGTAGAATGCAAAAGCCTGCTACCAAGTTAACTCTGATGCTTGATCCTTTTGAAACAAATGTTGCAACCTGAAGTCTGTGTGTACTCTGCATTTTAGCACATAACTCAAAAACAGCTTTTAAAGGGACCACACACTGTTTTCTTTCCCTCTAGCATTTTTAAAATAATTCTTTCACATCTTTACAAACTCAACTTCACAACAACGGCGCCCATTCTACAAATCCACATTCAGTGATTCCAGATCAGTCCTGAAGACCAAAATGTGCAGCAGGACTGGTGCTGAGTTCAGAAAACAGAGTCCTATACAGCCAGATAAAAATGCACTTACTGGTCTGTCATCCCCAGCGACAAATACAAAGTAAACATCTTAGAATCCTGCAATGCAGAAGGAGGCCATTCAGCCCATCAAGTCTGCACAGACCACAATCTCACCCAGGCCCTATCCCCATAACCCCATACATTTAACCTCGCTAGTCCCCCTGACACTAAAGGCCAATTTAGCATGGCCAATCCACCCGCACATCTTTGGACTGCGGAAGGAAACCGAGGCACCCAGAGGAGACCCAAGTAGACGCACGGAGAATGTGCAAACTCCACACAGACACTGACTCAAGCCGGGAATCAAGCCCAGGTCCCTGGCACTGTGAGGAAGCAGTGCTAGCCACTGTGCCACCGTGCAGCCCCTAATCACCTTAATTTTATATTATCCCCAACACCTTTACCAAGAAAAAACTGAAATCCAACTCTTGAGAAACAAATGAAAATCATTCACACCAGCTCAAATGCTTGTCATATTTACTTAGTAGCCGGATCTTCAGAACAGATTTACATCATACGTTTCAATCAAACTTAATTACTTTTTAGGTCGATTAGTTACAGCTAAAAGGATCTAGAGGTTTACAAGAAAATACACAACAGCACAGAGATTTATTGCACACACTGAAATAAAATTTCATAACAGATCAAATCTTCATCACCCTGAATAAAATTTGCCAAGGACGTCAAATCAACTCAGGGTTGCATGCATTATTGGCTTCCCTTTTTTGCCTTACCAACATTGAATGGAGCTAAATGTGACAGTCTTATTTAGCCTCATGACAACACCCATCAAGCTTGCTATTTACTTGCCGAGAGCTGATGCTATATCAGAGTTACTGGGGGAGAATATGTCCTGGGGTGCCTAAGTGTTGCTGTTTCCAAGACAGATAACAGATGTGTAATATTTTAACTGTCTGCCAATGCTTTAGTAAAATAAAGAGTTAGCTGATGGATAGAAAACATTTCCTCACATAGACAATACCTGCAGGTCACAATCTCAGAAATTTCTTGTTTTATTTTGTCCACTGAATGTCTCTTCATAATCAATTTTAGCCTATTACCTACAAGAATAAATGCACAATCTGTCACCCTGGTGATAAAAATTTTTTAAAAATTAAATACAAATTGTTTCCACAGAAGAATATTAATTATGCACCTCTTTAGAAATAGGCAAAGTTGCAGTTAAATTTATAACAAAAAGCAATGTAAATATTCAGCAGACCAGTCAACAATGGTAAAGAAAGAAACAGAGGGTGGCACAGTGGCACTGCTGCCTCAGAGCGCCAGGGACCCAGGTTCAATTCCCATCTTGGGTCATTGTCTGTGCAGCATCTGCACATTCTCCCTGTATCTTGAGGGTTTCCTCCAGGTGCTCTGGTTTACTCCCACAGTCCAAAGGACATGCTGGTTAGGTGCATTGGCCATGCTAAGTTCTCCCACAGTGTACCTGAACAGGCACCAGAGTGCAGCGACTAGAGATTTTCACAGTAACTTCGTTGCAGTGTTAATGTAAACCTACTTGTGACACTGATAAATAAACTTAAAAAGCGTTATCATTTCAAATTGATGACCTTTCACCAGAACTGGAAAAAGTTAGCGATGTAACAGGTTTTAAGCAAGTACAGATTGTGGAAAAGAAGGCAAAAGGAAGAAAGAACAAAAGGGGAAGTCTGCAATACGGTGGAAGGTAAGAGAGATTAAATGACAAAAGGAATGATGGGATGAACAAATGTGGGTGGTAATGGGACAAGTAAAAGACAAAAGATGCTGTAAATGGCAATTATTGTCATTATTAGCACACAGTGAAATGTATTGTTTCTTGTACACGAGACAGACAAAGCATACCGTTCATAGAGAAGGAAACGAGAGAGTGCAGAATGTAGTGTTACAGTCATAGCTAGGGTGTAGAGAAAGATCCAACTTAATGCAAGGTAGGTCCATTCAAAAGTCTGACAGCAGGAGGGAAGAAGCTGTTCTTGTGTCGGTTGGCACGTGACCTCAGACTTTTGTTTGTTTCTCCCGAAGGAAGAAGGTGGAAGAGAGAATGTCCGGGGTGCATTATTTATGCTGGCTGCTTTGCCGAGGCAGCGGGAAGTATGGACAGAGTCAATGGATGGGAGGCTGGTTTGCGTGATGGATTGGGCTACATTCACAACCTTTTGTAGTTTCTTGCAGTCTTGGCAGATCAGGAGTCATACCAAGCTGTGATACAACCAGAAAGTCATTATGATCCAAAATGATTGAATTCAGTATTGAATGTGGAAAGTTGTAAGAGATGAGGTGCCATTCTGGAACACATTTAGCCTTGTGAGTCCATTGGAGTGGCACTATATTTTTGGAGCAGAGTGTAGCTGAACAGGTAGAATACAGTGAAACTTTAAAAGTAATGACAAAGGGTCAATATGCTGTTCTTTTCACAAACACTCTGGAATCCCATGTGTACCTTGAATACTTTCTGTTTATAAGATTGAATATATTAAACTGAACTCAAACACAGCTCCGCTCTTCAGGATCTGGACTCTGCTGGAGACTGAAATTTACCTGGAAGGGAATGAAGTTGCACGATCAAGTTACCTGTCAGTGTTTCTGGAACGCTCTGCAGGACTCCCTGAAACATCAAAGAAAGCAGACCCTAAAGTTATTTTTGTGCAATAAGTGAATTTCTGTTCAACTACTTCCTTTTTTAATGAGTTGGTCTGTGCCTCCGCAGTTAATTTAATTTATTGCACTCCTTTCTGCATCAGACTTGGGCAACCTACAACAGGCACCTCAAAAGACTAGAAGAGTATTTTCAGTGGTGTCTTCACAGGATCTTCGGAAGCTGGTGGCACGATAGGCAGTCGAACAGCAACATCTTCTCCCTGGCCAACCAGCCCTGCATTGAGGCACTAATCACTTAAAACCAGCTCTGCTGGGTGGGACCTGTTTAGACGCTTGATATCAGACTTCTGCAGCAACTGCATGACGCAGAATTTGGTCAGTCAGGAGACTCCCAGGATGTGAGTGGAAACACTTTGGGGAAGTCTTCAAAACATCCCCGAAGAGGTCAAACATCCTCGCTGACTCATGGAAGCCCCTGGTTCACTACCAACCAAATTTGAGAAGGCTCACCTGGGAAGGCACTAAACAAGATGAAAGACTTTGTTGGGAATGTGCAGAAGTGAAGTTGAGATGTCAGAGGGATCACACGAACCTTCAACCCATCTAACCAACACTCCAAGCACCACCTGCCGCACATATGGTAGAATCTGCAGATCACACAATGGACCTATCAGCAATCCCAGACCCCACTGAACTGGAGTGGAAGCAAGTCATCCTTGAATACAATGTAAGGATTCAATTTTATACACGCTATTAGATTTAAGGTAAGGGGCAGGAAGTTTGGAGAGGATGTGAGGAAAAGCCTTTTCACCGAAAGAGTGGTGGGAGTCTGGAACTCGGAACTCGCTGCCTGAAAGGGTAGTGCAGACAGAGATCCTTATAATATTTAAGAAGTATTTAGATGTGCCCTTACGATACTTTCTCAAATTTGCTTGATAGCGAACCAGGGACTCCCATGAGTCAGCGAGGATGTTTTGAAGACTTCCCCAAAGTGTTTCTACTGTCATCCTGGGAGTCTCCTCACTGACCAAATTCTGCATTATGCAGTTGCTTCAGAAGTCCATGGGCCGAGTGCTGGAAAATGGGATTAGAATAGTCTTTGACTGGCACAGGAACAATGGGCCAAATGGCCTTTTTATGTGACTGTATAACAACCTGAGCAAACATACTAAAGAACTACTTTTTTATTTGTTCAGAGGATCCATCACTGGCTGAGCCAGCATTTATTGCCTATCTCCAATTGCCAGGAACTGAATTGGGTGCTAAACCATTTCAGAGTCAACCACATTGCTGTGGGTTTGCAGTCACATGTAGGCTAGACCAGGTGAGGACAACAGATTTCCTTCCCTAAAGGAAGGACATTAGTGAGCCTGATGGGCTTTTACCACAACCGTGAATGGTTTCATTTTAAATCCAGATTTTTATTGAATCCAAATTTCACCATCTGCCATGGTGGGATTCGAACCGGGGCTCACAGATATTAGCCTGGTCTCTGGGTTGCAAGTCTAATACCACTGCACCACCGGCACTACCTCCCCTCCCCTACCCTACCTTACTTAAGAAGGATGTAACAGTGGTATAAAAAAATCAATCCCCACTGATATCATACCCAAATCAGTTACTCAATAATAAATTAATCTAAAATTTAAAACCGTGATGCAAATTATAAAAGCATTTTTTGTCAGATATTACAGAAATCCTAGTGGATGCAAACAATTCTAAAATGGATCTCACCTTGGGAATAACAATTGTAATTATAATGGGTAACATTTTATTTCACTCCAAACGGATTCATTTGTACAAGAGTTAAAATCAGGCCCATATTGTTAGATTGCATGAAAAAGTCATTGTTGTCGGGCGTTGGATATCCTTCAGCAAGTCGTAATGAAGTCTTCATAGTCTTAAGTAAACTACAAGAACTATGTACATATATACAGAAAAGGGTACAAGTTAGGTGGCACTTCCATGGTTCTGTCCAACACCAGACTGACCTCAAGGTATGGGCCATGTGTTCTCTCACATCACTGCGTGGGTGGCACTGGTCTCAGTCCCACATTGACCCTATATGTGCCACACCCTCAGACCTCAGTCATGAAGCATTTGCTGTTCTTACCTTACAGTTAAAGATGAACATTTCAGCAAAAATAAAGTATTCCTGCCTAGCACTAAAAAAGCTTTCTACCCTGCTCTAGCCTGTGAGGTCAGTTGTGCTAATATAAATTGGATTTATACCATGGCGAAATGTTTATCTACCGTTTCCATCTTGGAAATGAATAAGGAAGATTATCTTTTAAAAATACCCCATGAGCATTATAGGTATCCTACTATCTGAGTAAGCATGGTTTTTTATTCTTTCATGGAATGTGGGCATCACTAGCTGGGCCAGCAATTTTATCGCCCATCTCTAATTGCCGTTGCAAAAGTGGTGGTGAGTTGCCCTCTTGAACCATTGCAATACATGTGGTGTAGGTACATCCACAATGCTGTTAGGAAGGGAGTTCCAGGACTTGACCCAGTGACAGTAAAGGAATGGCGATATAGTTCCAAGTCAGGATGGTTTGTGACATGAGGTGGTCAATTTTAACTGCCTTTGCTGACATTAATGTGACATTAATGGCCAGAAAATAAATTTTCTCACACCTTACTTTCTGTAAGTACTCCCTTTCAGTCTCCCAGTTTCTCTGTCTCCAACTCACCTGCCCTGATGATGCACCCATTCATACCAACATTTCTGATATGTCTTTTTTTTCCCCTCAACTCAGGGCACGCCCTGTCCCCCATAATTGACAGAGACCTCGACTTTGTCCATTCCATTTGCTGTGCTGCTGCACTCACCCCCTTCCCTCTCTTTGAGCACCACAATAGGCTTTTCCTTATCCTCTCCTTCTGACTCAATAGCTTCCATATTCAACAGATCATCATCCGCCACCATGATGCAACCAAGTGTATATTCCCCCCTCCCCTTCCCGGCATTCTGATGGGATGTCCTTTTGTGCATCCTGGTGCACTGCTCAATCAACCCCAACACTCACTCCCCATCCCACGGCACCTTTCCATGCACGCACAGGATATACAACACCTGCCCTTTCATTTCCTCTCTCCTCAGCATCCAACATGTCAAATAGTCCTTCCAGATGAAACAGCAATTTATTTCTTGCAGTTTGGTATACAGCACTTGCTGTTTACACTGGGAAGATAAAATGCAGTTTGGGTGATTGCTTTTTGGAACACCTTCATTCAGTTTGTAAGTGTGACCTTCATGTGGCCTAATCATTTTAATTCTCCACCCTTGCACTTGTGTGAATCACTGTCTTTGGCCTCATGCAGAGTTTTAATGAAGCTCAATGTAAGCTCAAGGAACCTCATCTTATCTTTCAGTTAGCTGCTTTACGGCCTTCCAGACTTGGCATTCAGTTTAACAACTTCGGACCATAATCTCTGGCCCCCATTTTGCTTCCTTTGAATGTTTTGGCCCTCCTGTTTTTTTTTGTTGTTTTGCTTTTGGACAGCAGTTGTTCATTATTCTGCCATTCGTATCTACACTGGATACATCTTTTGTTTCTTTGCTTATTTTCTTGTCCCATTACCACTTCTTTTGGCTCTGCACAACCTATTTTTTATTCTTTTGTGGGATGTGGCATCGTTGGCAATGCCAACACTTGCTACCCATCTCTAACTACCTTTGAAAAACTGCAATCCTGAACTGCTGTAGCCCAAATGGTGCAGGTACACCCACAGTGCTGCTAAGAAGGAGATTTCAGGATTTTGATTTAGTGACAGTGAAGGAACGGTGATCTATTTCCAAGTCAGGATGGTGTGTAGCTTGGAGAAGAACTTGCAGATGGTTGTGTTCCCATGCATCTGCTGCCCATGGCCTTCTAGGTGGTAGAGGTCACAGGTTTTGAAGGTGCCGTCAAAGGATCAGAGGTGCATTGCTGCAGTACATCATATAGATGGAACACACTGCTGCCATTGTTCATTGGAATGAATGGTAAGTTGATGGATGTGTTGCTGATCAAGTGGGCTGCTTTGCCCTGGATGGTGTAGAGTTCACTGCGTGTTGTTGGAGCTGCACTCATCCAGGTAAGTAGAGAGAATGCCATCACATCCTGACGTGTGCCTTGTAGATTGTTAACAGGCTTCGCAGAGTCAGGAGATGAGTTACCAACTACAGAATTCCCAGTTTCTGGCTTGTTCTTGTAACCGCAGTATTTGTGTGGCTAATCCAATTTAGTTCTGGTGAATGGTAACCACCTGGTTGCTGATAGTGGGGGATTCAGCATTGATTATGCCATTGAATGTCAAGAGTAGATGGTTAGATTATATCTTGTTTGAAATGGCCATTGGTGTGGCACTTGAGTGACATGAATGTCACAACTAACATTTTTGCCATTTAATCTGTCCTGCCTTCCACTCTATCAAAAACTGCCTCTTTTGTACTTTTCCCACCCTCCCTATTTCACCTGCTTGAAAACTGTTTCATCTCTAACTTTTCCTAGTTCTGATGCCACTGACATCAAATGTTAACTCTGCTTCTCTCTCCACAAATATTGCCTACATTACTGAGCATTTCTAGCATTCTCTACCTTTAAGGTTTCCAGCATTCACGGTGTTTTGCTCTTGACAAAATGGGGTCAGAAACTTTACCAAGCTTGCCCATGGCTCCATTTTGTAAGAGGTCTACAGTCAGTTGTCCAAAGCATGTACTTGTTTTAGATGATAGATTCCGTTTAACATGGAATTTGGGGCCTGTGATATAAATTGGACTCCAATTACCATTTTAGTTTGGAACTGGTTGGAGAGTGTGTGATGCAGAAACCACTTAGTTCCATGATTGATGAACCAAAGATACCCACTAATTGATAAGTGATCAGTTATTTCATTGGGCACCAGAAGAGCACATGCTTCTCAGGGGACCAGAAAAATAATCTGGTCCAATAGACCTTCCAACACTGTGGATGGCAGATGATCCACTCTGCCCAAGTGGTGAAGATCAAAATGACTTGTTTCAAATAAGCTAAGATCAGTTAAATTCAAACTGGGGATGTCAATTTGATGGAATTTGAGTACTTATTCAAAACAATAAAACCATAGTCATTTATTTTATCATCTGATACTAGGTCATGAGCAACATCAAAAATTTTATAAGCCTAGAACCATACAGAGACCATTTTGAAGTTTAGCCTTCCTGGGTTATTGTACTCAAGCGCATGCTTTAGAACTATAGTTTACATCACAGAAGGAGGCCAATAAGTTTTCTTGTCTGTATTAGCTTTTTACTAGAATACAAAATCAATCCTAATGCCCGGTGCTCTCCTGTAGCCTTGTGTCTTTTTTTCCCTTTAAAATATTTATCCCCGAAAAGGTGCAATGCCCTCAGTCTCAACAACGGCCTGGGGCAAATCATTTCATGCTATATGCTCCCACTGCAAAACAACATTTCTGTTTTTCACGAATAATAAATTGATGACTCCTTTTCAATGACTCCCCATACAAAATGAATACTCTTGCCCTATTCACTCTATAAAAAATCATCAAAGGTGGCATAGTTACTAGCACTGCTGCCTCATAGTGCCAGGGAGCTGGGTTCCATTCCAGCTTTGGGTGACTGTCTGTATGGAGTTTGCCCGCTTTTCCCATGTCTGCATGCGTTTCCTCCGGGTGCTCTGGTGTGGGTGCTCCCACACTCCAAGGATGTGCAGGTTAGGGAAAGTGGACAAAGATGAGACAGAGTACAGGAATGAGATAGAGAAACTGGCACGACGACAATAATCTCTCCCTCAATGTCAACAAAACAAAGGAGATTGTCATTTACTTCAGGAAGCGTAAAAGAGAACATGCCCCTGTCTACATCAACGGGGACAAAGTAGAAATGGTTAAAAGCTTCAAGTTTTTATGTGTCCAGATCACCAACAACCTGTCCTGGTCCCCCTATGCTGACACTATAGTTAAGAAAACTCACCAATGCTCCTACTTTCTCAGAAGACTAAGGAAACTTGGTATGTCAGCCACGACTCTCACCATCTTTTACAGATGCACCATAGAAAGCATTCTTTCTGGTTGTATCACAGCTTGGGATATCTCCTGCTCTGCCCAAGACCGCAAGAAACTACAAAAGGTCATGATTGTAGCTCAATCCATCACACAAACCAGCCTCCCATCCATTGACTCTGTCTACGCTTCCCGCTGCCTCAGCAAAGCAGCCAGCATAATTAAGGGTCCCATGCACCCCGGACATTGTCTCTTCCACCTTCTTTGTCGGGAAAAAGATGCAAAAGTCTGAGGTCACGTACCAACCGACTCAAGAACAGCTTCTTCCCTGCTGCCATCAGACTTTTGAATGGACTTACCTTGCATTAAGTTGGATCTTTCTCTACACCCTAGCTATGACTGTAATACTATATTCTGCCCTCTCTCGCTTCCTTCTCTATGAACGGTATACTTTATCTATATAGTGTGCAAGAAACAATATTTTTCACTGTATGCTAATAATGACAATAATAAATCAAATCAAATGGTTCACTGTTGCCCCTTAGTGTCCAAGGATGTGCAGTTTAGCTAGATTAGCCATGGTAAATGAATGGGATTAGGGGAATAGGGCAGAGGAGTAGATGTGGATGGGGTATTCTTTCAGAGGGTCAGTGCAGACTCGATGGGCCAAATGGCCACCTTTTGCACTGTCAGGCTTCTATGATATAATTTTTAAAACATAGATTAAATCTCCTTTTAATTTTCTATGAGAGCCCCAAGTCTCCCTTCACAGTAATAGGCCAGGATTTTCTGGTTATGCAGCAACACGCATCGTCACAGGCAAGGTGGGAAAAGTCAACTGACAGCTGGCAAGACTGGCAAGACTGAAAAATCCTGGCCATTGTTACCAATGCCTGGCACCATCCTTGTGAATGTATACTGCAGGCTAATTTCAAACCACAATAATGTGTGGGTTGGGGCAATGTCAAAAATAAAAGTTCCTGAAGTATGTAAGGTCTACCAGTAATTGTCCTTGAGAAGATGGCGCTGCACTCCATGTGGTATCGATACACCCACAAGGTTTTGGTGCTTCTTGCTGCAGCTTGATAGAATCCTAGAATCCCTACCATGCAGAAGGAGGTCATTCAGCACATCGAGCCTGCACCAACAACAATGCTATGCCACATATTTATCCTGCTAGCTCCCTGACACTGAGGGGCAATTTAGAATGACCAATCAACCTAAAATGCAGATCTTTGGACTCTGGGAGGAAACCGGAACACCCGGAGAAAACCCACACAGACACGGGGAGAATGTGCAAACTCCACACAGGCAATGACCCGAGGCCAGAATTGAACCCGGGTCCATAGTGCTGTGAGGCAGCAGTGCTAACCACTGTCACCCAAATAGCGGCACCCAACAATGCCTACTAAACACTAAAACAAAAGCAGAAAACTGCAGATGTTGGAATCTGAAACCAGAAGAGGATGCTGGGAAAACTCCTGACAGATGCTGCCAGACCTGTTGAGTTTTCCCAGCATCCTCTATTCTTGTGCCTCATAGAGAGCCAGCCTTACAATGAGGGTTGGACAGTAAACCTCCTGAAGAAAGTTAAAAGCTGTGCTGCAGCTGAATGCTGTCGGATACCTGGGAAAAACTACTTTCCAGTTTCCTTTCTGGAAATTGTTTTCCCTATTCTCGCTCTCTTCGTGGGCTGAAGTAAATAGCATTGTCGTTCATGCTTTTTCTATTATTAGAGCATACAAATCTTCACAAATTTATCTAATTGTGATATAATGAATGATTTATGTAAATATATCATTACCCATTTATTCTTGTTTGCCAGAATAACGCAAAGTTTTGTTTGGTAATGCCTACTAATTTATCGGAAGAAAAAGTGAAAACCAAGTGGAGATCTTTTTTGCCAATTGTTGAAGTAGATGCAGTCTTTCTCTGGACCCCCTCGCACACCCCTCACAGCTCAATCTTCTCTCAACCAGCCACTTTGGTTCTTGACTATGCCTGTAAGGAGACCATCCATCCCCATCCTCCAATCACCATGGTCCCCCGTACTCACTGCCATGCTCTTCACTCTCTCGCTCCCACTCAAGGTCCATGACTGCCACACCTCACCACCACCTTAAATGTCAACACTCCCACCTACACCCTTCCTATCTGTGTCATTGCAGGATAAAATCAACCATAACATGCCTGAGCAAGCACACCCAGCTGGAGTAATGCCAGAGCTCAGAACCCTCACACCATTTGAGGAGAGAGCCTTCGAGCTGGCCGGGGAGGAGGAAGAGCATGACCTGCGCTGATAGTGAAGTGGTGGCAGCAGAGAATTCTCCAATCTCAAGTGAGTAATCAATATCTTTGCATTTATTCTATGCGATGCCCTAACGCCATCTCCCTTCTCTTGCAGGTAAATCAGCCAAACAGCCTGAACCATCCTCACGCCTCCCTGGACCCAAAGGACATGAGCAGTTCCAAGGAAGACTTTTCATGGGAGAGGTGTCACAGCAGTCACCTGCACCTGGCACCAGCGCAGATAACCACACCTTAGTGGGTTTACCAAGTAGGCAGCTGTCTGGGTCACTCACTAGTGAGCACCTCACAGCTGAAGATCCACAGCAGGTGGAGGCAGGGATGCCCCAGGGATCCAGCACTCGGAGGGATGCTGGGCCCCCTGGCTGATGGTGTGCCCCTGAGTCCAGTGGAGTCATAGAGTCATAGAGATTTACAGCATGGAAACAGGCCCTTCGGCCCAACTTGTTCATGCCGCCCCTTTTTTTAATCCTTAAGCTCGTCCCAATTGCCTGTGTTTGGCCCATAAGTTCCAGAGTTGATGGAATTGCAAAGTCAGGAATTTCAGGAAGGGATGAGAACATTCCTTCTTGGACTGAAATTCCGACTGGAGGAGAGCCATTGCCTTCTGACCGAGATGATGGTACCGGCACTCTGTGAGGGTGGCATATGCAGTGGCGAGCTTGGCGCAGGACATGCACTTCATGACAGGAGATATCTACGCCATGGTTCAGCTCATGATCTCCTTGTCAGAGGGCATGAACTCCATGGTGCAGGCAGTACTGGGAATTATGAGTTTCGGCGCCAGAGGACGGCAGGGCTTCTGGATCTCATTCCATGGTCCATCACTGGACCCATAAGGCACCCAAGGGGATGAAGATAGTCTGGGTCATAGAACCATGGAACCAGAACACAAGCAATTTTAGAAGATTACAACAAACGCACCCACCATATCGACAGCCATTTCTGTTACGATCCGACGATGCTGCTATCATATCCAGGATGTTAGGATGACCGAAGGCCCCAATTCAGTTGTCACAGGATTTTCATTCCTGGTTTCCCAACAATTTCCTCAAAATCATTCAAAAGTCCCAGTTTTCAGCTATTCACTTTTTGAACAACCTTTAAACTTGAAAGTGCCAAAATATAAACTGCAGATATTAATTCTAATTAGTCTCATCAAATAGTAATCATGTTGCTTGTAATCCTGAATCCATTTAATGTGGTAAAGTGAGTGGTCAGGGACTGGAACATGCACAACAAACAATCGACAACTGAACAACCAAGAGCACTACAGACAGTAACCCGCAGATCTGAACAAAGAACAACACCCACCAATTCAACAGACTGCTCAAGACCTTTGATCAGGACCTTCAGAGCACCCTCCATGCTCTCATCCCACGTACCCCCTGCATTGGAGATCCCTACTGCCTCCCGAAAATACACAAGGCCAACATACCTAGCTGCCCCATCATATCAGGCAATGGGACCCTGTGTGAGAACCTCTCTGACTACATCAAGGGCATCCTGAAACCCATTGTACAAGGAACCCCCAGCTTCTGTCGCGACACTACGGATTTCTTACAGAAACTCAGCACCTATGGACCAGTTGAACCAGGGTCACAATAGAATGGACGTCTCGGCACTCGACACCAGCATCCCCCATGACGACGGCATTGCTCAGCCTCAGTACTCAACACTGACAAATGCCAATCTCCAGACGCAATTCTACAACTCATTTGCTTCATCCTGGACCACAACATCTTCACCTTCAACAATCAGTTCCGCATCCGGACACACGGAACAGCCCTATGGACCAGATTCGCACCTCAATATGCCAACATCTTCATGCACAAGTTCAAACAAGACCACTTCACTGCATAGGACCTTCAACCGACGCCAAACATTAGATACATCAATGCTATTTTCTTCCTTTGGACTCACGGTGAAGAATCACTGAAGCGACTACATAATGACACTAACAAATTCCATCCCACTATCAGACTCACCATGGACTACTCTCCAGAATCGGTTGCATTCATGGACACACGCAATTCCATCAAGGACGGTCACCTCAGCTCTTTACTCTAACGCAAGCCCACGAATAACCTCATGATACTTCACTACTCCAGCTTCCACCCTAAACACGTTAAAAATGCCATCCCCTATGGACAAGCCCTCTATATACACAGGATCTGCTCAGATGAGGAGGATTGCAACAGACACCTAAAGACACTCTCGTAAGAACGGGATATGCGCTGGACTCATCGATCGACAGTTCCGACGTGCCACAGCGAAAAACCACACCGGCCTCCTCAGAAGACAGACATGGGACATGACTGACAGAGTACCCTTCATGGTTCAGTACTTCCTTGGAGTGGAGAAACTACGACATCTTCTTTGAAGCCTTCAACATGTCATCAATGAAGACGAACATCTCGCCAAGTCCATCCCCACACCCCCACTACTTGCCTTCAAAGAACCGCATAACCTCAAACTGATCATTGTTCACAGCAAACTACCCAGCCTTCAGGAGAACACAGCCTCTGCAAGATGTGCCGGATCATCGACACAGATACCACCATCACACAGAAGAACACCATCCACCAGGTACACGGTACATCCTCATGCAACTCGGCCAATGTTGTCTCCCTCATACATTGCTGGAAAGTATGTCTCGAGGTGTGGTACATTGGCGAGACCATGCAGGCGCTACGACAACAGATGAATGGACACTGCTCGACAATCACCAGGCAAGAGTGTTCCCTTCCTGTCGGGGGACACTTCAGCAGTCAAGGGCATTCAGCCTCTGATCTTTGGGTAAGCATTCTCCACGGCGGCCTTCAAGACACATGACAATGCAGAATTGCTGAGCAGGAACGGATAGCCAAATTCCGCACACATGAGGACAGCCTCAACCAGGATCTTGGCTTCATGTCACACTACATGATTTAACCCCCACCATTTGTCCTAGGCTTGCAAAATCCTACTAACTGTCCTGGCTTGAGACAATTCATACCACTTTAACCTCTAATTATCCCTCTCTCCACTCACACGGTCTGTATCTGTAAAGAATTAATTCCCTATAAAGATTCACATTCCAACCATGATCTTGCAATTGTGTCTCTGTCTAGATATGCTGTGTTTGTGAACCCACCTCTCCACTCACCTGATGAAGGAGCAGTGCTCCGAAAGCTCATGATTCCAAATAAACCTATTGAGCTTTAACACAGTGTTGTGAGACTTCTTACGCTGCTCATTTAGACAACAAAACAGAAATATCATGAGCACCACATTTTTCCTCCCACGTAAAGATTATTATTAGTTACTTCCTAGCTGATACCCTTATCCATATTTTATGTTTCATTAAATAGATAAATAGCTGGATAGCAACAAAAACAAACCTAAACAAAAATGTTCATTCAGCGAGAAGTTGCAGAAAGCATTGCTCTTTTTGAGTAAAGTAAGGAAGATTGAAACGGATGTGTTATTGCATGCACAGAAACTCAACATTCCTGATTAATAACGGTGGAAAAGCAGATTATATTCAAGCTGTTTATATTCAAACAAAAAAAAACAAATCACAGGTAGAAACTGGAAACAGAGGCTTTGCAAATATTTTGGGAAGGCAGCTCTTGGAGGGACTTTTGTTAATCTTCTATGGGATATGGGCATCACTGGTTAGGCCAGCATTTATTGCACACCCCTTATTGCCCTTGAGAAGGTGGTGGAAGGCTGTCTTCTTGAACAGCTGGCGCAGGTAGAAGCCACAGGTAGGGAGAGAATTCCAGGATTTTGACCCAGTGACAGTGAAAGAACGGTGATATGTTTTGAAGTCAGGATAGTGTGTGAAGGGGAACCTCCAAGTGGTGATGTTCTCATGAGCCTGTTGCCCTTGTCCTTCTCGATGGCAGAGGTCATGGGTTTGGAAGGTGGTATCAAAACTGCCTTGGTGAGTAGTTATGTGAATCTTGTAGGTGGTGCACAGCGTGCATTGGTGGTGGAGGGAGTGCATGTTAAAGGTGGTGGATGGGGTGTCAATCAAGCAGTCTGCTTTGTCCTGCATGGTGCTGAAATTTCTCAGTGTTATTGGATCTGCATTCATGCAGACAAGTGGAGATATTCCAGCACACTCCTGACTTTAGACCTGTGGATGGTAAACTGCAGAATTCCAAGTCTCTGGCCTGCTCTTGTAACCATACAGTATTTATATGACAGATCCACAGCAGTTTCTGGTCAATGGCAACTCCCAGGATGTTGATAGCATGGGATTCAGCAGTGGTAATGCCATTGAATGTCAAGGGGAGATGGTTAGATTTTCTCTTTTTGGAGATGGTCATTACTTCATACTTGCGTGGCATGAACCTTGCTTGTCACTTATCAGGCCAAACCTGAATGTTGTCCAGGTCTTGCTGTAGATAGGCACAGAGTACTTCAATATCCAATGAGGCACTGAACATTGTACAATCATAAGCGAAAATCCCCAATACTGACCTTATGATGGAGGGAAGGTTATTGATGTAGTAGATGAAGATGGTTGTGCCTAGGACATTACCCTGAGGAATTCCTGCAGTGATACCCTGGGTCTGGAGTGTTTCACCTTCAACAACCACAGTCTTTGTGGTAGGTATGACTCCAAGCAGAGGAAGATTCCCTCCCCCGACCTGCCAACTCCAGCTTTGCTAGGACTCCCTCGATGTCACACTTTGTCAAATGCTACCTTGATGTCAAGGGCAGTTACTCTGACCTCACCTCTAGAGTTCAGCTCTTTTGTTCATGTTTGGACCTAGGCTGTAATGAGGTCAGGAGCCGCTTTGCCCTGATGAAACCCAAACTCAGTTATTGCTGAGTAAATGTTGCCTGATAGCACTGTTGATGACCCCCTCCATCACTTTGCTGATGATCGATGTAGACTGATGGGCCTTAATTGGTCAGGTTGGATTTGTCATCCTTTAGGCCGACTGGGCATACCTGGGCAGTTTTCCACATTGCCAGGCAGACGCCACTGTTGTAACCGCACTGGAACAGCGTGACTTGGGGCGCTGTTAATTCTGGAGCGCAAATCTTCAGTACTATGGGCAGAATGTTGTCAGGACCCACAGCCTTTGCAGTGTTTAGTGCCTTCAGTATTTTCTTTATTACATATGGAGTGAATCGAATTCACTGAAGTCTGTCATCTGTTATGTTGGGGACCTCTGGAGGAGGCCAAGATGGGTCTTTTGCTCTGATATTCTTGTCTCCTCCATCATTAAGGATGGGTGTGTTTGTGAAGCCTCCTCCTCCAGTTAGCCATTTAATTGTCCACCACCATTCATAACTGGGTGTGACAGGGTTGCAGACATTAGATCTGATCTGGTTGTTGTGGGATCATTTATTTCTGTCTATCGTATTGCAATTCCCAATCCTCATCACGAATGGGGTTCAATAGGTTACCCGCACCTGGCAGCATATGGTAGATACATGCTGATCCATTCAGTGAAGCATGCGTGCAGCCCCGGACATCTTAAGGGCATCATAGACCTGTTATTGCTCAATCTCGTGTGGATGTAGGCCACATGTCCCTCTAAGACTGGCACGGTGGCACAGTGGTTAGCGCTGCTGCCTCACAGCTCCAGTTTCCTCCAACAGTCCAATGATGTGCGGGTTAGGTTGGTTGGCCATGCTAAATTGCCCATAGGATGTGTAGGTTAGAGGGATTAGTGGGGTAAATGTGTGGGGTTGTGGGGATAGGGCCTGGGGTGGGACTGTTGACACTGCAGACTTGATTAGCCAAATGGCCTCCTTCTGCACTGTAGAGTTTCTATGATTTCTATGATGAGCATTCTGGTTTCACTGTTTGATGTGCAAATAGTTTTGTTTTGTAGTTTAACAAGGTTGACACCCCTTTTTTAGGTATCCCTGGTGTTGTTCCTTGCATGCCCTCCTGCACTACTCATTGAACCAGGACCGACCCCGGGCGTAATGGTGATGATGATATGGTGGGCCATGAGGTTACAAATTGTGGTTGAGTATATTTCTGCTGCTGCAGATGACCCACAGCAACTCATGGATGCCCCGTTTTGAGTTGCTAGATCTGTTTGAAATCTGTCCTATTTAAAATATTGGTAGTGTCACAACACGATGGAGGGTATCCACAAGTGAAGATAGGCCTTTGTCTCATCAGGGACTGTGCGATAGTCACTCCGACCAATACCGTCATGGACAGATGCAGCTGCAGCAAACAGGTTGGTAAGGATAAGGTCATGTAGGGTTCCCTCATCAACTGTCACAAACCCAGTCTAGAAGTTATGTCCTTTAGGACTCAGCCAACTTGGTCACCAGTGGTGCTATATCACACCACCCTTGGTGATAGGCATTGAAAACCCCTTCCCAGAGTACATTCTCTGCCCTTGCCAACTTTTGTGCTTCCTCTAAATGGTGTTCAACATTCATCTGCTCTGCGGAGAGAGCAGGGGAGGGGCAGTAGGTGACACACGTGAGAGATTTCTTTGCCTTGTTTGATTTGATGTTATGTAAGTTCATGGGATCCAGAGTCAATGACAAGAATCCTTGGGGCAACTCCCTCCTGCCTACAACTCTGCCACTGCCTCTAGGGGTCAGGACATACACATGGTTGGGGAATGCATGATTCCCATGAGTATCACTATGATTATGGGACAGATATCCCAATACTGAGACAAGCCCCCAGCTACTAATAAGGAGGACTTTGCACCGTTTACTGGGCTTGGTTTGCCATTGTTGTCTCCCATGCTTAGGTCAATGCCAGGTGATCCTTTGTAGCAATTTTGATACAACTGAGCAGCTTAGGAGTCCACTTAGGAGTCAGCCATATTGCTGTGGGTCTGGAGTCAAAGAAGACCAGACCAAGTAAGGACAGCAGATGGAATTTTCTGATAATTGGCAATGGTTTCCTCAGCAGCAATTGTTTCATTTTCACTGATACTAACTTTTTAAATTTCAGATTTATGAACTGAATTTGACTTCCGCTCACTGCTGTGGTGGTCTTTGAGTCCATGTTCCCAGAGCTAATGCCTGGGCCTCTGAATTACTAGTCTAATGATGTTACCACTATGCTACCACTTACCCTTTACAATGGCTGAATTTAACAGCACTGCAACTAAAGGTACATCCACATATCATCTTCCAAAGTAGAACCACAACAGCCAATCAATGACTTAAAAATCATACAATGAAAATGTCCACTATGCTCATCCAAAGACAGGAGCCTTGGTCACTAATGATTTAGACCCTCTGGCAATGGATAGCCTGAAGAATGGTGTGAGTAACAGTGATTATGGGCACAATTTTACCATGGCGTTGCACCTGTTTTTGGGCGCGAAAACTTGGTAAAGTCGGGCATGAGGCGAGTAGCACAATCCGCGCCCACCTCACTGCTGGTTCCCCCTTTACCAAGGCCCAAAAAAGGCCACGATCAGGACCACGCCTGCATGCATTTCAATTGACTTAATGGGCTGAGCGTCCAACCTTACTGGCACTTCCCCCTTTACCATCGCCTTCGCCCATCTGGAATCAGCGTGAAACAGACATGCTCCATGTAAGTCCAATTCGGGTGCTCCATCGGTGAAGGTTACTAAGGAGTTAAGTGCCGAGCGTCCAATGGCTCTCTGCTTGAGATCGTGTGGGGAGGAAAGTGGGTCTGCTGCCACTCTGCCTCTGATCACTGGCGGGACGCGAGGGGAGTCTGCTACAACTCTGCCTGTGATCAGTGGGTGGGAAGGGGGGGTCGGCTGCCACTCTGCCTGAGATCGGAGCGGGGGGAGGGGGATCTGCTGCCACTCTGCCTGTGATCAGTAGGGGACAAGGGGGGTCCGCTGCCACTCTGCCTGGGATCAGTGGGGGGAGGGGGGAAGGGGCCCACAATTGGTCTGGGTATCTTAGAAATCTTAGAAATCTTAGAAACCCTACAGCACAGAAAGAGGCCATTCGGCCCATTGAGTCTACACCGACTACAATCCCACCCAGGCCCTACCCCCATATCCCTACGTATTTACCCACTGATCCCTCTAACCTACGCATCCCAGGACACTAAGGGCAATTTTAGCATGGCCAATCAACGCTAACCCACACATCTTTGGACTGTGGGAGGAAACAGGAGCACCCAGAGGAAACCCACGCAGACATGGGGAGAACGTGCAAACTCCACACAGACAGTGACCCAAGCTGAGAATCGAACCCAGGTCCCTGGAGCTGTGAAGCAGCAGTGCTAACCACTGTGCTGCCATGCCACCCTAGTGGGGTAGTGGGGGTGTTGGTGGGATAAGGGGGTCAGTAATGTTGTAGGGGTGGGGCAATGTCTGTGAGGGCCAGGGGGAGGCATTATCCGACCTGGGAGGGATGTGGCAGGGGAGCAGCATTCTATCTTTTTTTTCGGCGCATGCGCAGTTGGCCAATCAGAGCTGCAGGGATTTGGGCGCATTAGGCCCCACCCACAGGCTTGTGCAGCACAATTCGAACGTGCTGATATTTTTGCAGGCAGCATGTGTATGGTTGCGCCTGAGAACGGGTCTAAAAGTTGGATCTGAAACACTCCCAGTTTCAAGTCTGCACAGCACTTAGAATCAAAATGGTAAAATAGGGTCCTATATATCTGTTTCCATTGACACTTCTAGTAGAAAAGATGTGAAGTCAATCCCCACTGTAATGCATTACTTCAAGTTCTGTGAGGGAGTGCAAGTGACATTTTTTGAGCTCTCCTCTGCTTCCAGTGAAATCTCTGCTGTACTTGAAGAACTGCACCAAGCCCTGGGGAAGTACAATCTGCAGGAAAAAAATATCAGACTTTGTGCTGACAACACAAAGACAAACTTAGGGGAATAAAAAACAATGTCTTCTGCAGGCTCAATGAAATACCTGACGGTAACGTAATTGAAGTGTGGTATGCAGCACACATTGTCCACAATGCAGTACAAACTGCTGCTGACAGGCTGCCCCTTGACATTAGTCATTTGTTATAAAGATTTACAAATATTTCAATATCTATACCATTTGAGCAGAACAATTCTCTGACTTTGTTGATTCATCCAATCTCTATGAAGATTAAAATCACCCATGACTGTTGTAGTACCTTTTTTGCAAGCTCCCATTATTTCTTGATTTATACTCTGATTGTAGGTCCTCTTGTTGCACCCATACAGGAGGTTGCAGGTCATATTGAAAGAAGCGGCACAGATCAGTACCCATTTTCTTGTTGAATCCCAGGTGCCTCATGCATTGCTCCAGTTCAGGTGGAAGCAGTTGAGCCACCCCCTCAAAACTCATACTGTGCAGCCCCTTCTGTGGAGAACCCTTCTCATTCTCTCAGGCAGAGATTCCCCTCTCTGCAACATCAGCTCCATTTCCCATCATGTTGCACATCCAGAGACACCACAACCACAATCCTCGTACCTGTTGCACCCTTCATGTGGACAGGTCCCCAAATTCTCTACCCTCCTCAATGAATGCAAAAAAGCTCACTTCAAAGTTGAATAACTCACGCACAACAGCTCAAAAAAAAAAATTCCACAGTTCTTCCACAAGATTTGCCAGAGCACATATAAGTCAAAAGAAACATCACGTGCAAGGTACCTAGCACTGTAAACAGCGCTGGGTAAGGCCATTCTTCCTCTAGCTCAACACTGGTTGTGTTGTGAGTGATTCGCAAAGTTGTTCACTGAATCCTATGTGGTCCAGGTTTCCACAGTGTGCATCAGATCAACTGAACTTTCTGCTGCTAAAGCGTCCAACACACAAATGCATACCCACACTGGAGCTCTTCCCAGCATTGGGTTCCACTTGGACCTCACTGGAATTGATGAAAAGTATTCTGCATGTCACATTCTCATATCAGGGTTTCAATAATGTTGACACCAAGGATGCAAGGGAGCCCAATTTCACAGCCTTGGTGCTTAGCATTCAAATAACAAACAAAGAACAAAGAACAATACAGCACAGGAACAGGCCCTTTGGCCCTCCAAGCCCGCGCCGCTCCCTGGTCCAAACTAGACCATTCTTTTGTATCCCTCCATTCCCATTCCCACTTATCTAGGTAAGTCTTAAACGTTCCCAGTGTGTCCGCCTCCACCACCTTGCCCGGCAGCGCATTCCAGGCCCCCACCACCCTCTGCGTAAAATACGTCCTTCTGATATCCGTGTTAAACCTCCCCCCCCTCACCTTGAACCTATGACCCCTCGTGAATGTCACCACCAACCTGGGAAAAAGCTTCCCACCGTTCACCCTATCTATGCCTTTCATAATTTTATAAACCTCTATTAGGTCACCCCTCATCCTCCGTCTTTCCAGTGAGAACAACCCCAGTTTACCCAATCTCTCCTCATAACTAAGCCCTTCCATACCAGGCAACATCCTGGTAAACCTCCTCTGCACTCTCTCTAAAGCCTCCACGTCCTTCTGGTAGTGTGGCGACCAGAACTGGGCGCAGTATTCCAAATGCGGCCGAACAACTGCAACATCAGACCCCAACTTTTATACTCTATGCCCCGTCCTATAAAAGCAAGCATGCCATGTGCCTTCTTCACTACCTTCTCCACCTGTGACGTCACCTTCAAGGATCTGTGGACGTTAGTTCTACCAAAATGCATCACTTCGCATTTATCTGGATTGAACTCTGTGTAGCCTCCCTCCGTGTGCTGAGAAGAAGCAATTTTCACGGAGCAAAATATTTTGCTGCACTCTCAGCAGAAAGGAGATCCCCTGTTTCTCCTCCCTGTGTGTCTCTTGCACCCTTGGTGCTACTCTGTTTGACCTCATGCCCTGTTTATTTCTGCAGAAGAAGGGAGATCCCTAGCAAGAAGCTGATGACCAAGCACTCCCTATCTCCTTTGAACAATAAATTAGAGGAACATAGCACTTAGGTAATTAGAGAATTTCCAAAATAACTGATGAAAGACTCTTGGTGAATTTTTGAAGAATGTTTTTCAGAAACTCTTCCAAAGTGTTTCAGAGCCTCCTTCTAACCTTCAATATCACTAGTAAAAGGTTGGAAAACTTTAAGAAAGCCTCAAAATCCTCCATACCAATTAGTTTTCTCCCAAATACTTTGTCAAAGAACAAAGAAAAGTGCAGCATAGGAAGAGACCCTCTAGCCCTCGAAGCTCATGCTGATCATGATGGCCACGCTAAACTAAAAAAAACCCTCCTGCCCTTACTCGGTCCGTATCCTTCTATTTCCTCCCTATTCATGTACCCATCCAGATGCTTCTTAAATGTTGCTAATGTGCCTGCTTCCACCTCCTCCTCTGGCAGCGTGTTCCAGGCACCTACCACTTTCTGCCTGAAAAACTTCCTCCGCACATCTCCCTTAAACTTTCCCCCTCTCACCTTGAACCCTGCCCCCTTGTAATTGACACTTCAACCCTGGAAAAAGCCCCTAACTATCCCCCCTCTCTATGCCTCTCATAATTTTGTAGATCTATATCAGATCTCCCCTCAGCCTCTGTCTTTCCAGTGAAAACAATTCTAGTTCATTCAACCTCTCCTCATAGCCAACACCCTCGAGACCAAGCAACATTCTGGTGAACCTTCTTGCACTCTCCAAAACTTCCACATCCTTCTGTGTGACCAGAACTGCACGCAATACTCCAAATATTGCCTAACCACGATTTTATATAGCTGGAACATGATTTCCCAACTCCTGTACTCAATGCCCAATGTCTCAATGGTTGAAGATAAGAGAGAGCATAATCCATCCAAATGTCCTGCAGTTTCATTGGTGAGCATTAGCAGACAATTTTAGTGGCAATACCCCTTCACCAAGATGACCTCCTTTCTCTACTTGCAGGGAGGCTACACAGAGACACATGACTGGGGACAATAACTGGAGATGCACAGACACATGATTGTGAGGTTGACTGGCTAGGGATACAGTTACTCAGCAGCTGAAAGCAGAGGCTGCCCTGGATAACAGTACAATAAGTAGTCAGGACCAGAAAGAATAGATTGTGCTGGGCAATTATGCAATAATTTAGACAGCTGTGCTCGGTTTGTCTATCCTGGGCAGAGTACAGGAAGGTGGAAGGTCTGTATGTCTGGTGTCTCTCCTACACATCAGTCCTACGGGATCCATAATTAAGGACCCCATGCACCCCAGACATTTTCTCTTCCATCATCTTCCGTTGGAAAAAGATACAAAAGCCTGAGGTCACATACCAATGGACTTAAGAACAGCTTCTTCCCTGCTGCTGTCAGACTTTTGAATGGACCAACCTTGCATTAAGCTGATCTGTCTCTACACCCTAGCTATGACTGTAAAACTATATTCTGCACTCTCTCATTTCCTTCTCTATGAACGGTATGCTCTGTCTATACAGCGAGCAAGAAACAATATTTTTCACTCTATGCTAATACATGTGACAATAATAAATCAAATCAAATCCTGGGGGTTTTTGGATTGGTACTGCGCCACAGATAGCACAGTTAGTCAGAGGAGGCATGTGAAGCCTATAGATGGGGAAAGGTAATATAATGGGGACATTCAATGGTCTCTTGGACAATCTTGGTAAGTCACTGTGCATAGGGCCTCAAGATGGGGAGGGGTCAGGTCTACATAGAGCAATGGGACATCAGCATCAAACGGTTCAGAGAGGAGGACAGGGATATCAACCAGGATTAGAGGGAGAAGAAGGAGAGTCATTAGAGGGACGGCAACCTGCACATTGTGTTCTTCTAGCACAATGGGGGGGGGGGGGGCAATTCAATGGTTATAGAGTGGGGTGATTGGAAGCTGGTCTCATAATAATACCTGAGTGCCAGCATTTCACAAGCCGTTCCATTGACAGAGTAAAACAAAATGGCATGAAAAGAATCACCATGGAAGGGTCTAAGTGCTTGTGAGAGGTGCCTCCTAATGCACTTTTGGTCTGATTGAAGGATCACCCATTAATTTCCACTTAACATATGGAGAGGACTACACCACTGAGACGTGTTTGGAAGACTCAAATTCCAGTTGAAGAATTTGGGTATCTTATCTCATAGTGAGAATTCTTGTGAGAATCCAGTCTGCCGTGGGGACTTATTTTGATTGTGTTCCAGTGGCCATTTGTCCATCTCATAGGAGAGGCAAACCTTTCAGCTTTGAGGTGTGGAGGTCTTTAGTCCATACCTCAAAGCTGAAAGGTCCAGGCTTTGCACGTCTCTCTGATTACAACCATGGTATCAGTACAAGCTTTGGCTTAAATATAATCCAAAGGAGTGAGTCCTGACTGAGATTGCTAGTGCCTGGCTGCACTCATCCAGATCCATCCCCTTTGTGAAAGGACTATTGTGCCTGGGACTTTAGCAGGGGGAGGGAGGGTGTGTGTCCATTGATGCTTAAAGCTGTACGACAGCTCTTTGGGACAATGTGGGATTGCAATGACTGTAATGAGGACAATCCAAGGGCTTCACAGTGACTCCCTACCTTGAAAATGGAAGGTGATTATTGCAGGGTTTCGTTCAATTATGTTTCAGTTCAATGTCCTGCAGAGATGAGGAAGAACGAAGAATAGGTGGGGCAACATGTCTTTTTCCTGTCAATCATGGTACTGAGGAAGAGAAGGAGGATTCATCGCCATTAGGCAAAGGAAAGGACCTCGTCCTGAGGAACGTGGACCAGCGGGGCCTCATGAAGATCCAGAAGCTGAGGCTGACAGACACATTCCATGGAAATGGCTGTCTCAACAAAGGGTGTACTCAAGGTGCTGTCAACACCTTCAGCTGTCAAAACATATGGTAGTTCGCATCTGCCACATTCTTCGGGAGGAGCTGACTCCAAAGGGATGGGGAGGCCATCCATTGCCAGTGGTTCTAGAGGTGATTGCCACATTCAACCTTTTTGGGAGTCGCTTGTTCCAGGTTTTTGTTGGGGGCCTCAAATGCTTCTGAGAAGTTCCTGATGTCCTATTTAACAAGGCATACAATTGCATCTCGTTGTTCCTGGATGAATCCAACCAGATAGCCAGTGGTGTGGATGCAGTGATCTCTGGTTTCCCACAGGTGCAGGGTGTCATTGGCTGCACACACGTGCCTTTCAGAGCTCTCTGACAACAAGATGCACCAACAGAAAAGGCTCCCACCCTCTCAACATTCAGCTGCTCTGTAACCAACAGAAGCAGATTATATAGGTCTATGCGAGCTACTCAGGGAGCTGCCATGAATCTTACATCTTGAGTTATTTGCTGGTGCCACAGATCTTCAAGGGCGCTCAGCTCATCCAGTGCTGAATGACTCCAAAGGGACGGGGAGGCCATCCATTGCCAGTGATTCTAGAGGTGATTGCTGCATTCAACCTTTTTGGGAGTGGCTTGTTCCAGGTTTTTGCTGGCCTCGGCACCAAACATCGGAGAAGGCTACCTGCAAAAGATGTGGCTAATATAGGGCGGCATGGTAGCACAGTGGTTAGCACTGCTGCTTCACAGCTCCAGGGACCTGGGTTCGATTCCTGGCTTGGGTCACTGTCTGTGTGGAGTTTGCACATTCTCCTCGTGTCTGCGTGGGTTTTCTCCGGATGCTCCGGTTTCCTCCCACAGTCCAAAGATGTGCGGGTTAGGTTAATTGGCCATGCTAAGATTGCCCTTAGTGTCCTGGGATGCGTAGGTTAGAGGGATTAATGGGTAGATATGGGGGTAGGGCCTGGGTGGGATTGTGGTCGGTGCAGACTCGATGGGCCGAATGGCCTCTTTCTGTGCTGTAGGGTTTCTAAGATTCTAATGACACCCATTAGTCAGCCACAAAGTGCTTCAGAAGAGATATGTTTCAGGTGTCTGGATGAGTCAGGTGGTGCTCTGCACTCCTCTCCCCAGAGTATTTCCCATATCATTGTGACATGCTGCACTCAGCACAACTTTGCATTGCATAAAGACAGATGGGCAGAGAGTGAACAAGATGGTGCCAAAGCAGATGATAAGCTTCTTTGTCTTCTGTGTGTGCTGAGTGGACTTATATAAAGGCCGAGGATGTGAATTGTGCAGAACGTGACAAGCGATGAAGATGTACACATGTGGATGCGAGAATCAGTGGTGATGTCCCTTGCGCTGGTTGGGAGTGAGATCCCTGTGGGCTGTAACCCTGCAATTGCCTGATGGCGGATGCGAGCTGAGAGCGAGGAGAAGGTTCACCTACACTGGCAGAACAGATGAGGTCATTCGTCATCTTCCTGTTCAGGATGATAGCCCTCTTCTATACCATGTTGGCGCTGACTGCCCCGACAACCTTCTGCCAGACCTTTGTGATGGATTTGGTGGGCCTCCAAATCCCATCACAAGGGAAAGGTATCCCCTGCTGGCCATAAACAGCCGGGAGGAGTGCCACCAGTGCATTGTGAGTAACTTTCAGAGCTGTGGACTTCTTCATTCTTAGGTTCATTCTGATGTTTACCGCAACAAGTCCTGGATTGCGAAAGCAGAGTGTGTGTGAAGGTGCCGTTTGTATTTGGTCCCCAGAAATATGAGCCGATGAGGTTTAAAGTTTATTTATTAGTGTCACATTAGGCTTACATTAACACTGCAATGAAGTTACTATGAAAATCTCCCCTAGTCCTCACACTCCGGCGCCTGTTTGGGTACACTGAGGGAGAATTTAGCATGGGCAATGCACCTAACCAGCCGCCTTTCGGACTGTGGGAGGAACCGGAGCACCTGGAGAAACCCACACAGACGCAGGGAGAATGTGCAGACTCCGCACAGATAGTGACCCAACCGAGAATCGAACCCGGGTCCCTGGCTCTGTGAGGTGCAGAGCTAACCACTGTGCCACCGTACCACCCCAGGTAACAGTGGGCAGAAAGATCCCTGCCTGTCCCAGCACAAGATATTATATCCTACACGTTCATGCATGCACAATGAGCTGAAAAGCGGATGATCTTGCGCGGAAACCTATCATGCCAGCTGGTGGGAACTGTGCTACCTTTACCACCCGCCATCACACTGTCTCCAGAGTGGAAAATTCCACCCAATAAGTCTCTGCTCAAAACAGGGCAAAAACTCTATGGACAACTGGCACAAAATCTGAGCTATTTTAATCCGATTATGAGAAGGACCATTCAATGTTGTGGACACAGATGTTCAAAGCTGGAAGAAAAATTACATGGAAACATTGGATTCTTCATTGTACAACTCTCACCTGAAACATCTTTCAAATAATACTGAATGTAGATGATCTATTGTGTTCAGACAATTGGTGATAGCAGCAAAGTAAACACATGAGAATATTTCAGAGAAAGCAAGAATCAAATATAAAGTTGCACTGACATTTTAAGGGTTCCTGGAAAAGAATATCAATGATTGAGTCTCAGATCTGCTACAATTTGAAAGCTCCTCGTTGTTATGGGACTTGGAGAATTTAGCACTGTGGTGATCTTCAGCATACAGATTACAGAAATATAAAATTACAGCACAGCATTTTCAAGATGGAACTGTACTAAAATCCTTGACATTTTGCAGGGGAATTTCATGTTTCATATTGGAATGTTAGCACATTGGAATTATCTTTAGTGTGTTGATTTATTGATTAAGTGTTTAACCGGATGACGACGTTCAAACAAATCATTGACAGGCGAGATGACGGTGCCAAGACTGGAAGCTCAGGATCAAATATGATTATAGTGGTGAATTTAATAAATTGTTCAACCATAAAATGAATCTGTAGGCTACCCTGATTTCACTTCAAATTTGTATACCTCCGATTCTAAGATTATCCTCCCTTGTTCTCGGTTTCTCTATTGGCCTCGAAATTCAATTGCACCAATATATCCAAAACAGTGGGAAAACTGTGTGTGTACATTCTGCATCGAAATGCAGCACTTGGCATTCTGGTAATTAAGGCATTAAAAGAGGCATCCAGTGATCACATCTGAAACAGGCATATGCAAGGCTTGTTTGAAGCTCCATTTTGCAAAATATTGAAAGCAGTCATGGCAGTTTGACTATAGTAAGAGTTTTAACAACACCAGGTTAAAGTCCAACAGGTTTATTTGGTAGCAAATGCCACTAGCTTTCGGAGCGCTGCTCCTTCGTCAGATGGAGTGGAAATCTGCTCTATTCAGGAAGACTGTGTGTGTTTGCATGCAGACAAACCAGCTGAAAGGAACCACTGCAGACCACCACCAAAAAGGTAAGGTTTTTTTTCAAAGCACTGATCTGATTGTGAAGCTGGAAGGTGCAAGTCTCTTTCTCTTGGAACCACATGAAAACCATGGACTACTGCTGGCCAGCGATTCCCCCGCCACCCTCACATCGTTCCCTCCCTTCCTCTCGACTCCTGCTTCTCTCTAGATCACTCCCACTCTTCTCTCAGCATACCCCCAACCTCTCAATCACATGCAACCACCATTCTTCACCAAGTCACCACCACACTCTCACTCTCGATATCTCCTTCTTTTGCAAAGACCTAACCACACCACCCCCACCCCCATCCCCGGTGATCCTGATCCCTCTGAGTTGTCTCCTCGCTATTCCCATAATCTATCTGAGGGCTACCCTGCGATAGTCTGAAATCCAACTCCTCCTTGCCAGCGAGCTGTCTTGTGGTGATCAACAGACAGGTGCAACTTGTTGGCCAGATGTAAATGAGGCCGAGTGCCCAACATCAGGATGGCCTGGGATCAATGAGGAATCAGACCAATTTCTACACAATTGTCTCTGTACTTAATTAACCATTATTTATACCATTAAAAGCATTTGGAAATTTATACACCGTAGCTGGATCACACCTCAACTTTCTGAACTTCGGGGAATGCACGCCATCTTCATGCCACATTCCCTCATAATTTAACCCTCTTATCCTGTATCATTCTGATGAATGTGTACTGTACCCACTCCAAGACCAGGGTATCTTTTCTGCAGTACCTCAATAATAATGTAGCTATTAGTTCTTCGAGTGTTTTCTACATTTATCATAATTTACCATGGTTTTTCTTAAAATAGAAAAGCTTTTGAAGAAAATCGTATTGGAAAGCCTTTTTTGTTTAGGTTCAGTGAAAAGATAGAGAAAGAGAAAACAATCTGTCCTAATAATCAATCAGTTGAATTCAGTAGATTACATTTAACTTGTAACTAATCCACTCAGTCTAAAAGAGGAGGCCAAATGCAGATAAGAATTCAACTCTTTAGGACCTCTCCACATCCTCTGAAGGGAATAAAACAAAATTGGAGAACATTAGCAAAATCCACACACTTGTTCTTTGCCCAGTTGCCTTGCACAGATGATTCATCCATGACCTCTACTGCATGGGAACATGACGCTTTGTAAAGATTTTCATCATCTCTGCTATTCTTTATACGTACAAACCTTCAGTCCTATTCATGAACAGCTATTGATCAAACTTCTTTATTTATAATTGATGTGGCAGGAACTGATGATGTTACAAGTATTTTCTTCATATTCAGTACTTTTTTGATGGCGGGGGAGGGAGACTTCAAATCTCCAGCCGAAAGCACATCATTTTCTTTTCTCATACTACAATCATAGTTGAAATTAAATAAGCATTTTTAAGCACCTGGATCATGTATTTCTCAATTTCCTTTCATTCAGCCAAAACTAGCCCAATGCTTTATGTGACATGCTTCTTAACACTGAGCACTAAGCTCTGGAATTATCCTAGTTGTTTTCTCTCTTCGCTTTTCAATGCATTGGGGCGGCACGGTAGCACAGTGGTTAGCACTGCTGCTTCACAGCTCCAGGGTCCCGGGTTCGATTCCCGGCTCGGGTCACTGTCTGTGTGGAGTTTGCACATTCTCCTCGTGTCTGCGTGGGTTTCCTCCGGGTGCTCCGGTTTCCTCCCACAGTCCAAAGATGTGCGGGTTAGGTTGATTGGCCAGGTTAAAAATTGCCCCTTAGAGTCCTGAGATGTGTAGGTTAGAGGGATTAGCTGGTAAAATATGTGGGGGTAGGGGCTGGGTGGGATTGTGGTCGGTGCAGACTCGATGGGCCGAATGGCCTCCTTCTGCACTGTAGGGTTTCTATGATTCTATAAAATTTAAAGAAGGGTGAAATTTGTATGCACTCAGACTCACTTTGATTCTCTGAGGGCAGGTAGCACTGCAGGCCACTACCTGCACAACCACATGGTGTTGTTCAGTTATATCAATGAAGAACTGCATATGCGCTGGTTAGGAAGAGGCTCGCGACACTGCCTGCTGCCAGGCAATCAAACTAAGTTTGCTTTATGATCGCTGTAGAGAGCAATAACTTTTGAAAAGATATTTGAAATCCCAGTGACTAACCCAAAGCATCAGGCGACGAGATGTCATGTTGCAAGACTTTTACTGCAACACACAAACCGAAATCAACAATGACTAAACATTACTTAGTAGGCAGCCAGTACACTAAAATGCAGAAAATATATCCTTAACTTCCTAAGCCTCACACTGGGTTTATACATTACACTGCACTCTCCAAAGAATTGTAGTCTTTGCATGAAACAGTCCAAAATTACTCCCAATTTCTTAAAGGTTCTCTCCTCCCCATGCCACAGTGTAATAACATTCAGTGTCCATCAAAATTAAATTTCCGCAATCTACTGGGAATTTCCAAACCATCTTCCAGAAAAAAGTTACTCTCCGGTAACTCACAATATTTTCCCCTTGCTGTTTATACCTGCATCTACTTTACTGTTTTCCTGAGCCTCTCTCTCTGTCTCTCTCAGTAAATAGTCTCACAACACCAGGTTAAAGCCCAACAGGTTTATTTGGTAGCACAAGCTTTTGAAAGCTCGTGCTACCAAATAAACCACTGGACTTTAACCTGGTGTTGTGAGACTACTTATTGTGCCTACCCCAGTCCAACACCAGTAACTCCACATTTGTCTCTCTCTGTCAGTCTAGGGTCTCTGAATCTAACAACTTGAGAGTCTATAAGTCTTCCCTTGGTAAGGCCAGCTGCTCCTTTCTTCGTGTCCAAATATGAAACCTGGCGCTTGAGTTTCAATATGACTAGACCTGGAGTCCCAATCCATATGGCAATTAGGTCCAATAGGCCATGACTTTTCACCACCCACGCCCCCCCCCCCCCGCCCCCACCCCCCCGCCCCCCATGCGGTTGATTGCCTGGTGGCTGAGATAACTTGCCATTGGTTGCTGGCTGGACCAAGCCAAGTCAATGACCATTTGTGTTGCTCACAGGAAGATTCTGCTGGCAGGAAGGGCTGTAAAACCTGGTCCATATTCTTAGCTTTGGGCAGAACTAGTGGGAGGTCACATGCCTGTTTGTATTATGCCAGTTTACTTTGAATAAAGAGGCAATTTAAAATATAACCTTCATTAAAGCCCTTTACTCATAACGCTGTATTTCTTTCCTGAGAGTCAAGAAATGGTATTGTGAAAGACCTATTATTCAAGTATGAAAGGGGCACTTAACTGTCAAATATCATGTACAGTGCCTGCCATCTGTCCCACACTGGAAGTGCACCACACTCCATATTGGATTGGACTCTCCCATTGGCATCCAAGACAGGACTAGTCTAAAAATCTAAGTTTTGTATTAAAATACTGGTTGCAGCACCTGACTGATAGCATGATAAAATTTCCCAGCAATCATGGCATTAGCAGTCAGTTATGACTCTACAGGAGTGTTAGATAAATAGTTGATCCTGTCCAGCCAGGTCAGTTGCTGCTTTGTCCTGTCAGGCTGCTTGTAAATTTCTGAGTTCTTTCTTTTGGCTGCTTTTTGTTTCCCACTTCATCACTGACTTGAGGCTTCTAGGAATGGCCTTTGTCTGGTGATGAAAGTTCTGATGAAAAAGCTGAAATATTAACTCTGCTATCGTCTCCACAGATGCTGCTAGATTTGCTAAGCATTTCCAACATTTCCTGTTTTTACTTCAGAGTCCCAGAAGCTGCAGCGTTTAGCTTTTGAACTTTTTTACTGATGTTGAGCTACTTTCCGAATTTGGCACAATATATTTCTCAGATGTCTGCTAGATCTGCCTTGGGGAATGGAGTAGGGATGCAAGGAGCAGCAAACAAAACAGGAAAGAGCAGGAACAACTGTGAGAAGGAGGAGAACAGTGTTGTACCTATCAGTCTTCAGGGAACATTGTTTAACATTTTTATCTCCACCTGACCAAGATGCCAACACTTCAGCCATGAGGCTATAACTGAACTCTTCACATCGCGTAGCCACAACAGGAGCATCCATCTCAACAGAAAGCCACCTCTTCAACATGGAGCTCAGTTGCAGTCACAAACAATCCATAATGCAGACCTTGTTTTCAGGCTGCTGCCATGACGTCTTCATGCTATGTTAGTCCTTTGTCACACCTTTACTCCACTGAAATATCAAATCACAAGCTGGCAGCTGGATGAAAAAGGTATCCTTTACACACATGGTTCATAACTTCTGGCAGTAACCTGGGCTGAGGATAGAACTTGCTTCCAATGAGATGTCTTGAAAAGTCAGACAAAATGGAAAAGAAGATGGGGATAATAAGGATAATAAATGATAACATGTTGCCTCTTACTCTTCCAAACTCCAGCAGATACAAGCCTGGATGACCCTTTGTCAGAGCTTGCGAAGGGTCATCCAGACTCAAAATGTTGGCTATATTCTCTCTCGTAGTCATGATGTGGAGATGCCGGCGTTAGACTGGGGTGAACACAGTAAGAAGTCTCTGGTGTTGTGAGACTTCTTACTATATTCTCTCTCCACAGATGCCATTAGACCTGCTGAGATTTTGCTGCATCTTCTGTTTTTGTTTCAGATTCCTGCATCTTCAGTATTTCGCTTTTCGCTCAATTTATTGACTTGCTTGTTTTTAAATTATAGAAACTCTTATTTTCTGTTTTTATATTTCCTGCTTGCTTTCTCTCATACTCTATTTTTTCCCACTTTATTAATCCCTTAATCATCCTTTGCTGTTCCTTATATTCTCTCCAATCTACGAATATTCCATCTGTCTTTGTACAATTATATACTTTTCCTTAAAGTTTAATACTATATTTAGTCTTTCTAGTTAACCATGATGGTGTGTTTGTCTAGTGTCTTATTCGATGGAACGTATCCATTCTGTAGATCATGAAATACCCCCTTAAATGTTTGCCACTGATTCTCTATTAATCTATCTCTTAACCTAATTTGTGAATTCGCTTTAGCCAGCTCTGCTTTTATACCCTCATAATTGTCATTTTTTTAAATTTAAAGCACTCGGAGACACTCCTCTCGCCCTCAAATTGAATGTAAAATTGAATCATAGCATGGTCACTGCGACCTAAGGGCCATGAGATCTTAATTAATCCCATCTTGTTGCACAATATCAGGTCTAGTATATCCTGCTCCATTGCACAATACCAGGTCATCATATGATAGATAAAATATGATAGAATTTTACATTGAGTTTATAAGTAATATAATTAAGTCAAAAACTAGATGATTAAACTAAAATAAAACAAATTGCATGGGCATGAAAAGCAAGTTGGCTCAGGTAGGTTGGGAAATTTGATTAAACGTTATGACAGCATATAAGCATTACGGAACATTTGAATACATGTTTAATAATTTTCAGTGAATATACATTCTGTTGGGAAGTAGAAACTCAATAGGAAAAGTATTACCTGTCTGAAGTGAAGGAGAGTATGAGATTAAATGAAGAGGCTTACAATATTGACAAGAGGAATAATAAGCCTGAGGATTTGGAGGGTTTTGGAAACTATCAAAGGAGAATTTAAAATGAAGTATGAGAATTTAGAACATGAGTGTAAACAACAAAAATTTAAAAACAGATTATAGAAGCTTTTTTTTATTCATTCATGAGATGTGAGGGTCGCTGACTAGGCCAGCATTTATTGCTCTTCCCTAATTGCTGCCTCCTTGAATCTTTGCAGCCCATGTGGTGTAGGTAAATCCAGTGTTGTTAGAACATAGAACAGTACAGCACAGAACAGGCCCTTCGGCCCATGATGTTGTGCCGAGCTTTATCTGAAACCAAGATCAAGCTATCCCACTCCCTATCATCCTGGTGTGCTCCATGTGCCTATCCAATAACCGCTTAAATGTTCCTAAAGTGTCTGACTCCACTATCACTGCAGGCAGTCCATTCCACACCCCAACCACTCTCTGCGTAAAGAACCTACCTCTGATATCCTTCCTATATCTCCCACCATGAACCCTGTAGTCATGCCCCCTTGTAATAGCTCCGTCCACCCGAGGAAATAGTCTTTGAACATTCACTCTATCTATCCCCTTCATCATTTTATAAACCTCTAATAAGTCTCCCCTCAGCCTCCTCCGCTCCAGAGAGAACAGCCCTCGCTCCCTCAACCTTTCCTCATAAGACCTACCCTCCAAACCAGGCAGCATCCTGGTAAATCTCCTCTGCACTCTTTCCAGCACTTCCACATCCTTCTTATAGTGAGGTGACCAGAACTGCACACAATATTCCAAATGTGGTCTCACCAAGGTCCTGTACAGTTGGAGCATAATCCCACGGCTCTTAAACTCCAACCCCCTGTTAATAAAAGCCAACACACTATAGGCCTTCTTCACAGCTCTATCCACTTGAGTGGCAACCTTTAGAGATCTGTGGATATGGACCCCAAGATCTCTCTGTTCCTCCACAGTCTTCAGAACCCTACCTTTGACCCTGTAATTCACATTTAAATTACCAAAATGAATCACCTCACATTTATCAGGGTTAAACTCCATTTGCCATTTTTCAGCCCAGCTTTGCATCCTATCTATGTCTCTTTGCAGCCTACAACAGCCCTCCACCTCATCCACTACTCCACCAATCTTGGTGTCATCAGCAAATTTACTGATCCACCCTTCAGCCCCCTCCTCTAAGTCATTAATAAAAATCACAAAGAGCAGAGGACCAAGCACTGATCCCTGTGGCACTCCGCTAGCAACCTGCCTCCAATCTGAAAATTTTCCATCCACCACCACCCTCTGTCTTCGATCAGACAGCCAGTTACCTATCCAATCGGCCAACTTTCCCTCTATCCCACACCTCCTCACTTTCATCATAAGCCGACCATGGGGGACCTTATCAAAGGCCTTACTAAAATCCATGTATATGACATCAACTGCCCTACCTTCATCAAGGCACTTAGTTACCTCCTCAAAAAATTCAATCAAATTGGTGAGGCACGACTTGCCCTTCACGAATCCGTGCTGACTATCCCGGATTAATCCGCATCTTTCTAAATGGTTGTAAATCCCATCCCTAAGGACCTTTTCCATCAATTTACCAACCACCGAAGTAAGACTAACCGGTCTATAATTACCAGGGTCATTTCTATTCCCTTTCTTAAACAGAGGAACAACATTCGCCATTCTCCAGTCCTCTGGCACCATCCTCGTGGACAGTGAGGACGCAAAGATCAAAGCCAAAGGCTCTGCAATCTCATCCCTTGCCTCCCAAAGAATCCTAGGATATACTTCATCAAGCTCAGGGGACTTATCGACCTTCAGTTTATTCAAAACTGCCAGGACATCCTCCCTCCGAACATCTATTTCCTCCAGCCTATTAGCCTGCAACACCTTCTCTTCCTCAAAAACATGGCCCCTCTCCTTGGTGAACAGTGAAGAAAAGTATTCATTCATCACCTCGCCTATCTCTACTGACTCCAAACACAAGTTCCCACTACTGTCCTTGACCGCCCCTAACCTCACCCTGGTCATTCTTTTATTCCTCACATAAGAGTAAAAAGCCTTGGGGTTTTCCTTGATCCGACCCGCCAAGGGCTTCTCGTGTCCCCTCCTAGCTCTCCCAAGCCCCTTTTTCAGCTCATTCCTTGCTAACTTGTAACCCTCAATCGAGCCACCTGAACCTTGTTTCCTCATCCCTACATAAGCTTCCCTCTTCCTTTTCACAAGACATTCCACCGCTTTCGTGAATCATGGTTCCCTCACTCGGCCATTTCTTCCCTGCCTGACAGGGACATACCTATCAAGGACACCCAGTGTTTGTTCTTTGAAAAAGTTCCACTTTTCATTAGTGCCTTTCCCTGACAGTTTCTGTTCCCAACTTATGCCCCCTAATTCTTGCCTAATCGCATCATAATTAGCTCTCCCCCAATTATAAACCTTGCCCTGCCGTACGGCCCTATCCCTCTCCATTGCAATAACAAAAGACACCGAATTGTGGTCACTATCTCCAAAGTGCTCTCCCAGAACCAAATCTAACACTTGGCCCGGTTCATTTCCCAGTACCAAATCCAATGTGGCCTCACCTCTTGTCGGTCTATCCACATATTGTGTCAGGAAACCCTCCTGCACACACTGCACAAAAACTGCCCCATCCGAACTATTTGACCTACAAAGGTTCCAATCAATATTTGGAAAGTTAAAGTCCCCCATGACAACTACTCTGGTGACCCCCACACATATCCATAATCTGCTTAGCAATTTCTTCCTCCACATCTCTATTACTATTTGGGGGCCTTTAGTAAACTCCTAACAACGTGACCGCTCTTTTCCTATTTCTAACCTCAGCCCATATTACCTCAGTGTGCAGATCCCCCTCGAAGTGCCTTTCCACAGCCGTTAAACTATCCTTGATTAACAATGCCACTCCTCCACCTCTTTTACCAGCTTACCTACACTTACTGAAACATCTATACTCCGGAACGTCCAACAACCATTCCTGTCCTTGTTCTACCCACGTCTCCGTAATGGCCACAACATCGTAGTCCCAAGTACCAATCCATGCCCCAAGTTCATCTACCTTGTTCCGGATGCTCCTTGCATTGAAGTAGACACACTTCAACCCACCTTCCTGTCTACCGGTACCCACCCTTGACCCTGATACCTTCCCCAATACCTCACCACCCTCAACACTGACTTCTGGACTACAACTCCTTTTCCCACTCCCCTGACAAATTAGTTTAAACCCCCCTTCAGAGCCGTATCAAATTTCCCTCCCAGGATATTGGTGCCCCTCTGGTTCAGGTGCACCCCATCCTGTTTGTACAGGTCCCACCTTCCCCAGAATGTGTTCCAATTATCCACGTATCTGAAACCCTCCCTCCTACACCATCCCTGCAACCACATGTTTAACTGCACTCTCTCCCTGTTCCTCAACTCGCTATCACGTGGCACCAGCAATGTACCAGAGATGATCACATGTTTTGTCTTGACTCTCAGCTTCCAGCCCAGCTCCCGAAATTCCTGTTTTAAATCCCCGTACCTTCTCTTACCTATGTCGTTGGTACCAATGTGTACCACGACTTGTGACTGTTTCCCCTCCCCCTTAAGAATCCGGAAAACACGGTCCGAGACATCACGGACCTTGGCATCCGGTAGGCAACACCATCCGTGAGTCTCTTTTGCTGCTACAGAACCTCCTATCTATCCCTCTAACTAACGAGTCCCCAATAACTATTGCCCTCCCACTCTGCCCCTTTCCCTCCCGAGCCACAGAGACGTACACAGTGCTGGAGATGCTCTCACTGCGGCTCACCACTGGTATGTCATCCCCCTCAACCGCATCCAAAGCGGAATACTTGGTGCTCAGAGGAATGACCACAGGGGATCCCTGCACTGACTGCTTCCTCCCAGCCCCTCTCACCGTCACCCATCTGTTTTCATTCCTCGGAGTAACTGTATTCCTAAAGCTTCTGTCTGTGGCCACCTCTGCGTCCCTAATGATCCTAAGTTCATCCAACTCCAGCTCCAGTTCCCTAACACGGTTTTGGAGGAGCTGCAGATGGGTGCACTTCCCACAGATGTAATCAGCAGGGACACTGATGGTGTCCCTCACCTCAAACATAGTGCAAGAGGAACATAGCACTGCCTGCACACCCATCCCCTCTAGATACCTTGCCAGTACCAGGTTAGGGAGGTAGTTCCAGGATTTTGACCCAGTGACATTGAAGGAACATTGGAATATTTCCAAGTCAGGATTAGGGGGGACTTCGAGATGCTGGTATTCCCAAGTGTCTGCCCATGTTCTTCTAGATGGTAGCGGTTGCGGATTTGGATGATACTGTCCAAGGAGCCTTGGTGAGTTCCTGCAGTGCATTTTGTAGATGGTACACATTATTGCACTGTGTGTCAGTGGTGGAGGGAGTGGATGTTTGTGGATGAGGTGTCTTTCAAGTGGGCTGCTTTGTCCTTCATGATTTCAAGCTTTTTGAGTGTTGCTGGAGCTGCACTCATCCAAGAAAGTGGAGTTTATTGGATCATACTACTGACTTGTGCATTGTAGATGGTGGACAGGCTTTAGGGAGTCAGGAAGTGAGTTAATCACCACATAATTCCCTGCCTCTGACCTGCTGTTGTAGCTACAGTACTGAGATAGCTAGTCCAGTTACATTTCTGGTCAATGGTAACCCCAAGAATGTTGATAGTAGAGGATTCAGTAACTGGTAATGCCATTCAATATCATGGGTTAGATTCTCTCTTGTTCGAGATGTTCATTGCCTAGCTTGTGTGGTGCAAATATTGCCCAGATCTTGTTGCATTAGGACATAAACGTCCTCATGAACTGAAGAGTCTGCATAACATTGTGCAATCATCAGCAATCAGCCCCACTTCTGAAATTCTGATGGGAAGGAAGAACGTTGATGAAGCAGTTGAAGGTGGTTGGGCCTAGGATGCTACCCTGAGGAGCATCTGCAGTGATGTCCTGGAATTCAGATGATTGACCTCCAATAACCACAACCATCTTTCTTTGTGCTAGGTATGATGCCAACGAGCGAAGGGTTTTTCCGTAATTCTCATTCACTCCAGTTTTGGCGAGGCTCCTTGATGGCACACACTGTCGAATGTTGCTTTGATGTCAAGGACAGGTACTCTCACCTCACCTTTGGAATTCAGTTCCGTTGAGTATATAAAAATGAAGCAAAGTGGAAAGCTGCCAAGCTTCCATTAAGGTCTTTTTAAGTGCCTGTAGTGATGGAAACCTTAAACAACTCAGGAACTTCATGGCTCAGCTGCCAATTGCAGCAGTTTGGCATGGGCCAGAGCAGTCCAGTTGACTGGTGTACTGAAGAAGGCACCTGCAAAATGATTAGCAGGTACTCAGGACACGGCTGATGGTAAACACCCAACATATTCCACATCCCAGAGGAAAACTTAAAACAACTGCTCTCAACTGTACTTTTTGCAATTTTGTATAATGTGATGAAGGGTTTGAAATCTGGAGAATGATGTTCCGGGCATTTTGTGATGATTTTAAATAAAATAAATGTTAATTAAGCAATAAGATAAGCAATAATAAACTAGAAGTGCAATTAATCAAAACAATATACACTATATCACTAACTTTGCATGGATCTAAACAATCTTTATTTTGTTACCTTCAGAGTGTTATGATCCCAGTTGGTGTTACGACTGGATGGGAAGATTCCAGAATGGGTCAAAAGATTGTAACTTTAATATGGAGGAACAAAATTGCTACAGAAAAAAACATTTATTAAACATGAAAAGTTTGATTATGATACAATACTCATTTACTCCCCCTTTAGCTTCATAAATGTACACAGTTTTCCAAAATAATGTCCCACTCTGAACCAAATGGCTGATGGCACACAACTGATCTTCCTTGGATTTCTCTCACAATCCCACCAGATGACTGCCACATGATGACTTCTAAACTCCACTCCCTTAAAATCTTCTTACAAACAAAGGTTTCCATCAACTGTTTGCATTAAGAATCCACTCCAGGTTTTCCAACCATCCTTTCAAAAAAAGCTTTCACTCCACTTTTTAAACAAGGAATCCAGCACCAGATTTTCCACCTCTCGGCTCAGGCTTCCTTTCTATTGAATTGTGATGTGGTACCGATGATCTGTGTTGGTGTAATAGTAATTCTGCTCAGCACAAGGCTCAAACATTTGGTGTAAGTGTTTGGCTAAGTGTAATAAGTCTTCGGAAGCAGAAGTCCCTTCACCAAAATCCCTGTATTTACAATTCCAACAGCAGTACACAGAGTGCTATCATCCACAGTCTACCTTTGGGAGTGCCAGAGGAACTGACACTCCCAGTTAAATACAGGGAAAAGACTCCCTGATTGGCCCATCAATTTACTCCTTAATCAGGGACATTGTTTTGTGTCCAACCAAATAAATGAAATCAACTTAACTTAGGGACAACTCAAAAAGGGAAGCTCCCTAAAAGGAGGGGAACCACCCGAATCAAAAAAACAAAGCAGAAGGAAAACTTCAAATTAAAATGTGATTAAAGGGATCAATAATACACCCCAGTCCCTGTGGTGCCCAGACTCCTTAATCAGGGAGTTCATATTCCAATAGGTCAACCTCAATGGCCTGATTGAAGTCATTACACTAAGGAAGCAATGGTGGAAAGCTACCATCTGTGAGATTATGACTGAACACCGCTATGGCAGAATCCTCCCGAAAACATCCTCTCATGTTCTGTCCCTCATTGTTATTCACTTACCTTAGGTAAACATCTGTTGCTAAACTCATCAATATATCACATATTTAGTTCCCCTGGAGCTCGTCTGTGCATCTTATTCCATTGTATGGCTTTTCTGCGTCTAGCTGAGCTGAGTGCATATCACCCTCTTGCTTACTAGCCCCAACTGCTATGAAACTAGCTAAAACTACATTCAAAACATTTTCCTACCCTAAAAAGCAACTTTTACATCTCCCAGCCTGTTTACTTTTCATGTTGTAACCTTCTCTAAGCACAATTGAAGCAGTTTGAACTGACCAAACCCCCACACATACAAACACCTTTGTCTAGCATGTTTCTAACCAAAGGTTTACACTTTCTTACACAGAAACACTGAATTAAATCCACTTAAAAGTATACCTTATTTCTATTATTTAACAATACAAATATACATTTCTTAAAACTGCCTCGGTTTTCCTGACAAGAGCTAACTGTCTCCAAATGTTCCAGAACATCTTATAAATGTTTTAAATTATAGATATCCATTAACAGTTATGACACCAAGCAGTTACATCTCTTTGGGGCTGCTTTGGAGGCAGAATGAACAGCTGGCTTATTAAGACAGGCTTTCTTCACAGACACTGTTTGCAGGGAGTTGAACAGCTATTCCCATTGTTGGTTGAGTTCCAAATAACAGATTCCTTGCATAGGTTTAATCATCTCCTTGTTTACAATTTTCCCTTATGATCTTCCCTTATCTGACTCAACCTTTTCTGAAGTCAAACTTAATTACCTCCACTTCTTAAATTTAGCCTTTATAGTCTAACTGCAAAGTACACTTACTTTATGACCCTCTCTTTACACCTTGACTCTTCCTTTGAGCTTTTAACACCTTATTCAGATCTTCTCATGTTCTGTCCTCCATTGTTATCCACTTGCCTTAGGTAAACAGCTGTTGCTAAGCTCATCGATTTATCAAAATAACTAGTTCCATGAACACAGCCAAGCTGCCCTTGCCTTAATTAAATTACATTTCCCACACTTCTTTAAAATATATAACCAGCAGAAAATATTCTAATTTCTTGGATTTACATGATATTATCATGTCACCACTTTTTTCCTGACACAGGGGAGTGGGCATGCTAACACTGTGATAATGCAAAGCAGTTCTCCCATTTAACTAAGGCCACTTTCCTGGGGCTGCATCTCAACACTCTTATGACACTGCTCAAGAACTGCTCCGGAAATCCTTGTCAGCAATAGACCTGATAACAAGGGCCTAAATATTCCGGTCCTGCCCGCCGTAGGAATTATCATGGGTGGGATAGTAAATATGATGGACGAGCTAAAGGTTAATTGACCTAGGGCAGGAATTTACGATTCCGGGGTGGGCGTGATGGGAAAATCCTGTTCTTGGTTGTTAGAATTGCCATCATCTTTGGAGGTGTTGTCTGGAGATTGTTTTATGCCTCCAGGTGAATCAGCATCATTCCTTCTCTGACTGACCACCTGTTCAAGAACCTCCAAAACTGCAAAGTCTACAGGCATTTAGAGATGCAAGGACTGATTAGGGACAGTCAGCATGGCTTTGTGAGTGGAAAATCATGTCTCACAAATTTGATTGAGTTTGTTCAAGGGGTAACCAAGAAGGTAGATGAGGACAGTGCAGTTGATGTTGTCTACATGGACTTTAGCAAGGCCTTTGACAAGGTACCACATGGTAGGTTGTTGCATAAAGTTAAATCTCACGGGATCCAGGGTGAAGTATCTAAATGGATACAAAATTGGCTTCTTGACAGAAGCCAGAGGATGGTTGTAGAGAGTTGTTTTTCAAACTGAAGGCCTATGACCAGTGGTGTGCCTCAGGGATCAGTGCTGGGCCCACTGTTATTTGTCATTTATATTAATGATTTGGATGAGAATATAGGGGGCATGGTCAGTAAATTTGCAGATGACACCAAGATTGGTGGCATGATGGACAGTGAGGAAGGTTATCTCCAATTGCAACGGGATCTTGATCAATTGGGCCAGTGGGCTGACGAATGGCAGATGGAGTTTAATTTAGACAAATGCGAGGTAATGCATTTTGGTAGATTGAACCAGGGCAGGACTTACTCAGTTAATGGTAGGGCATTGGGGAGAGTTACAGAACAAAGAGATCTAGGGGTACATGTTCATAGCTCCTTGAAAGTGGAGTCACAGGTGGACAGAGTGGTGAAGAAGGCATTCGGTATGCTTGGTTTCATCAGTCAGAACATTGAATACAGGAGTTGGGACGTCTTGCTGAAGTTGTACAAGACATTGGTAAGGCCACACTTGGAATACTGTGTGCAATTCTGGTCACCCTATTATAGAAATATATTATTAAACTAGAACGAGTGCAGAAAAGATTTACTAGGATGCTACCGGGACTTGATGGATTGAGTTATAAGGAGAGGCTGAATAGACTGGGACTTTATTCTCTGGAGCGTAGGAGGCTGAAGGGTGACCTTACTGAAGTCTATAAAATAATGAGGGGCATAGACAAGGTAGATAGTCAATATCTTTTCCCAAAGGTAGGGGAGTCTAAAACTAGAGGGCATAGGTTTAAGGTGAGAGGGGAGAGATACAAAAGTGTCCAGAGGAGCAATTGTTTCACACAGAGAGTGGTGAGTGTCCACAATAAACTGCCAGAGGTAGTAGTAGAGGCGGGTACAATTTTATCTTTTAAAAAGCATTTAGACAGTTACAAGGGTACGATGGGTATAGAGGGATATGGGCCAAATGCGGGCAATCGGGATTAGTTTAGGGATTTTTTTTAAAAAGGGCGGCATGGACAAGTTGGGCCGAAGGGCCTGTTTCCATGCTGTAAACCTCTATGACTCTATGGCTCTATAACTGCGTAAAAGCATCTGCCTGCTTTTTCTGATTTCTGTTCACAGTGCACTTCCACTTTAAGAGGAGAAAGCAGTCTTTAAATGATATTAGTGAGGCAAAATCTTTCGCATCCCAAACAAATGCCCAGCCAATAAGCTGCATCTGTAGTCTGCTGCATGGTGGTCTGAAGATAATGACCTCTCAGCCCCAATTTGACATGGTTCCACTCACACTGGCATTGATACACACTTCACCCTCTGCGTTCCTCTTTTCAGAAACAATCAGATTTTTAGACCAAGGTCTGCAAGATTAAAATGAATTCACTCAACTCCATTTTATTATTTCAATAGTTTTGATGATATAACTATGAGAAAGTTAGTTAATAATCACAGAGAAATCTTTTTTTTAATCTTTGCAAATAGGTACCCATTAGATCTGTATTTATATCCATGCTTTCCATTTGCACTGCCAGATTTGTCTTCTATTCTTCCGTCCATCTGCTGAGCCCTTCAGGTACAATTATGAAAATATACTGCCCACTTCCACCTTTTTCTTAGATGTTTCCTCACAATCAAGAATTACTTCTTCTGGTTCAAGTTGTTGGGTTTACAGATAGGAACATAGGAACAGGAGTAGGCCATTCAGCCCACTGAAGCTGCTCCACCATCTGATATGAACATGGCTGATTAGACACTTCAATGCCTTTTACACCCGCTATCCCAATAGCCCTTTATGTAATTGTTAATCAAAAATCTATCAATCTCCACTTTAAACATTATCAATGACTAAGCTTCCACAGTCCTCTGGGGTAGAGAATTCCAAAGATTCACAATTCTCAGTGTAATGAAATTTCTTCTCACCTCGGTCCTTAGTGGCATCCCCCTTATTTTAAAATTGTGCCCCCTGGTTTTAGACTCCCCAAACATGAGAAACATCTTATATGCATCTACCCAGTCTATTCCTTTGAGGATAGAGAATACAGGCCCAGTTTGCACAATCTCTTTTCATAAAACAGTCCCGCCATCCCCGGAACAAGTCTAGTGAACCTTTGCTGCATTCCCTCTGTGACATTAATAAGTCGTAACAAAAGTCTGGACTGCCTGAAAATTTTCTCCCCCACAATACCAGTGGCACCATTTCGAAATCCTCCGATCGCTTAAAGCTACACCCAGACTTCATAACCATGAATCAAAATTATTTATTGTCACCCCCAACCTGCCTCACCTGTGACCCAGACCAATCTCACAATTGGAGCCTTTGGAGAAAAACCTTCCTCAGATTTGGCACAATTGCAGGGCTAAATAAAAAGCCTGAACAAGTTAGCAAATTGCTTTATTCAATTGGGCTTATTGCAGACAATATCATCATCAAGCAAGCCATAGATGAATTATCTGCTAAGTTTGGAGATGTGCATTTCAGACCTGAACCAATTGTTGTGTGAAAATATTTTTTCTCACACCACATTTGCTTATTTTGCAAATCACTTTAAATCTGTGCTCTCTCATTCTTAACCTTTTTACAAAGTTTCTCCTTATCTATCCTGTCCAGACCCCCTCATGATTTTGAACATCTCTATCAAATATCCTCTTAACTTTCTTGTCTCCCTCTTTAGGTTGCCTTCAAAATGCCTATAAAATTAGACTCAGGAGTAATGCAAAGTCATTGTCCCTGGGCCTCTGGATTATTAATCAAACGACAGTACCACTACACCATCTGCTCCCATAACATATGACAATAAGGGGAGTGAGACATAGGACAAGAGACAGATAGAAAACTTTAGACAGGAACAAAGAGAAAAGAAAACTTAAAGCTGTATGCTATTAAAAAGAAATGTGTTTACTTTATTACTGTACTAAGTCTGCTTCTAACTTATGAACACCTTTATATCTGTGACCATTTCAGCATCAATGCCACTCAATGCATTTTTAAAAACTTCCCAAATGTCACCAAACCACTTGACTTTTCAATATCTATATTGTCACATTAGCTTACTAAATGAAGGAGGTTTTGATGTTAAAAGCCTCACATCCAAAAGTTTATTCAATCTTTTCTGAACATTCAAATATGATACAATATATTCCTTTCTAATTATAAGTCAGAATTTTATATTCAGCCTTGTGATTGATGTTGCATCAATGCGCAACCTGCCAATATTTCTCTTGTAATTTTTATTCTCTTTGCTTTTGTTCCTGTGCTCTAACTTACATGCTAAGCCAAATGCCCTTGAACATTTTCCTACTGTGGATAATAGGGTTAGCTGCCTTTAAGGCCTCAGTTTGCATCACACTATATTTGTGCTACAATGGCATTTGTGCAACTGATTCAATGATGAATTTCAATCCAATTTGTCATTTTCAACACATAATTTCATTGAATCATAGAGTAATATAGCACAGAAGGAGGCCAGGCAGTCCATCATGCTTGTGTTCTGGTTCTTTGGATGACCTATTCAATTCATCCCACTATACTACTCTTTCCCCATAGCCCTGCAAGTCTCTTCATGTCTTTATCCAATTCTTTACTATAAGTTATTATCGACTCTGCTTCCAATCTTGACAATGCACACCAGATCACACCAAAGCACTGTGGGAAAAAAGGGCTGAATATTAACTCTCAAAAATGGGTAGGTTGGAGTCATGTCAGAGGTTAAACTTTAAAAAATCCGAAATGGGAAGGCAACATAACTTGAACCGTTCTACCCCAGTTTTAACAAAGGCAGGACTAATATACTTGTGGGAGGCATGTTAATCATTTAGATATTAAAATGGGGCTTCCTGCTCTCATTTTTGCTGTCATTTGCTTTTTATCAACTCTTGATATATTCTGAACCTTAAATGTTAAAATCTCCAGTCAACCAAAGGTCACCTCAACAAGTGCTAACTTACAAATACATGTACAAAAATCCAAAACTATATATTCCTTCACACTTTTCCTTGGGAAAAAGAAAGCTTTGCAGTAGTGAAGTTTTCTTTACAATTACTTTACTGTTTCTTTGCAATACCCATTCTTTACAACAAGTTCTTACCATCTCTTACCACCTCTAACCAATGACTTATTACATACTGTGCAAATAACCTTTTCCTATTTCACAATTACACTTACTGTATTTACACAGTTATAGGAGCTTAACTTAAACAAAAGCAAGTACATGTCATTAGTAGGATTAGCAGAATTTAAACATCATTGCATGGTCATAAGTCAGAGCCTACATTTTTTCTTATGCCCTTTTTTAACTCTGCAAAGAATGTCTCAGCTAAATCCAGTCAAATCGTCATCCTCTTTTGTTTTAGCTGTAGGCATACTTCCATTTTTAGATTCATTTTCTAAATTCAAACATGGTAAATTCTCAGCAATTTGCAGCATTAAGTTCAAAATTCTTTCTCTGTGTGCCAGCAATCCATTTCTTCTCTGATCAAAATCCCTTTTGGCTGTTCCGAGAATGTCATTGAGATGCTTTCTACGTTCAAACAAAAGTTTTTGATATTCCTGGTTGGTTTGATCTTTGAACATTTAAGATCTTTCAGTTTCTCCTGACCCCAATCAGAACATGTCGCATTTAATTCTTTTTGAGCAATGTCAATAACTTCCTCATTCTGGGCTTTTATTTTCCTTTTTAACACTTGAGATCTTCCACACAATTCATGAACCACATCACTCCAAACCTGTTGTTATTTTAAATGGTCCACTTGGCTGGATTCCTGCTTCTGTATCCTGTGTCTCAACACTGCAAGGTGTCAGTGGTTTAGTGCCAGGTGTCATTAATCCCTTAGGATCACTTTGAGGTCTCGGCTTTTCCATTGAAAATATTTATTTTGAAATTCTGCAGAATCTTTATACAAGTTTATACAATGGGCGGCATGGTAGCACAGTGGTTAGCACTGCTGCTTCACAGCTCCAGGGACGTGGGTTCAATTCCCGGCTTGGGTCACTGTCTGTGTGGAGTTTGCACATTCTCCTCGTGTCTGCGTGGGTTTCCTCCAGGTGCTCCGGTTTCCTCCCACAGTCCAAAGATGTGCGGGTTAGGTTGATTGGCCATGCTAAAACTGCCCCTTAGTGTCCTGAGATGTGTAGGTTAGAGGGATTAGCGGGTAAAATATGTAGGGATATGGGGGTAGGGCCTGGGTGGGATTGTGGTCGGTGCAGACTCGATGGGCCGAATGGCCTCCTTCTGCACTGTAGGGTTTCTATGATTTCTATGAAGTTTGACAACTTCACATGATTATTTCAGAATTTTTCTTCCATAGTGGCTGACTGCTCCTTAGACTCTTTCGATTTATTCATTAGATCTTCAGTTGATTTCTAAAAAGCAGAACCTGGCTGTGAAGCTGCAACTCCACATGTTCATTAACATGTACATGTCCTACCAACCACAATTCCTGTCAGTGAAAGATGGAGGAGAATAGCAAAGGTGTCAGGTATGTTGGACACATTTCACCAGTGCTGCTTACATAAAACAGCATCATTAGTTAAGAAGTACTACCAAGGTCTGGTCAGAGACAAATAGGAGTAGTGTTTCACTTCCCGGATGTACATCTTGCCAAAGTGGCAATAGAATGGACACCAGTTGATGGGAGAAGAAGATGGGACTTGCCAAAGAAGACCCAGCAAAGGATATTTAAGGAGGATTTCAAAACAGGGCACCATCTGGGCTGGAGGCGAAAGAAATTGCAATGGACTGGGGCTGATCATAGAATCCCTACAGTGCAGAAGCAAACCATATGGCCCATCAAGTATGCAGCAATTCTCAGATGGAGCATCTCACTCAGACACTATCACTGTAACCACATATTCTTACTAATCCTTCCTAACCTACACATCTTGGGACAATAAGGGGCAATTTTACCAATGGTCAATCCACCTATGGCACATCTTTGGAGGAAACCGGAGCACCCAGAATAAACCCACGCAGATACAGGGAGAGCATGCAAACTCCGCACAGTCACCCAAGGCCAGAAATGAACCCAGATCCCTGGAGCTGTGAGGCAGCAGGACTAACCACTGTGCCATGGTGCCGCTGATGGCAGAATCTTGCTTGGGTCTAAGTCTATTTTTAAAATGCGTTGGGTTTCCCGGCACGGTAGCACAGTGGTTAGCACTGCTGCTTCACAGCTCCAGGGTCCCGGGTTCGATTCCCGGCTCGGGTCACTGTCTGTGTGGAGTTTGCACATTCTCCTCGTGTCTGCGTGGGTTTCCTCCGGGTGCTCCGGTTTCCTCCCACAGTCCAAAGATGTGCGGGTTAGGTTGATTGGCCAGGTTAAAAATTGCCCCTTAGAGTCCTGAGATGCGTAGATTAGAGGGATTTGCGGGTAAAATATGTGGGGGTAGGGCCTGGGTGGGATTGTGGTCGGTGCAGACTCGATGGGCCGAATGGCCTCCTTCTGCACTGTAGGGATTCTATTCTATTCTATTCTATTCAGTTGAAAGGAAGCAAGGAGGATTGGATCCATGAGGTAAGTATATTTGCAGCGCTACTTGTGGGTCAGAAGGAACAAGTGTGTTTATCCCAGGCTGACAAGCTTTCTCACCTTCATCCCCACCTCGTCACCCCAGCCCATGATTTTGTTTGTTCCCCTTTGCACCTTTGGACCACCTCAGCAATCAGCGCTGCCCTGACCAACATTGGACTCCCTCTTTCCAACACCCAACCTACCTCAGCTGATCAAGCTCTCCTGCAATTGGAATTACAACCCCACAGTTGGGCACTCCCACAATCTGATCTAGAACAACTAGGGCTACTGCTTTCTTCAGCTGTGACCTCATGCTACAAGCTTCCTCAAGCCTGTAATCAGACTGCCTGCGGGTGGGAAAAAAGCAAATAAAAATTTTAAAGAGCAGTAAAACAATTGCAAAACATTTCAGATCCTTTCTTGTAGGTTTTGCAACATCAAAACTGCTTGCCTGCCCCCACCCACATATGGAATGACCAGCGATCTAAAACCGAGGCCAAAGTATTTCCTCATGATGCTTCTGCTTTTTTCTTGCCAAGCATCTTCTCTTTGTTTCCTTTAGTTACTGATGTTTCTGCCACTGGAAACAGCCTCTATTTAAATACTTTATCAAAACTGTGATATGTGTATGTTGGGGATTGGGGTGCGTACTACCTCTTTAAGAGTGCGGGTCATGTGAGTCCTGAAGGGGGATTAGCTCCTCCCAGTGTGGGACCCGGTTAAGCAGTCTAGGACCTGACTGTGGGACAGTGCACACCTGTAATAAAGAGTTCCCCAGTGTTTAAGTTACGTGGCCTACTTTGTGGTTCTTCTTGCACCATACTGCGATAAATAAATATGTCCATAACAAAAACCATTTATAAATTTGAACACCTCTGTTAAATGTCTTAACCATCTCTGCTTGAAGCAGCACAACTCAATTTCTCGAGTCTCTCCACAAATCCCTCATTCCTTGTATAATTCTAATAAATATCTCTGTACCTCCTCCAAGGCCTTGACATCCTTGCTAAAGTGTGATGCCCAGAAATGAACACAATGGGCGGCACAGTAGCACAGTGGTTAGCCCTGCTGCTTCACAGCTCCAGGGACCTGGGTTCGATTCCCGGCATGGGTCACTGTCTGTGTGGATTTTGCACATTCTTCTCGTGTCTGCGTGGGTTTCCTCTGGGTCTCCGGTTTCCTTCCACAGTCCAAAGATATGCGGGTTAGGTTGATTGGCCATGATAAAATTGCCCCTTAGTGTCCTGAACTGCATAAGTTAGAGGCATTAACGAGTAAATGGGTGGGGCCTGGGTGGAATTGTGGTCGGTGCAGACTCGATGGGCCAGATAGCCTCTTTCTGCACTGTAGGGTTTCTATGATTCAATGGACAAGATTTTCCAAGTTCACCACGGCATGTTTCGTGGCAGAAGGATCTCCTGCTGCCAATAGGATTTCCTGTTGTATGCAACCCTCACCAAAATGGAGGTCCACTATCGGTGGGACCAGATGTTCCTGCTGGTAGGAAGAGCCGGAATATTCATGCATGTAGGGCTTAACCTGTGCTCTCTAGAGGCTCAGCACAACTTTCTTGTTTCTGTATTTTAAATAAAGTCAAAGATCCCATATTCTTTTTGAAAAGGTTTTTCAATTTATCATGCCAGCTTCAGAAATTTGTGTGCATATATCCCCATGTATTTCTGTTTTTTTTGTTCATTCATGGGACGTGGACGTTGCTGGCTAAACCAGCATGAATTGCCCATCTCTAATTGCGCTTGAGAAGGTGGCGGTGAGCTGCCTTTTTGATCTGCTGCAATCCATGTTGTAGGAACTCCCATTGTACTATTAAGGAGGGGGTTCTAGATGATAGCAGTCGTGGGTTTGGAAGGTGCTGTCTAAGGAACCTTGGTGGGTTGCTGCAGTGCATCTTGTGGACAGTACACACTGCTGCCACTCTGCATTGGTGGTGGAGGAAGTGGATGCTTATAGATGGTGTCAAGCTTCTTCAGTGGTTTTGGAGCTGCACTCATCCAGACAAGGGGAGAATATTCAAATGTACTCATGATCTGCGCTTTGTAGATTGTGGGTGGACATTGGGGAGTCAGGAGGTGAGTTACTTACCACAGGATTCCAAGCCTCTGACCTGCTCTAGTAGCCACAGTATTTATTTGGCTGGTCCAGTTCAGTTTCAGGTCAGTGGTAATCTCCAGAATGTTGATAGTGGGAAATTTAGTGATGGTAATGCCATTGATTGTCAAGGTCCAGTGGTTAGTTTTTCTCTTGTTGGAGATGGTCATTGCCCGACACTTGCGTGAATGTTATTTGCCACTTGTCAGCCTAAGCCTGGATATTGTCCAAGTCTTGTTGCATTTGGACATGGACTGCTTCAATATCTGAGAAGTTACAAACGGTGCCAAACAGTATACAATCATGAGCGAACATTCCCCTTCTCACCTTATTATGGAAGGAAGGTCATTGATGAAGCAGCTGACGATGGTTAACAGCTGAAAAACTCCTGCAGTGATGTCCTGGAACTGAAATGGTTGACCTCCAAAAACCACAGCTATCTTCCTTTGTGCCAGGAACGATTCCAACCAGTGGAGAGTTTTCCACCTGATTCCCAGTTTTCTTTGGAGCTCCTTGATACCACACTTGATCAAATGCTGTTCCTGCATCCTCCTTAAAAGTGTGCCATTTAGTTCATATTGCTTTTCCCCCTTCTTGCTCCAAAAATGTACCGCTTAACGCCTCTCTGCATTAATTTCCTCTGATGTGGAGATGCCAGCGTTGGACTGGGGTGAACACAGTAAGAAGTCTCACAACACCAGGTTAAAGTCCAACAGGTTTATTTGGTAGCAAATACCATAAGCTTTCGGAGTGCTGCTCCTTCTGCCATCCGTCTGCCCATTTCATCAGTCAACATTTTCTGAAAGTTGACTCCGATCCATCTCATCTTTTTCCATATCTATGAGTTTCACATCATCCACAAACTTTGAAATATTTAATATTTAATTGTTGATGGGGACACTATAAAAAGCAAATTTCACCATTTGCTCTAAGCATATGAAGCATCCAAGAGATGCAAAGTTTTCATTTACAAATTTAAACAACCGGAAATTTTAATTAACACCCTACAGGATTGTTATTCAAAACTAGATAGATCTGCACAGAAACTAAATTAAAAGATAAAACAAAGCGTATAAATCAACGTGAACACTTGTTTGAGAAACCATGTAGTTCAACTAACTTACATCAAAATAACACATTTTACCTCACTGCTGGTGTATACAATGAACCTGCACGACATGACAGCACGGGAAAACCATTTCTGCAGCAACCATTGCTTTTAACAGTTTCTGGAAAGGTCTCCTGCTGTGAATATTTGACCTGTTGTCTTCAATCGTCTATTATTTCAGATGAAGAAACCCAATTCAATTGCTTCCACTTTTTCAGTCCAACAAATCATACACCTTCTGTTTAACCTGCTTATTGACTTACTGCTAATGTTATGTGAATTTTATTTGACAGCAGACAATAACTCTGATCCAGTGGCTGTATTTGAACAAACAGACTGCTAGAGGAGTGCTTTTATTTACCAAAGGAAAATGGAACAGAAAAGGATAGATGAAAAAAATGAAGGATCCTTAATGCGGCCCCGTGGATTATAAAGTAATGATTTTGAGTTAATATTAGCTACAGAAGCAGAGTATAACTTCTACTTGATGGCTTTTGTATCTTTGTTGTACTTTATCCTGTATATCCTAAGTTGACAGAGCAATAGAAGAATAGAGGATAGGGTGAAGTTACAATATTTCAGTTTTGTGGGCAGATCTGACCAACATTGAGGGAGCAGCCTGGGAAAATCAAAACATTGGGATGAAATTAATTTGGGAGCAGCCAGGGACTACGCTAGGAGATAAAAGAAAGAATGCAAAGGAGGTTATCAGGTACCAGAGATAGACTTCCCAAAACAAATATTATGTAACACATCAAATCTGCTCTGGCACACCTTCCTGGCATTCATTCTGAGGCACCTATTCTTCAAGCTCCAGGTCGGAACAAAACTAGTTACATATCTATACCTGCAGTAACTTACATCAGAAGAATGCCAAGGATCTTCTTCAAATGTTTTGCCTCTGCATCCTTCCTACTAAAGTTTGTTTATTGGTGTTACAAGTAGGCTAACATTAACACTGCAATGAAGTTACTGTGAAATCCCCTAGTTGCCACACCCCGGCGCCTGTTTGGGTTCAATGAGGGAGAATTTAGCTTTGCCAAGGCACATAACCAGCACGTCTTTCAGACTGTGGGAGGAAGGAGCACCTGGAGGAAACTCATGCAGACACGGGGAGCATGTGCAAACTCCGCACAGACAGTGACCCAAGCCGGGAATGGGACCTGGGCCATTGGTGCTGTGAAGCAGCAGTGCTAACCACTGTGCCACCGAGTCGCCACAAATACTAGTACTTTGATCAAGTTAATTACTAGACAACCTGTTACCCACACATGTTACAAAGTAGGTGATTGATGCATTCACCTGCAATTGCATTTTCTTTGCACTGAACAACAAAGCAATCTGACATGTTTTATTTTACAAAATACAGAATTTGTTGATGGCAGCTGCATGATCACCAAGCAGACAATATATATCAGTAAGTGTCTGTGCATCATTCAGGTTGGTTGTATTAGAACAAACAAAGAACAAAGAACAATACAGCACAGGAACAGGCCCTTCGGCCCTCCAAGCCCGCGCCGCTCCCCGGTCCAGGATTGAATCCTGAATCCAGGATCCCCGCCCAATTTTCCAGCCTATCTACATACCAATATCCTATCCACCGAGCTGTCCCCCACAGCTACGATGCTTTGTTCATTACAACCTATTAACTCACCCCCACCCCCCCATTCCAGACCATGTGATCTCCAGGGAGAGGCAAAAACCCAGAGTGAAAAACCCCAGGGCCAATATGGGGGAAAAAAAATCTGGGAAATTCCTCTCCGACCCCCTGAGGCGATCGAAACGAGTCCAGGAGATCACAATGGCTCTGATCGGAAAATGCTTCCCAACCCTAGTCATTTCCACTTCCACGAGAAACAAGGAACAATTAGCCCGCGCCGCTCCCTGGTCCAAACTAGACCACTCTTTTGTATCCCTCCATTCCCACTCCGTTCATATAGCTGTCTAGATAAGTCTTAAACGTTCCCAGTGTGTCCGCCTCCACCACCTTGCCCGGCAACACATTCCAGGCCCCCACGACCCTCTGTGTGAAATATGTCCTTCTGATATCTGTGTTAAACCTCCCCCCCTTCACTTTGAACCTATGACCCCTCGTGAACGTCACCACCGACCCGGGGAAAAGCTTCCCACCGTTCACCCTATCTATGCCTTTCATAATTTTATACATCTCTATTAAGTCTCCCCTCATCCTCCGTCTTTCCAAGGAGAACAACCCCAGTTTCCCCAATCTCTCCTCATAACCAAGCCCCTCCATACCAGGCAACATCCTGGTAAACCTCCTCTGTACTCTCTCCAAAGCCTCCACGTCCTTCTGGTAGTGTGGCGACCAGAACTGGACGCAGTATTCCAAATGCGGCTGAACCAGCGTTCTATACATCTGCAACATCAGACCCCAACTTTTATACTCTATGCCCCGTCCTATAAAGGCAAGCATGCCATATGCCTTCTTCACCACCTTCTCCACCTGTGACGTCACTTTCAAGGATCTGTGGACTTGCACACCCAGGTCCCTCTGCGTCTCTACACCCTTTATGGTTCTTCCATTTATCGTGTAGCTCCTCCTTACATTATTCCCACCAAAATGCATCACTTCGCATTTATCAGGATTGAACTCCATCTGCCATTTCCTTGCCCAAATTTCCAGCCTATCTATATCCTTCTGTAGCCTCTGACAATGTTCCTCACTATCTGCAAGTCCTGCCAGTTTTGTGTCGTCCGCAAACTTACTGATCACCCCAGTTACTCCTTCTTCCAGATCGTTTATATAAATCACAAACAGCAGAGGTCCCAATACAGAGCCCTGCGGTACACCACTAGTCACAGGCCTCCAGCCGGAAAAAGACCCTTCCACTACCACCCTCTGTCTTCTGTGACCAAGCCAGTTCTCCACCCATCTAGCCACCTCCCCCTTTATCCCATTGGATCCAACCTTTTTCACTAGCCTACCATGAGGGACTTTGTCAAACGCTTTACTAAAGTCCATATAGACAACATCCACGGCCCTTCCTTCGTCAACCATTTTGGTCACTTCTTCAAAAAACACCACCAGGTTAGTGAGGCATGACCTCCCTCTCACAAAACCATGTTGACTATCGTTAATGAGTTTATTCCTTTCTAAATGCGCATACATCCTATCTTTAAGAATCTTCTCCAACAACTTCCCCACCACGGACGTCAAGCTCACCGGCCTATAATTACCCGGGTTATCCTTCCTACCCTTCTTAAATAACGGGACCACATTGGCTATCCTCCAATCCTCTGGGACCTCACCTGTGTCCAGTGACGAGACAAAGATTTGCGTCAGAGGCCCAACGATTTCACCTCTCGTCTCCCTGAGCAGCCTTGGATAGATTCCATCAGGCCCTGGGGATTTGTCAGTCTTTATATTCTCTAACAAACCTAACACTTCCTCCTTTGTAATGGAGATTTTCTCCAACGGTTCAACACTCCCCTCCGAGACACTCCCAGTCAACACATCCCTCTCCTTTGTGAATACCGACGCAAAGTATTCATTTAGGATCTCCCCTACCTCTTTGGGCTCCAAGCATAAGTCCCCACTTTTGTCCCTGAGAGGTCTGATTTTTTCCCTAACAACCCTTTTGTTCCTAACGTATGAATAAAATGCCTTGGGATTCTCCTTAATCCTGTCTGCCAAGAACATTTCGTGACCCCTTTTTGCTCTTCTAATTCCCCGTTTGAGTATTTTCCTACTTTCATTGTACTCCTCCAGAGCTCCCTCCGTTTTTAGCTGATTGGACCTAACATACGCCTCTCTTTTCCTTTTGACCAGTTCTTTATGTTCTTTATGTGTCAAAGTTGTCAATCGCAAGTTGCAGATTGAACGTGTGCCTTGCTGGATTATTGACATGCATGTAAAGAATGAAGAATCTATAAGATTGTGTGAATGTCTGCACAGTTCCGCAGTAAGTTGGAACAAAATCACTGGCAGCACGTGAGCCAACTACCAAGTAAATGTCACAGTTGATAGTCTTGCCATGTCAGTTTCCTTTCCATCTGTTCCAACGTGCTATGGGTGATACATATCAGCTACTTCCTGCCAGCGAGGATTTCTGATGTTCTCTGTGGAGGATGCTGTAGAACAGCAAAATAGATAAGCCTTCCCTGTTCATGCTTTAGCATCTCCAATTTTCTAGCTAACCATTAGGTGTTTAGTTGCTGTGTCACTCCATTAAAGGCTAATCTTCCTACTTCCACATTTATTTTGCCAGGTTTGTTTTCAATCTTATACAGTTTTGGGGAATACTAAAATTTACTTATATTTGCGAAGACAACAACGTTTACCTCTTAATGTGTCAGTGATCATATTTCTCTTTGAACTACAGCTAGAATTCGAATGTTTCTGAAGTGCAATTTCCCACCTCCACCATTATATCTAAATTGCTGGTCAGGCATTATTTCCACTCCATCTGACGAAGGAGCAGCGCTCCGAAAGCTAGTGGCGTTTGCTACCAAATAAACCTGTTGGACTTTAACCTGGTGTTGTTAGACTCCTTACAGGCATTATGAGTAAGGCTAATGACCTGAACATGTAAAACCGGGTTTTGTTATAGAAGCAACTCAGATCATTGTCTGCTACCGGTAGAAACAGGGGTCAAAGCACCTCATATATCATTAGGCACAGAAGAGAAAGAAGGTTCCTGCTGTGATCAGTCAAACTTCAGTCAAGCTGTTTTTTTCTCTTAAACACGTTCCCTCTGCACGTTCTAACAGAAAGCACTTAGCCAAGAATCATGAGAGCTGATTGTCCTAGTGTTTGTCCCATGGAGAATGGCCCCATCCCATAGAATCCATATAATTCCTATAGTGCAGAAGAAAGCCATTCGGTCCATCAAGTCTGCACTGACTCTCCGAAAAAGTATCTTACCCAGCTCCCCCCCCCCACCGCCCTATCCCTGTAACCCCGCACATTTACCAGGTCAATCCATCCACCTGACCTGCACATCAGGAATAACAACAACAATCAGGCAAAATGGAGATTTTGGGGATTTCACTAGGACAAGAAAAAAGGTGAAGGGGAAGAGTTTGTGTCTACTGTACACCACTTTGAATCAAACTATTTGTCCTTAAGACTACAGAATACCCAGGCAACCTCTCAAACCAACATTGGCCTTGCTCTAAGTAATCCTTTTTTCAAAATGGAGGGGCTGACGACTCCATTTAAATTTTGAAGAGAGTCCGAACATTTAAGATGGAAAATGTTTACATCTTGCAACAACATCAATAACTTGCATTTATATTGTGTCTTTAATGTAACAAAGTATCTCAAGATGTTTCACATGAACATTATCCAACAAACGCAGTGACACTGAGGCACATTAGGAAATACTAGGGCCTGTGAACTCAAGTTTGCTCGAAGAGATAGAGTTTATGGAAGGAAAAAGAGAGAAGTGTTGAAAGGAATTCTAGATTTTATAGCCTCAGCAACTGAAGGCAGAGCCACCAATGGGCGAGCAAGTAAAATCAGAGATATCCATGATGCCAGAATCGGAGAAGCACAGATATCTCAAAGCTAGTTACAGAGATCAGGAGATTGGAGGCCATGGATTGATTTGAACAGTTTTTTTTTACATTGAGGCGTTGCGCAGCCCAGCACCAATGTATGACAACAAGTGCAGCAATCATGGCTGAACAGGATTTGGTGCAAATCAGGACGCAGGCAGTAGAGTTCTGGATGACCTTAAGTTGTTTGTGATTCAGCCTCTTGCCATTCAAGGTGATGTTACATTCCCTCTTGGCACTGACATTGTGGAGGTGGAATGCATTTGAGAATGTTTCATTGGTGCTGGGCTGCAGTTAACCAGCTTTGCAACATCTTTGTTTGGTGTTGCTGCTGGTCTAGAAAATGTTCAAGCTTGAGAGGCACACCAGGTACCATCAGCATAGATGAACTTCCGAGACAGGGTTAAAGGCAGATCGTTGGTACAAAGATTGAAAAGGGTGGGGGCTAGAACAGATTTCTGGGAAGCACATCGGTTCCTCTAAGTGCTTGCCTCATTACCCATATGCACCCCTGAATCATCTTCACCCAGAGGGTGGTGAATATGTGGAAATCACTCCCACAGAAAGTAATTGAGGCCAAAACATTGTGCGGTTTCAAATGGCGGCATGGTGGCACAATGGTTAGCACTGCTGCCTCACAGTGCTAGGGATCCGGGTTCAATTCCTGGCTTAGGTCACCGTCTGTGTGGAGTTTTCACATTCTCCCTGTGTCTGCGTGAGTTTCCTCCGGGTGCTCCGGTTTCCTCTCACAGTCTGAAAGACGTGCTGGTTAGGTGCATTGACCCGAACAGGTGCCGGAGTGCGGTGACTAGGGGAATTTCACAGTAACTTCATTGCAGTGTTAATGGAAGCCTTACTTGCGACTAATAAATAAACTTTAATTAGAAATAGCTCTTTCAACTGAAGGGATATGGGGGGAATCAGGGTATTGAATTTGATGATCAGCCATGGTCAAAAAGAATGGCGGAGCAGGTTCGAAGGGCCGAATGGCCTACTTCTGCTTCTATTTTCTGTGTTTCTATGTTACCTCAGACTAGTAGTTCATCAGTAATGTCAGTAACCCATGGAGGGAGGACTTTTGAGATTTTGATAAGGAAGCAGATGTTCCAGACTATGTCATATGCTGCAGTGAGATTGAGAAGGACAGCACCTGTTTTGAGGATTTTTCAAAGCCATTTTCACTGAAGGTGATTAGGGCAAGGACTTGGTTGCATGTGCGTCACCCTCACTGAAAGCAAGCTAGTTCAGCTTTCAAGATTTTCTCCACCTCTGGCTCTATCTGCTAGATGATGACACACTCCACGACCTTGCAACATACAGAGAACAGAGCTATTGATCAGTTACTTGAAGGTAAGTTTGGTTGTTTGCCAGGTTTTGGGAGGCCAATGACTTTGGAAATGCACCAGGGTTTAAGCAGTTTTCCTTCACAGATAACCCTCAAAAGAGTAGATCTGTACAATGACCCAGGTCACAGAAGATGTAGGTGTTTCTGGGCATTGAAAGAGCTGCTCAATTAGTTACTTTAACTATCACCTCTCTTCAACCACACCAAATAATCAGATGGGATAAGAAGAGATGTAAGCATCATTGTCACTGAAGATAATTCCGAAATAGAAGAATCAGATTACAAAGGTCTTTTCGACACTCACAGTATCACACGATTAGATAGGACACAGGAAAACATTTTTGAAAGAGCAATTCAATTAGCCTGGTCCCTGCTCTTCCCCTATGGCCCAGTAAAATGTCCTTTTCAGGTATTTATCTGAATCTCTTCTGGAAGTTCTTATTGAATTGCTTCCACCATGCTTTATCACTCACCTGATGAAGAAGCAGCACTCCGAAAGCTCATGATTCCAGATCAACCTGTTGGACTTTAACCTGGTGTGGTGAGACTTCTTATTGTACCATGCTTTTGGCAGTGAATTCCAGATGTTAACAGCTCACTGCATGAAATAAGGTTTTCCTCCGGTTGGTTAAACCATTGTTCTCACTGCTTCTGAGGTCCATGCTCAATGCTACATGCTGCCACACATATATTCTCAACCTCTTGCTTCAGCAGTAAGAACTCAATCTATATCAAAGCTGCCTGGGTTCACAGTTTCATTTCATCCTTTGTCGCATTCAGTGCTTTAACAAGAAATGTTTCTTCTTCCTTTCATGTGTAAGGAATCGTAATCTTCAACAACTCATGGATAACAACACACTTCTGGAGTCTCTTTCCCCTTCAATTCCCTCTGATCCCATCTCACCACTTGTTGTATATTCACAATATACTCCCATCTTCCTCCCTCTGACTCTGAGGTGCTTTGCAAAGTCCTCAGTTTTATCCTCTTACTCCCAATTTCAAGCACGTCATGACACTGAGTTCTTCTTCTGTCACATTCACCTCTGCACTCAGTTCTTCAGCCAGGAATTCTCCTCATGCAACAGAACATTTCTCCAGTCTTTCAAATTCTTATTCCACTAAGACCTTTCCCTCTGGCCTCTAACCCTCTCTAGATTATTTCATTCGGAACTTTGGTATAATATAGGCCATTTCAATTTCTCACTCTAACTTGCCTCCTTCTGGACATATTTCAATACTTCATTCTTTATTGGTCTAGACCAAACACTGTCTTCAAGATGGTGTTGTTGTTATCTGCAACCCCAGCCCTACCTTGAAAGTGAAAAAAGGACACCCTGATCTTTTTCCAACTTTGAGTTCATCTGGGAACCAAACTCCTGGAAATTCAACTTCAGCCTCACATCTTACTGAAAACCTTTTGCTTTACACGATTTTTAAAAAATGTATTCATGGGACCTGGGCATCGCTGGCTGGTCAGCAATTATCGCCCATCCCTAGTTGCCCTTGTTCAAAGATCAGTTGAGAGTCAACTACATTGCTGTGGCTCTGGAGTCACATGTCGGCCAGACCAGGTAAGGATGGCAGATTTCCTTCCCTAAAGGACATTAGTGAATCAGATAGGTTTTTCTGACAATCGACAATTGATTTGATTTGATTGACTTACTATTGTCACATGTATTAGCATACACTGAAAAATATTGTTTCTTGCACGCAATACAGACAGAGAATACTGTTCTATGGTCTTTCAAAATGAAGTATCATGTAATATGAACTTATTAGTGAAATTGAATTCCATGTGATTATCGAGGCAGTGACCACGTGAATACAAAATTGGCCAAGTGACAAGAAAATAAGGCAATGGTGAATTGTTGTTTTTCATACTGTTCAGGACCACTTTTCTTTTGATAGTCATTGATGATCTGGACTTGGGGGATAAAGGACACAATTTGTAATAGAGAAGAAAACAAGAGATTGCAGAATGTAGTGTTCCAGTCATAGCTAGGGTGTAGAGAAAAATCAACTTAATGCAAGGCAAGTCCATTCAAAAGTCTGACAGCAGCAGGGAAGAAGAAGCTGTTCCTGAGTCGGTTGGTACGTGACCTCAGCCTTTTGTATCTTCTTCCCGACAGAAGAAGAGAGAATGTTCAGGGGTGCATGGGGTCCTTAATTATACATGGTCATCAGTGGATTCTTAATTTCATATATTTTTATTGAATTCAAATTCCACCATCTGCTGTGGTAGGATTTGAACCTGGGTCCTCAGGACATTAGGTGAGTTTCTGGATTAATGGTCTAGCATAATACCACTAGGCCATCGCCTCCCCATTTACACTTCACCTAAAGCATTAACCCATCTGAGAAACCAAAAGTCTGCCACAAAAGAGATTGAGACAATCATTAATTGTAATTGTATTATTCTATCTTTATCTGTATCTAATCTTTGTATGTGTGATAGTGTGCATGAGTCACTTGAGTGAGACATTGCATGCTAAACTTCCTGGGCAAGTGTGTGATAATAAATAACTTTCTTTACCTTTTAAAACTCACAAAAAGTTTGCTGCTGGAAATTATTTAATTGGAACAATCTCTCTGAAGGTAAGAAAACACTCACCTTTAACATACAAACATATTGATTAAGGACAAAAGCAATGAAAACATAATTTTTATCCACAACACTCTATTTATAAAGCCAAGGATTCCCTATATTCTTTTAACAGCCTTCTCAACTTGTCTTGATGCACTCAATGATTTGCACACATACACCCTCAGGCCTCTGTTCCTGCACCCACTTCAAAATCGGGCTATTTATTTGAAAATGACTCTCTTTATTCTTCCTATCAAACTGAATCATTCACACTTCTCTGCAGTAAATTTCATTTGTCGTGCATCTACCCATTTCACCAGTTTACGCCAACCTGAAATGTGTTTCTGTCCTCCTTACTGTTTACTACTTTTGCAAGTTTTGTATCATCTGCAAGATTACAAATTGTGTCCTTTATCCCCCAAGTCCAGATCATCAATGACTATCAAAAGAAAAGTGGTCCTGAACAGTATGAAAAACAACAATTCACCATTGCCTTATTTTCTTGTCACTTGGCCAATTTTGTATTCACGTGGTCACTGCCTCGATAATCACATGGAATTCAATTTCACTAATAAGTTCATATTACATGATACTTCATTTTGAAAGACCATAGACAAAACACCAGCCCTATTCTCCTCAAGTATCTTTTTCTTACTTCCATTGAAGAACCTTCTCCATTACTTTTTTTCAAAAAACTCAGTCAATTTAGTTAAATGCCATTTAACTAGGCGGCACGGTAGCACAGTGGTTAGCACTGCTGCTTCACAGCTCCAGGGACCTGGGTTCGATTCCCGGCTTGGGTCACTGTCTATGTGGAGTTTGCACATTCTCTGCGTGGGTTTCCTCCGGGTGCTCCGGTTTCCTCCCACTGTCCAAAGATGTGCGGGTTAGGTTCATTGGCCATGCTAAAATTGCCCCTTAGAGTCCTGAGATGTGTAGGTTAGAGGGAATATGTAGGGATATGGGGGTAGGGCCTGGTCGGTGCAGACTTGATGGGCCGAATGGCCTTTTTCTGTACTGTAGGGTTTCTATTCTATTCTATTTTGTCTTTGACAAATATGTGTTAACTTTTGATTTGATTTTGATTTGATTTATTATTGTTACATGTAATAGCACACAGTGAAAAGTATTGTTTCTTGCGCGCTATACAAACAAAGCATACCGTTCATAGAGAAGGAAACAAGAGAGTGCAGAATGTAGTGTTACGGTTATAGCTAGAATGTGGAGAAAGATCAACTTAATGCAAGGTAGGTCCATTCAAAAGTCTGATGGCAGCAGGGAAGAAGCTGCTCTTCTGTCGGTTGGTACGTGACCTCAGACTTTTGTATCTTTTTCCTGATGGAAGAAGGTGGAAGAGAGAGTGTCTAGGATGCATGGGGTCCTTAATTATGCTGGCTGCTTAGCCGAGGCAGTGGGAAGTTTAGGCAGAGTCAATGAATGGGAGGCTGGTTTTTACTATTAATAGGCTTTCACTTATTCATCCAAATTTATCCAAGTATCATTTCATTATCACAGATCGATGTTTTGAAAAGTTTTCCCATCACAGATGCTGGATTGAAATTGCCAGATTTATTCGTGATCCTCTGCACCATTCTAAGGAAATAGGAAAATAGTGACCAGAGCCTCTGTAATTTCCACCTTTACTGCCCTTGGATGCATCCTAACTTACTTGGAGTATTGCCAATCTTTTCAGTATTATGTCTTTATCTATTTTTATTTGATACAATGACTCGGCTACTTCCTCTAAATTACAGTGACACTTATCTCCAGGACTGCCACAGAGTGGCAATGAATGCATGTTGTCAAAACCAATCATTGCAACAATGGTGTTTTTACAGAGTAGCAAATAACATATGTTCATGTTAATATCTTGGAAAACATATTCAGGCACAAAAGAAAAATTATTCTTCAGAATCAGTCTCTGGACTTCTTTCAGCAGGTATTTTCACGACTAAAGCTCTTAATATGTCCTGGGGTAGAATTAAGTTACTTCACAACCCTCTTAAAGGAATCCACGTTGCAAATTTCAGATAGCATATAAAGTGCTAATTAGATTAAGTTAAATTATATTAGTTGTATAAATTAAGTTAATTTATATTCAGGGAGATTAAAATAGTTTTTACACCATGATTAAACATATAGTTATTTTCAGGTAATGTTGTATTAATGAAATCTTTCACTGATGTGAATTTGAACATTGACTTCTCCCTAATTAGAAAACGGATTTTTCTCCAGAACTAAAAACTGATTAGTTATCTTTATGAAAGTTAAAAACCTAAAAGCTTATCTGAAACCCATTTTCAGACACTGGAATTACAATTTGCTAATCGTTCTGCCTGGTCCCATTGAGACAGGCAGCGTAAAAATGTAGTTCTGCTTGCACATTTATCTAATTGAAATATTCAGCTGAGTATGATCTGCACTGCTGTTTGTCTGCACCCTCAATTGGGGTCTCCAGCTCTTGAAGGTAGCCAGTTCCTCTGAAGGGGAAGTTGCACTGAATGAAAGAAAGTTGTCACTGACTGTTAGCTTTGCAAGAAGAAACAAAACAAATGGAGCAAGGGGGCAGAGGGTGGACTCTCAGGTTTACGCATGTTGAGCTGAAGGCCTTAGTAATGGAGAGGAGCTGCCATACATCCGTAACATCGGGAGGCTGGAGGCCTTCAAACAATGTCCTCCAATTGGAATGGGAGTAGTCAAAGAGGCCATTGCAAAGAGTCTGAGCCCAAGGGCTTGACAACAATGCTGGGGAAAGGTCAATGATCTCATGTGGATAATAAATGTCACGGAATGCATCTTCACATGATACCTCATATCCACATCCCCATCACTCACCCTCTCTCCTACAGGGCAAGGTGGCATGACATAGAAGGCAGAAGAACAGAGGCCACAGGGGCAAAGCCCACCTTCATTCACCGAACCCAATGGGAGGAATAGTTCTCCTCGGTGAATCTGACTGAGAAACAGTCGATTGTGTTTGGCATCACTGAGAATATTGAGGATGGTGACATCTATTTATTACCTTATGCCTTTGCTCAACTTCCAATTTACCCTAATCCCATGGTGTGACCATAAGTCGATTGCTTTCTTGCTGCATCCTCTTCTTCTTCCTCCACTTCTTCCTCCTCCCAAGGTGGCATCTGTATGCCTGGTGGTAATGGCTGCTCCCTCATGATAGTGAGTTGTGGAGGATGTATCAGACCACTGCAAATTTAGAAACATTCTCCAGCCTATGTTATAGTCCAGGCATCAAAAGTGTTGTTTTAGGTGCTAATCATCTGTTCCATGATGCTTTTGGTAGCTGAATGGTTTGCATTATCCACCTCTTGTGCTCACATGGTCCTCTGGTGGAGGGTGGTCATCTGCCAGGTATAGAGGAGGTATCCTGGTCTACTACTAACTATGCTCTGGTTTGTCATGGTAACCGACGGAGAGAATGGCTGACGGCCTCGAGGTGATACTATTGTGGTTGTTGTCAAGCTTGAGGATATTCACCAACATTTGTGTTTGTTTATGGCTAGACACCAACTACACATTGATGAAAGCATAGCCCTTATACATCTTAAACATCTGAAATGATCCAGTCGCTTAGACGTTTAATATGTGTCATTTTTATGGCCAACCACAGGGCTGTCCTCATCCTGGTGTGATCCTCAGTAACACAATTTTATGACCACCTCTTTTGTGAATGTGATTCAGCTCAGGCATTTCTCCTGGGTGAGGTGGATGTATGAGAAATTCTGTCTGAAATGCTGTGCTGCGTAGGGACTTTTACAGAGAGCTTTGCTCCTTCTCCCTCTGCACAGGTGGAACAGTGGTTAGCGCTGCTGCCTCAGAGCCCAGGGACCCAGGTTCAATTCCCAGCTCGGGTTACTGAATGTGTGGAGTCTGCATGTTCTCCCCGTGTTTGCGTGAATTTCCTCCGGGTGCTCCGGTTTCCTTCCAGAGTCCAAAGAATGTGCTGGTTGGCCATGATGAATTTTCCCTCAGTGTACCCGAATAGGCGCTGGAGTGGGCGGCTCGGGGATTTTCAGTTACTTCATTGCAGTGTTAATGTAAGCCTACTTGTGACACTAATAAATAAACTTTAAAAACTTTCTCCACTGCCACTGGTCAATTTCTCAGTCATACCTCAGAAGCAAAAGCATTGCAAACACAGACCTTCTTGCCTGTTGCAGACTTGGTGTGTACAGGTGACCAAATCCTCTGCTCTCCTTGAAGGAATGCACCAGTTCAGCAAGAACATACTCAATACTTCGACAAAATTTCCAAAAGCAGAAGCAAGTTAAAAATCTGTAATGGGCAGCATGGTGGCACAGTGCTTCATACTGCTGCCGCACAGCGCCAGAGACCCGGGTTCAATTCTGGCCTCGGGTGGTCGTATGTGGGTTTCCTCCGGGTGCTCCGGTTTCCTCCCACACTCTAAAGATGTGCGGGTTAGGTTCATTGGCCATGCTAAACTTGGCAGACAGGATTAAGGAGAATCCCAAGGCATTTTATTCATACGTTAGGAACAAAAGGGTTGTCAGGGAAAAAATTGGACCTCTCAGGGACAAAAGTGGGGAATTATGCTTGGAGCCCAAAGAAGTAGGGGAGATCCTAAATGAATACTTTGCATCGGTATTCACAAAGGAGAGGGATGTGTTGACTGGGAGTGTCTCGGAGGGGAGTGTTGAACCGTTGGAGAAAATCTCCATTACAAAGGAGGAAGTGTTAGGTTTGTTAGAGAATTTAAAGACTGACAAATCCCCAGGGCCTGATGGAATCTATCCAAGGCTGCTCAGGGAGACGAGAGATGAAATCGCTGGGCCTCTGACGCAAATCTTTGTCTCGTCACTGGACGCAGGTGAGGTCCCAGAGGATTGGAGGATAACTAATGTGGTCCCGTTATTTAAGAAGGGTAGGAAGGATAACCCGTGTAATTATAGGCCAGTGAGCTTGACGTCCGTGGTGGGGAAGTTGTTGGAGAAGATTCTTAGAGATAGGATGTATGCGCATTTAGAAAGGAATAAACTCATTAACGATAGTCAGCATGGTTTTGTGAGAGGGAGGTCATGCCTCACTAACCTGGTGGAGTTTTTTGAAGAAGTGACCAAAATGGTTGACGAGGGAAGGGCCATGGATGTCGTCTATATGGACTTTAGTAAAGCGTTTGACAGCTCGGTGGATAGGATATTGGTATGTAGATAGGCTGGAAAATTGGGCGGGGATCCTGGATTCAGGATTCAATCCTGGACCGGGGAGCGGCGCGGGCTTGGAGGGCCGAAGGGCCTGTTCCTGTGCTGTATTGTTCTTTGTTCTTTGTTCTTTGGTAGGCTGGTGAAAAAGGTTGGATCTCATGGGATAAAGGGGGAGGTGGCTAGATGGGTGGAGAACTGGCTTGGTCACAGAAGACAGAGGGTGGTAGTGGAAGGGTCTTTTTCTGGCTGGAGGCCTGTGACTAGTGGTGTTCCGCAGGGCTCTGTATTGGGACCTCTGCTGTTCGTGATTTATATAAATGATCTGGAAGAAGATCGGGGGTGATCAGTAAGTTTGCGGACGACACAAAACTGGCAGGACTTGCAGATAGTGAGGAGCATTGTCAGAAGCTACAGAAGGATATAGATCGGCTGGAAATTTGGGCAAAGAAATGGCAGATGGAGTTCAATCCTAATAAATGCGAAGTGATGCATTTTGGTAGAAATAATGTAGGGAGGAGCTATATGATAAATGGCAGAACCATAAAGGGTGTCGATATGCAGAGGGACCTGGGTGTGCAAGTCCACAGATCCTTGAAAGTGACGTCACAGGTGGAGAAGGCGGTGAAGAAGGCATATGGCATGCTTGCCTTTATAGGACGGGGCATAGAGTATAAAAGTTGGGGTCTGATGTTGCAGATGTATAGAACGTTGGTTCGGCCACATCTGGAATACTGCGTCCAGTTCTGGTCGCCACACTACCAGAAGGACGTGGAGGCTTTGGAGAGAGTACAGAGGAGGTTTACCAGGATGTTACCTGGTATGGAGGGGCTGAGTTATGAGGAGAGATTGGGTAAACTGGGGTTGTTCTCCCTGGAAACACGGAGGATGAGGGGAGACTTAATAGAGGTGTATAAAATTATGAAAGGCATAGATAGGGTGAACGGTGGGAAGCTTTTCCCCAGGTCGGTGGTGACGTTCATGAGGGGTCATAGGTTCAAGGTGAAGGGGGGGAGGTTTAACACAGATATCAGACGGACATATTTTACACAGAGGGTGGTGGGGGCCTGGAATGCGCTGCCAGGCAAGGTGGTGGAGGCGGACACACTGGGAACGTTTAAGACTTATCTAGACAGCCATATGAACGGAGTGGGAATGGAGGGATACAAAAGAATGGTCTAGTTTGGACCAGGGAGCGGCGCGGGCTTGGAGGGCCGAAGGGCCTGTTCCTGTGCTGTATTGTTCTTTGTTCTTTGTTTGTTCTTTGTTAAACTGCCCCTTCGTGTCCGGGGGGTTAGCAGGGTAACAGGAATGTGGCCTGGGTGGGATTGTTGTCAGTGCAGGCTCGATGGGCTAAATGACCTCCTTCTGCACTGTAGCGATTCTATGTAATTTGATGGCTGTCCCTTTAAACAGCGCTGGTGGAGCGGCTCCCGTGTGCAGCTAAATGGCCACTCAATAATCAGCATAGGCATTCACTGGACCTACATAGTGGAAGGTATAAAGCAATTCGACTTCACAATCAAGTGCTCAGAATGTGTCAGCTTGGTACAATGCGTAAATATGAATTTACTGTTTAACTGTACATTATTATTTGCTAGCAACTCGTTCCTTGTTGCACATCCTATCATATTTTCCTTCAGGAAAAATCAAGTGGGACGCATAATGGGTGGCCAATCTGATACTGGCAGTTCTCTCTGCCCTTGCTGAAACAAAATATTATGCTTATGGGCTCCTTGCTGTGTAAAGTTGCGCAGTGCCTATCATGCTTTGATACCCTATATTAAAGCCTCAGTAGCATGTGCCAGCTGATTATTCAACTGCAGGTGGCATTAGAACTAAGCCAGCTCTGGTCATTATCTGGCATTCGCACATGCACAATCCCAGCAAGAGTTCTGGGACTGAGGTTAAGAGGGAGAACCATGGTTAACGTTTCCCTTCTGAACTCATTAGCCTGCATGTATGTTGCATCCTCATTACTGTCCTGTCTGAGATCAGTTAACGGGCATTCGGCCTCTGATATTCGGGTAAGCGTTCTCCAAGGCGGCCTTCGCGACACACGACAGCGCAGAGTCGCTGAGCAGAAACTGATAGCCAAGTTCCGCACACACAAGGACGGCCTCAACCGGGATATTGGGTTTATGTCACACTATTTGTAACTCCCACAGTTGCGTGGACCTGCAGAGTTTCACTGGCTGTCTTGTCTGGAGACAATACACATCTTTTTAGCCTGTCTTGATGCTCTCTCCACTCCCATTGTTTTGTTTCTTAAAGACTGGATTAGTTGTAAGTATTCGCATTCCAACCATTATTCATGTAAATTGAGTTTGTGTCTTTATAAGTTCTGTTTGTGAACAGAATTCCCACTCACCTGAAGAAGGGGCTCAGAGCCTCGAAAGCTTGTGTGGCTTTTGCTACCAAATAAACCTGTTGGACTTTAACCTGGTGTTGTTAAACTTCTTACTGAGATCAGTTAACACAGCACAGTCAAGTAACAAAAGTTAGGACTTTCATCGTCTACTTTCACAAACTTTGGTTTGGTCATAACATTTTGAACTGGCTTCAGCACTTGATAGATTAAACGGAAAAGTCTGAAACCAGGAGGCCAGAAGGGGAAGGTTGGTGCAAGGGATGGGGTATTGGATGGGAAGCAAGGGATCTATGGTCACATGATCTTCTGCTTGCTCATCATGCTGGATCGCAGACTGAGAGTGTGCTGGGCGTCCTGAGGGAGCACGAGCCAGGGCAATGCTCTCATCCTCAATGTTTTCAATTGTGTGCTGCATCATAATTAAGCACATAATGCAGAGAATTATCTCCTATGTACGGCTCAAGAGATGCAGGCATTCTGCCACTCTGCTCTACTCTCTTCTATTTTGTGCCACCTCTTCAAAGAGAGGGCAGAATGTCAGCGGTTATATAGCGCTGTGTTTGGGTGATGTACCTGCCCTGGCTGAATAGCTGGTAACATGTGGGGGAAGTGAGAGGTGAGTGAGAGGCTGGATGGATGGGGATAAGTTGGAGTATCGAACGTCACCCAAAGTAAGGGACAACGACACAGGAATCCCAGAGGATGGTGCCATACTCAGCACTGAGCTTGTCTTTCTTCATCCAGTCATGTTTCATTTCACCTGAGCCTGTCCACTGAATCCCCATGTAACATTATGTTTTCAATTTAGATAGGACTGGGTCCTTTTGCGTTCAGACCTTGATTTGCCTTGCACAACCTCTTCCACAGCTTATGAGCAACAGCAGGCAACTCAGAAATTAGCATCAGCTCGCTATCTGTGTCCCGGGGCGGTGCTCAAGGAGATATTCGTAAGCCGCCAGCAACAAGGCCTGTGCCGGCCTGAGTGGAGCCAGCTGGTTTTAAACCCCACCGCTGTTCCTTCCCTATTGGGCAAGCCTCCACTGGTCTAACAGGGGAACCCGTACTCTACGAGGCCCATGGGGAGACCTATTGACGATCCCCAGTGCCATCGAAACACTTGTTTTAGCGCCATGTGTAAAGATGTGTTGGGAAGACAAAGATTATCAAGTGAAATCCTCACGAGACTTTAAGTTGGCAGTGAAGCAGATTTAGCTCAAAGCACATCTAGGTGATAGCCTTATTTCTCTTGCTTTTTGATATAACCATTAAGGTGCCTTTCTGGGAGTGAAGGCAGAAAGAGCATATTAAACAGATGCATAGCCCCCAATTTTTGGTGCATTAAGTGACTTTAGAAATCCAGACTGGAATCTGTGGAGTGCACACACACACTTCTCATGAATGGCATCAGATACCATATTGGTGAGGGCATTGAGGCACGCAGTGTGAGTGTCAGTTTGAAGAATGTAAAGATGTCAAAATCCTGTTTCAACGCCACCACTGTCATTTTGGAGATCAACCCCCCCACACCCACACCTCTCACAGTTCCGACAGCAGCCCTCAATATGGGCAGTTATTCCCGACCAGTAACACCACTCCCTAGTCAACATCATGATGCCTGACGTCTGGTGCCCAGCCTGATCATGAATACTGCCAACACTTGATGCTTGAGACAGCCAGTAAGAATGAGCAGCTTTCTCCTGTTTTCATGAATCAACCATGAGGGAACTCCATTCTCCTCCCTGAGCCTCTTCGAAAACATCAACCATTTCGCTGCCTGTTTGGTCTCCATTACAGAACCAAGTTGATGGTCATTGGTCTTAAGGTGGTGAAGTCTACTGATATCTGCATTGACCAACTGATGCTGCTTGAGCTCCTCTTTTGAGCTGGATGGAAAAGTTGAAACTGCACATGGTTCTACATCTCTACACCTGCTTTGGATCTCACTTAGAAGTGCACCAATGACAATCTGCTAAATCTTAGCCCAGATGCCATGAGCAATCAGGATTTAAATGCTGCCTCTGGTTTGAGGCAAGGACATAGCATCAGCCATAGCCTCTTCGAACCAGGCAGGGGCGGATTCACTCCAATGGTTAGTTTTTTTCTTTATTTATTCATGGGATGTGAGTAGCCAGTATTTATTGCCCATCCCTAATTGCCCTTGAGAAGGTAGTGGCGATCTGCCTTCTTAGACAGCTGCAGATCAGTATGATCTTAATGAAAGGTGGAGCAGACCTGAGGAACCAAATGACCTACTCCTGTTCCTCATGTGTTTGTATGTTCCTATGTACCTGCATTTGGGCTGTACTAGCCCTAACACTTACTGTCTTCTTTAATGGATAATTAGTGGGCACGTACCACAGTTTCACCCCCTTACATCAATGGGGTGGCAATGGCCTACTGGTATTAGTGCTAGAATATTAATCCAGAAACTCAGCTAATGATGTGGGGACTTGGATTCGAATTCCGCCATGGCAGATGTTGGAATGAAAATTCAATAAAAAAATATCTGGAATTAAGAATCTACTGATGCTCATGAAAGCATTGTTGATTGTTGGAAAACCCATCTGCTTCATTAATGTCCTTTAGGGAAAGAAATCTGCTGTCCTTACCTGGTCTGGCCTATGTGTGACTCCAGAGTACAGTAAGGAGTCTAACAACACCAGGTTAAAGTCCAACAGGTTTATTTGGTAGCAAACGCCACTAGCTTTCGGAGCGCTGCTCCTTCGTCAGATGGAGTGGAAATTCAGAGCCACAGCAATGTGGTTGACTCTCATCTGCCCTCTGAAATGATCAAGCAAGCCATTCAGTTGTATAATCACTACAAAGCCTAATGGCATTGTCGACGTGTTTCAAGAGGACAGTTTACCACCACCACCACCTTCTCAAGGGCAATTAGGGACGGACAATAAATACTGGCCAGCCGGTGATGCCCAAGTCCCATGAATGAATGAATTTTTTAAAATACCAAATCAATCAGCAATATGCTGTTATTACACAGTCTGTGGAGCAGCTGGCTAACTCGGACAACAATTTAAGGATATCATTGTTTAATTTGTATGTGCATACTCTAGAGGTTGCTATCCGATTTACTCTGTAATAATGGAGAAAGCTGTTAGCCTCACTCTTATTCTTGGAATGTTTCGAGGACAACATTTAGAACTGGTTTCCTAGGTAATTCATTTCCTTCTTTAAAATAAGAACAAAGATTGGGTCACAGCTGCGGGGGAGGGTGATTTTAACCTAACCTGGTTGCTAGGAATGAACTACATAGGCTATTGAAATAGTGAACATCGACTTTATTATTCCACTCCCCATGCAAAGCCGTCAGCCGTTTTTTTGGATCAAGATCTAAAAACACACTTGTCTGAGACAGTTAAATATCTGATTAATAAATACAAACTGGGCTCTTGTGATGAATGTAGCACCCCAATGGGATTTCAAAGTTCAATCCACTGGCCAACCTTCTAACACCTTGTGGGATTGTAAACAAGATTTAATCAAGGGAGGTGTTGAATGAAAACAAAGTGGTTGAAGAGTAAAATGTGCATAGTTGCTTACTTTACAAGGCCCAGTATGAGAGATCAAAATTTTACAATGATAGCTGTTGTGAAGGGAACAAGGAACAGGACTGTCAATGTTTTAATTGATAATGAGAGATAGTGTTGTGTGTCCTTGTGTGTGATGTTGGAGGATATAGTAGAAGCGATTGAATAGATTGGAGTGTTCGGGAAGGGGGAGGAACTGTTGCCTTGTAGCTTTGTGAGAGCTGGAAAAATGAAGGATGTGATCTAATGGTCCCATTCACCAGGGGTGCAAATCCCGTCGTGGCTGCTCAACCTTGTGAGAGGGCCAATACAGATTTGTGCAAGCGAGACCGTGGTTTGAGATCTTCCCCAACCCTGCCAGTAATGGGATGAGGGTGTGAACCTGATTTGCATGATTTAAAATAAATTTTAATATCATTAAACAGCTCTACACTGTAGCATCCAGCCACATTGAATCCTCCCACACTGGAGGTGTGACATCAGGCCAGTGCGAAAATGAAAATGAAAACCAGTCAAAATAACCATGCTGAGGGTGCAGAGGTATCTAGAGGCCCTGGTGGTTGAGGGCCAAGGCTGGGCATTGCCCCCTGGCCGTGCTCCCTGACAGTACTGACTGGCAGTGCAGTCTCAGAGGGCACATGAAGGGGGACACATGAAGGTGGAGGATATGAAGGGAGCAGTGCCGGGGGGCTTTGGCAGGGATGTAGCCCTCCTCCAATAGGAGGTGCCCCTTATGTGTGGTGGGGCAAAGGGGTTGGAGAGGGGAGAACCTTGATGACAGAAAGGGGGGAGATGGAAGAGCCCCAATGACAGCAAGGGATGAAGCGATGACTGTGAAGGGGGAAATGTCCCCTGATAACTTCCGTTATGTGGAAGTCACCCCGATGCTGGTGGGGGTTGTCTTTGGTGTCCTTGGAGGTTTGCGGAAATTTATTTTAAATGCAGATCAGGTGCCCTTTAAAGATGGCACTCTGGTCTCTGTGGAACCAGCCTTGCCGGCTCCATCAGGCCCCGCCCTACCAGAATGATGGTTACTTGTAATTATATACAATTGTTAGTTGCCTCTTGCTGGAAAGATAACTAACTGTCATAAAACAATGAATAAAATCAAATATGCAGTTTGTATGGCTGATAAATTTCAACAGACTTCAAGCCAATAACAAAGAGCGTGAAGCTTTCTTTTCTGTCTGAATATAAACAAATTTGTTATTAGTCACTAGATTGTTAATGATCCAATATTAATGATGAGAGGTTTAAACTCTTCACATCCCTATTCCCGGCTGGGCTCCTGATTTTCATGATTGTTCTGACTAAGGTATCATATTATTTGTTAATGTAGCTACTTATTGCAAAATTACTTGAGCTAATAGAATGAGACATTAATTCTTAGTCTCACATGCTATTCTTGCCTTCAGTTTCCTGCCAGTCAGGTTCAGATCTGATATAGTTATTGAATCGAGGAAGATGTTTTTTATCATACACACTCACAAACACAGAAGTAAGAAAACATGAGTAGTATGCACATTACCCTCTGTCATGGTTGATAGATTGCTATTTTCAACTCTGTTCTATATTTATTGTTATGGCCTCGATGGAAACCAGTAATGTGTTTATTTAATTATTTTTAATTCAAGATATTTAATAAAAGAATGAAGCTACAAGATACACAGTGTAAATCAAAATAATTTTACTGCAGAACAATCAAACGACTTGAATACTAATAACTAAACTCTCTCTTAAATAATTACGCTAAATATATTTAGAAGTACAATGAACACAGATGCTTACACTTGAAACAGAACTTCTTAGCTCAAATTTCCTTTGATGCCCATTTGACTTCTTACACCCTCAAAATTAAGTCAGTTTTAGTCAGAATTTGAAAGACTAAGCATTTGATCTGTGCATTTGCTTTACAAGAAATCTGTCAGACAAACCTAGCTTTTAAAGGAACTCTCTGCATAGATATTATGTGTTCTTATGCAGAGGATTGGAGGATTGCAGATGTGGTCCCTATATTCAAGAAAGGGAACAGGGACAGCCCGGGAAATTACCGACCGGTGAGTCTAACCTCAGTGGTTGGTAAGTTGATGGAGAGGATCCTGAGAGACAGGATTTATGATCATCTAGAGAAGTTTAGTATGATCAAAAGTAGTCAGCACGGCTTTGTCAAGGGCAGGTCGTGCCTTACGAGCCTGGTTGAGTTCTTTGAAAATGTGACCAAACACATTGACGAAGGAAGAGCGGTGGATGTGGTCTATATGGACTTCAGCAAGGCGTTCGATAAGGTCCCCCATGCAAGACTTCTTGAGAAAGTGAGAGGGCATGGGATCCAAGGGGCTGTTGCCTTGTGGATCCAGAACTGGCTTGCCTGCAGAAGGCAGAGAGTGGCTGTGGAGGGGTCTTTCTCTGCATGGAGGTCAGTGACCAGTGGAGTGCCCCAGGGATCTGTTCTGGGACCCTTGCTGTTTGTCATTTTCATAAATGACCTGGATGAGGAAGTGGAGGGATGGGTTGGTAAGTTTGCTGACGACACCAAGGTAGGTGGTGTTGTGGATAGTTTGGAGGGATGTCAGAAGTTGCAGCGAGACATAGATAGAATGCAAGACTGGGCGGAGAAGTGGCAGATGGACTTCAACCCGGATAAGTGTGTAGTGATCCATTTTGGCAGATCCAATGGGATGAAGCAGCAGTATAATATGAAGGGTACCATTCTTAGCAGTGTAGAGGATCAGAAGGACCTTGGGGTCCGGGTCCATAGGACTCTTAAATCGGCCTCGCAGGTGGAGGATGCGGTCAAGAAGGCGGGAGATAATGCTGCAGCTTTATAGGACCCTGGTTAGACCCCACTTGGAGTACTGCGCGCAGTTCTGGTCACCTCATTACAGGAAAGAAGCCATTGAAAGGGTGCAGAGGAGATTTACAAGGATGTTGCCTGGATTGGGGGGCATGCCTTATGAGGATAGGTTGAGGGAGCTTGGTCTCTTCTCCCTGGAGAGACGAAGGATGAGAGGTGACCTGATAGAGGTTTACAAGATGTTGAGAGGTCTGGATAGGGTAGACTCTCAGAGGCTATTTCCAAGGGCTGAAATGGTTGCTACGAGAGGACACAGGTTTAAGGTGCTGGGGGGTAAGTACAGAGGAGATGTCAGGGGTAAGTTTTTCACTCAGAGGGTGGTGGGTGAGTGGAATCGGCTGACGTCGGTGGTGGTGGAGGCAAACTCGTTGGGGTCTTTTAAGAGACTTCTGGATGAGTACATGGGATTTAATGGGATTGAGGGCTATAGATAGGCCTAGAGGTAGGGATATGATCAGCGCAACTTGTGGGCCGAAGGGCCTGTTTGTGCTGTGGCTTTCTATGTTCTATGTTCTATGTACTCAATCTCAGTTATTCTCATCCATTTTCCATTTTAAACTATAGACAATGCCTCAGTGGCACGGTGGCACAGTAGTTAACACTGCTGCCTCACAGCACCTGGGTTCGATTCCTGGCTTGGGTCACTGTCTGCACGTTCTCCCCGTGTCTGCATGGGTTTCCTCCGGGTGCTCCGGTTTCCTCCCACAGTCTGGAAGACGTGCTAGTTAGGTGCATTGGCCATGCTAAATTCTCCCTCAGTGTACCCGAACAGGTGCTGGAGTGTGGCAACTAGGGCATTTTCACAGTAACTTCATTGCAGTGTTAATATAAGTCTACTTGTGACATTAATAAATAAACTTTAAAACTTTAAACTTCATGCCTTTTTTGAATGATGTGTCTGGATATCAGCTTTCTTGTCATCATCATTGTGTGATGATGTCTCACACTCCACAGTGATAGAACATGCAAAACGCAGAAGACCACAGTGATCTGGGAAACCCTTGCTGAGACATATTGAACTGCCCCATTTGACTGATCCAGAAACCTCTTGAAAAGACTAATGATCTGCTTGATGGTGGCTTGGATCACTGCGTGACATGTGTAATAACGTTTCTCTGCCTCATGCTGTATTTTCAGTGGGTATCCCTCGTCACCAAGGATCCGTCCTTGTAGAGGTGTTGGGGAGCAGGGTGGTGGGCAGGGTGCAGAAAAGCTGGCAGTGTCAGAGTGTTAAAGTGTTGTGGACTGCTCCCAGGATAATGAGCACACACTTTCACAATTCACTGGGAGGTCACAGACAAGCTGGATGTCATGGGAATGAAATCCCATCCTGTTAATGAAGGCAGCTGAATGGCGTGTGGGAGCTTGATGACCATATCTATATAGTCAATGAGACCTTGCACCTGGGGGAAACCAGCAATGATATCAAAGCATCTGGCCCTCTTGGCTTGACTTTCTGCATCAGTTGAATACTGCATGAGCTGACTGGCCCGCCTGAAGATGGGGTCAGTCACACCTGGATGCAATGATGTGCAATGGATTGAGAGATGGCACACATGGTCCCAGAGGGTTCTTGGAATGAACTGAGCAAATAGAGACTTAGGGCCACAGTGTCCTTAATGATCATTGACATCGGGTGGCTACCAGTGCAACCAGTGCTTATCTTCTCCGCCAGCAAGATCAGTCTTGGTCTCTTGAGAGAGGTCCAGCTTTCAATAGTACTGCTACACTGACATCTGCATGGCTCATGGTTGAGTTTGTTTGTATAGATTCTATGTTGGTGCCAGTTTGCAATCCCCTCTGCAGCTTCTGCCACTTGCTCATCAGCAGGCTAATGCTGTAGGTGGCCATAAGTTTGCTGCTGTCTTGACCTGCTTGCCCCAACCTTCCTCGTTCTCAGGTTCTCCTCCTCTCTATTAAACCTTCCTTCTGAAGGAACAATGAATATTGGCACTGCTGGTCTGAGGTGCCATTCTGCCAGTAGCTGCTAGAATGCTTCCCACTCCACCCTCCTCTCAGGCCTCTCTCATTTGAGCCCCCTGCCTAGGTCTCAATGGTATCAAGGAAGGCGAGGCCACAAATCAATGGCTTCCTGACTCCTCATTCTATATGAAGAGTGATTACCAAACTCCATGGCTGTCAATGCGAGTATTGACATCAGTTACCACCCCATTGCCTCCCTAGAAAAGCTGCCAAGATTCCAACATCCTGTGTCTCCCATCAACCCTCAGCCTGCAAAATAAACCCTTTTGCAGTCTGTGGTGAACCATAGATGGTTACCACTATGGGTACTTGTACATATGTTACTCTTGTTACTGTTGGGGTTAGGGTTGGGGTGTTCCACCTGTTAGCATTGTTCTATGGTACACTCCGTTTGGCTCCGCCTTCTTACAGGAATATAAAGGTCACTGCTACTTCCTCGTAGCCCTTAGTCTGGGATGGTATTGTTAAGCAGTGTGCTCTATTCTTGTTGTGAATAAAAGCCTTTATTCCGGGTACGTCCTAGCCTCCCGTGTGAATCAATCGCGCATCACAGTCTTTGGAGACATATTGAAGTGTTAAATTTGTGTAAATTACCCATTTTGAAAATGAATGTGGCGTCCTTCTGTGGCTTCCTGTCCCCTGCTGTAAAATGTGTCCCTGGCTTGATGGCATTGCAGATCCGCTCGGATGACACCCTACTCAACTTTACAAACACCGCCTCCATTGCCATCCACTTTGAATCCCAGCCTTTACTGTTGGCAACAGTATAAAGCAACCAGTCACATCAATCAAGTCTGCATTATATTGCCAAGCAAGGTATCTTTATATGGTGCCAAAAGAGAAAATGCTGAAAAATCTCAGAAGGTCTGGGAGCATCTGTAAGGAGAGAAAAGAGCTGAACTTTCAAGTCCAGATGACCCTTTGTCAAAGCTAAATCCATATCTTCATATAATGCTGCCCACAAATAGGAAATCAGGGTGTTTTCTACTACAAAAGGAAAGGATAGACAAATGGTGGAAGGGTAATCAAAATAAATTAAATGTCAAAGTTAATCATGGAAGCTCTTGCAAATGTTTCTTTTTCTGTACATTTAAGACACATCTTCCAATGGATTAACCACTTTCACAGTTAAGCCATCAGGTTAACTTTGAATGAAATGGCAGCTGCTAGGTCTCTTTTGCATAAATTAAAGTTTCATATATGAGCAACATAATGATTGAAGTGCGTGAGAATTGTGTTCAACAAATATTATTCATATTCACTCTAAGAGCTAATCGTGCTAGTTTGATCAAGACTCAAATTGTTGGAACTATATTTTTCATTAATTATATATATTGTATTGCAGTTATGGAGAACTAATTTGTTTTGATGATTACACTATTTTACTATAGTATTACTATAAACAAGAGCAAGCTCAAATAACAGGCGAAAGATTGCCCCTGAATTCTTATGTCATAAGTTGGCATTATTAAGCTGTCACCTAACCACAATAAAATTCCAGATCGTTGGTATTTATGATGTGAAACAGTTTTGTCCAATAGAAGTTGCTGAGTAGGCACAAATGTTGCTATTGCAACACCGTTTTACCTATGTGGAACAATTTTAATTAAAAATACCTTAAAATAATGTAAGAAAAGATATCTTACGCATGTATATTTTACATTACAAATATCTACTACAATTCTGTAATCAAGCAATTAAGAATTGATCAAAATACTGGCACATTTTTCTTTTCATGTTGATACTTTACCAACAAGCACACAAAAAGCTTAAAGAGTACGTGACAAAGCGTCACCCAGTCTTGAAACTTTAGCACTATTCTTTCTCCACAGATGCTGTCAGACTTGCTGAGATTTTCCAGCATTTTCTGCTTTTGTTTCAGATTCCAGCACCCGCAGTGATTTGCTTTTAACTCGCTTGAGATTGGTTATCTGGATGAACTTGTAGTTGCTGCTCACTTTTCTCTCACAAGCCCACCTTGTTCTCAGCACAGGCCCGCTCCTGCTCCTACCCTGCGAGCTGCAGGACTTTCTCCTTAATAGGAGTCAGGATCTTCATCTCGGGCACCCGACCACCCATCTTCTCTCGCTCGTGGCAGTTATGGGCAAGTTTACCCTGCAGGGACACAAATGAGGATGATGTGAGCTGGCCGTTGATAGGTTAGATGTCGATGATTCCTGGCATGTGTGGGCACCGTGCATAAGCAGGGAAGAGTTCAGAAGAAGAATACCGGTGTGAGGAAGTTTGCGGGAGGTCAGGTGCTGGAGTGCTGCGAGTTGGCAGCAGGTGGGATCGAGGAGACATTCTGAAGGGTGACGACAAGGTGGAATGTAGAGAGGTGACAGGGGAGCACTTACCCTGTCAGAAGGGGGTGGATCATCCATCCTCATGCGGGATTGCACCTCTGTCCTCTTCTGCAAATTGCTGGCACTGACCAGTGCTGTGACCGTGTCCCAGGCAGGATTCATTATCGTGCTGGAGGGTCTCTTGCCAACCTAAGGGTATATTGCTGCTCGTCTCTCCACAATGGCATTCAACATACGGGTGAGAACACTCTCTGTGAACTCAGGAGTGGGCTTCCTCACTGCCATCTTCCTTGGAATGAATGAGAGCACATGCTGTGGAGCTGTATAAATGCAGCGCACTCTTGATTAATGTGCTCAGTTAGCCCCCGGGGTGGGCGACTCCAGACACTTTGAGCCTCAGGCATTGTGTTTTTCACGCAGGGAGTATTTTCTTTTCAAAGTGCCTAAAATTTGCTGACCAGATCGCGCTGCCGGGGCTGACAGGGATCACACTGGTTTTCGCACCAAGGTTGACACTTTGCCATATTTTGTGAAAATTCCACCCTCCAAAAATAATGTCTATTACTCATTCATTTTCCATTTATTAATTAGAAATTAGAAATCGGATTAGGTACACCTTTGACTGAATTTTCATTGTGTGGTGAGGTGGAATGGGAACGAAGACATGTGGGCCCGCAACTTCACATCACCAAGCGGCATGACAGCTTCCTAGTGTGATACCGATAAGCAGCGATTCTGGGAACCAACTGGGACTTGGCAATCCACCAGAATATGGCTGATGAGGAATTGATCATGTGAATGTGCTACTTACCAGCTCATTGAGATCCAGTTTGTGATTTTTGACAGAAGGGAACCAAGAATGGTCTCAGGCATGTCTATGAGGAGGAGGTAACAACGCAGCAGAGACCCTGTGGAGGCTTTGGGAGATAATTATGAGTTAGCATAAAAGGGAAAGACATAAAGAGGTGCTCATGCATTGGCACACATTTGCTGTTGGGTGAGCTGTGCCCGCTAAGCATTTGGACTGGAGGTGCTGAAGCACTTGGCAAGTTGGGGTGGGGTGGTGGGGGGGAGGGGGTATAATCAACCCCCAGGAAGCCTGATTCTGGAGCTGGCAGCAAGCCAGGCCAGACATGGGCATGGGAAAAAGTGCCTAAAAGATAGGGACTAATATTAATATGTAGTAGCATCTGCTACAGCCAGTGTAGACTCCTGGGCACAAGAAGCACACAATGAGAAATGAGGGCAGAAAGGTAACAAGCATGATACTTTCATCACAGCATGCACTGCTGAAGAATAAGCTCTCTTCATACGTCAGAGCGTCAGTGCCACAGGAGGTATCATCTCGACAGGTTGATGGTCTCTGACATGTATGTCTTCATTGAAGACCATCTCAGAACTCCAAAGATCTCGAGCTTGACCTGCCAGTCGCTGGCAAAGTAAATTCCTTTGAACTTCTTTGCTTTTGAATCTTTCCAAGAAGCTTGTGATGGATTCCGTGATTTCAAAGCTTGTATTTTTTGAGACAGATCTGAATTGAAAAGGGCAAGCGAGAAAGGAAACTGACCCTTCCGATATCTAAGGAAACAAAGACTGAAACTGAGATTAGAAACCAAAACCTCTGGGAGACTGCATCTGATTGAAATCATATAAAAGGACACAGAATCATTGGAGTTCAGATGTTGATTCAAGCAGTGCAATACAGGCTTTCCAAATAAGATAGAGGCTAGGTGCAGAAGCTGAGAAAAGGTACATTTGCAATTACTTCAGCCGCTTCTGTTACTTGAAGATAGAAACATAGAAACATAAAAAATAGGTGCAGGAGTAGGCCATTCGGCCCTTCACAGTTGCACCACCATTCAACATGATCATGGCTGATCACGCATTTTCAGTATCCCACTCCTGCTTTCTATGCATAGCCCTTGATTCCTTAAGCCACAAGGGCTACATCCAGCTTCCTCTTGAACAGATCTAATGAACTGGCCCCAATAGCTTTCTGTGATAGGGAATTCCACAGGTTCACACTCTCTGAGTGAAAAAGTTCTTCCTCATCTCAGTCCTGAATGGCTTACCCCTTATTCTTAGATGGTGACCCCTGGTTCTGGACTTCCCCAACATCGGGAACATTCTTCCTGCATCTAGCCTGTCCAGTTCCATCAGGATTTTATATGTTTCTATCAGATCCCCTCTCATTCTTCAAAATTCCAGCGAGTACAAGCCCAGTCAATCCAGTCTCTCTTCATGTCAGTCCTGCCATCCCAGGAATCAGTCGGGTGAACTTTCCTCGACTCCCTCAATAGCAACAATGTCCTTCCTCAGACTAGGAGACCAAAATTGCACACAGTACTCAAGGTGTGGCCTCACCAAGGCCCTGTATAATTGCAGCAAGACATCCTTACTCCAATGCTCAAATCCTCTTGCTATGAAAGCCAGCATGCCATTAGCTTTCCTCATCGCCTGCTGTACCTGCATGCTAACCTTCAGTGACTGTTCCACCATGACACCCAAGTCACATTGCACTTCCCCTTTTCCTAAATTCTTTGTGAGGAAAACAAGTGTTTTGAAGGGCTTTGCAACTGAGATTGCTGACATATATGCTGAGAGAAATGTCAAACCAATTCATAAGGTCCATCCTTGTTGTGTAATTTATACTTTATAATTGACAGTAACTTATCCTAATTATATTTAACTTATGTTGATTCTGTGCTTTAGAGTATAAATGATTACTCAAAATGGTATTTAGTGTTTGCTTTGTTTAACTCTTGTATAGTAAGAATTATTTTGTTTTGAAACGTGGCTTCTCTCTTTCAGTAAATAATTGGGATTTCCGATTCCTTCTTTTATAAAAAAAAGTTACTGGTTTCGACAATGAATATAACAATCCATATGAACTTTGGTGGCATTTTTCAGGCAGCAGCTCATCATTGACTGCAGCAGGTCATGGAAGACACTGTTTCAGAGAACAGGGGAATAAATACGTTTCCAAATAGATTGGAAGACACATACAGAGAGAGTAGTGGGATTTTCCTCCATCATTGGATTCCCTCAGATTCACAGGATTATACACTGCACCCACGGGTCCTTCTAGACACTGAGTAAGACATCAGGTAGACTCCATAATAGGAGAGGCTTTCACTCCCTAAATATTCAACTGATCTTCAAACACAAGCACTTCATTCAGGTGTGTGCACACTATCTTGGCCACTGCCATGATGCTTTCATACTTAGACATTCATAAGTGCTGCAGCTCCTCAAGGACCAGCAAGTATGTATGGATGGTTGTAGGAAATAAGGGAGGTCCATTGAAGAGATGGCATCTGGCACCTTTGCGTTACTCAGATTCAGAGATAAAGGCACAACAATTGATGCCATTTGGTCAGAAGGACCACCATTATGCAGGCCGTCAGTCTTTTGAAGATGCCACTCAGGTGCCTTACGCAGTCTGGTGACACTCTACTGTACACTCCCTCATGGATCTTGTGTATTGTAGTGGTCTATTGAGCTTTCCACAGCATGGCCATCCAGAGAGTCATAGATCTTGAGGAGAAGCGCTGCAATGGCACAGATCTTCAGAGAAAGTTGGCTCATTCATTTTTATTTTAGCCTGAGTGGATCTGATTGCTTCTTCTCTGGCTTTCTTCACATCTTCTTCGGTCAATTTTTTTCCTTCCTCATGGAGTCATTGTCATAGAGTAACAGCGCTGGCTATCAAGGACCTATCTACTCTAATCTATTCTAATCCCTCTTTTGTTTTTACCCTCAATTTTTCTTTCAACTATTGCCAGGACAAGGTTGTCAAGTCTTCGTTTCCAGTGTATGGCTAGCTTTCTGTCTCTAACTATACTTACCAACCCTTTTGATTCCTGAACTTTTACTCTTAATCTGACCCATTCATTTGTCTTTCAATCCATCCAGCTGATTCTGAGAACCCTCTGCCAAATCTATATTTCAAAAGCTGTTATCCTCCGCTCATCTTTTTTCTTCAAAGTCCAACTCTAACATCCATCAGAAGAAGAGGATATAAATGAAGTGGACAGCAGCTTCCGTGCTGTTCACTAGAGCTGCCTGAGGAAGTGACCAGGATAGTAGGGACATAAGAGTCACCTTCAATGTGGCACTGCGTCACCTGAGCAAGTCCTCTCTCTGGCACTGTATGCTCTTTTCTCTTGCAAGGTCAAGAGAAGGAGTGTTGAGTAAAGGCTGCCTTCCTGCATTACTTCCAGTGGAACAATCACATGAGGTGTTTGTCTTCAATGTTGCATCTGCCATAATAGCACTATGGTTATAAGCTTGGCTTGTGGCTCAATAATGCTCCTGGGCACCCATTTCTCCTTTGTTTAGGATCACTATGTGCCCTCAAACTGCTCATGTCATGTGCACGCTGACAGACTATAGACTTGGAGGCCTTTGGTCTTGTTGTTGTAATGCACTCACTTTGTCAAATCTGAGAACGTCCTTGAAACACTTGTGGCACCGAACAAAAGTCCTCTTCACAATGCAGCAGCTATTCACAGCATTAGCCACCTCTAGCCAGGCCTGTTCATCTGGCTGGCTGACATTTTACTGCCACTCTTGGGTGAATGACTTCTTCTTGCTGCCATGAGAACCTCAAGGGAGGAATCTGGGAAAGGTGGGGCTGCCTAACCTGGTGCTGAATCTCTGTTCTCACCCCCTCTGCCATCTCTGCATGAAACAGATAGCACAATAATGGCTATTGTTTGCCCTTTAAATTGAGCTTGCTGAACTTACCTCTGCCCTGTGCTACTGTGGCTACATGGGCTGCTTTCTCAACACGAGCAAACTAATGGCCTTTGATTTCAAAATTGTGTCGCATGTGTGAAGTTGTGTGGTACAAGGTCAGAATCTGGAAGAGCTTGTGAAATTGGGATCCCGACCCAAGAATGAAAATCATGCCCCTGGTGTCCCAGTCAATCACATGTGGCCAGTAGTTCATGTATTGGGCAACACTGATGTGAGGTACAGAAAATACATTAACCTTGTCCCAACTATAGTCCAGCACAGTTCTGTTTAAATGCACGAAAGCAGAGATAAGAAAGTTGACAAGAGGGTCAATGTGCCCTACCCTTCTGACTTAGATTATTTCTTTTGAAATTATTACCTTAACTTATTATTTCAAAATCTCATGTTGATGAAAAAGTAGGTTTATCAGAAATGTTTGAGTTGATCTTTACTGGTAAGGAGAGGAATTCTGTTTTAACTTTAGCAGTAAATCTGAATTAACATTATTTCAGTTGTGTTTTGGCCATAAATCTGTAAGCAGTATATTCTGGATGACAATTAAATTGCAGCTGTAAACCAGTCAATTAATGATCTCAATGAGTTAGAAATTGTCACGGTGACCTTTATAGCGGTATCTCTGCTGGGTAAAAGAATCTGAGCTGAAATTGCTGGTTAATTGTGTTCACTAATGTTGCCAGATCAATGTTGGCCTCAAAACAAAATCATCAATGGGAAAAGTAATCATAAACTGTATTAAGATTCACACAAAGTCCAAAGAATTCTAAAGAAAGAAAAACAAATAAAAACAGTGATTAGCAATTACAAATAAAAATGCTCTAGAACATTAAAGACTATTTAGTCCGGAAGATATTAATATTCGTAAGCAAAATGTTGAACGTAAGAGTCAAGATCACAAGTTTGTTTGAAGGAGGAGAAGAAAGGGAAAAATTCAAATGGAAACCAGCCACGTATTAGATGGTTGATGAATGATCAGGATAATCTCCTGCAATTATGGCTGATGACACTAGACTAGCAAATACGTGCCCTACAAGGAGTCCCTGACTGTACCCCAGGAAATGTCAAGTCCTGTTTCTGAGAGGGAGGCTTCGAGATTCACAGGTGTAATGTTGGAGGTTTTAGTCATGGAGCTGGTCATAAATAGAGAAGCTGGCCTCCCGCCACCCAAAGGGTTGGTGAGAAACCCATTCTTGCTGATGCCGACTGCTCCACATCCAGTTTACAGTCCAGTGAACAATCTGATAAGCCTGCAGCTCTCCAGCCCCTGCAGCAACCTGCTACAGTGGACAGTAGAACAACTACATCAACCCGCCTGAGTCTAAGTAACAGAGCTAGAGGACAGTGTAAGTCTAAGGCTTCCCAGAACGGAGAACATAGAGAAGACTGTGGGGGAGGGGGGTGCGATCAGGGGTCTTGTGGGAGAGGAAGGGGTGGAGGGAGGAAGTTCTGGAGGTCACTGGGCCTTAAGGAAATGGCAACCCAATCAGAAGGCACTTCTGAAGGAGAGACACACTGCCCCCCTCCCCGCCCCCCCCCCCCTCCCGACACCCTCTCCAGCTCCCCACCCTCTCCAGCTCCCCACCCTCTCCAGCTCCCCACCACCTTCCTGTCTGAGATCTAATTTTGATTCTTTCCTGGCCTTCCCTCACAGAAGTTCAATGTTCTTGCCAGCCTGAAAACTGAATCTGGGTGGGAAATTACCTTTAAGTGGCCGTTAATTGGCCTCAACTGGGGCAAGGGTTGCCTTACCTGATTAGCATAAAATCTCTGCGTGGTCAGGGCAGGCTGGAACACAGAGAAAATCCTATCCCTACAATTTCACGCTCCCTACTGCCTAAAGACCCAATGGTGAGGGTGTGTAAAATTCAGGATGCTATTTTTCCAGGAGGCCCTCAAGGAATGCCCCCAGAAACGAATGGGGGCGGGTGACCACGGACTTTAATTCCTGGAGTCGGGTTCTAAGGACCTGGCAGTAGTGTCTCAAGATAATAACCTCAGGTGATAAAGGTCAGTGAATGCATCTTCACATGGCAACCCCTACTCACCACTTCAACAACCTCTCATGCTGCTCAATCCACCACATCTCTCACCACTCACCCAGCAGTACTTCCTTGCACTCAAGACTCAAGTGTAAGACCCAGATACTCTTTCACCTCGCCATCGCACATATTCTAATAATACTACCTCACATCTAGCTCCTGTTACTTCCACAAACTTCCAGCTATTCAGCTGTGGCAGTCACATCTCACAAGCATATTACAGCACATTCACTGACATTCCTCCCTAATGCAGGATGGTCCAAAACAAGAGAGGGAAGAGCAGAACCAGAAAAAGATGAAGCCACCTGCATCTACTGAGCCCTGATGTGGAGATGCTGGCGTTGGATGTGGTAAGCACAGTCCAACGTGAAATTGTGGGACTTCTTACTCTACTGAGCCCGACAGAGGAAATGGTGTTCTGCATCATGGAGCCAACTAAAACAGAACCTGTAACATATACCACTGTTGAGAACATTGAGGATGACAATACATTTCTGCCTTATGCCCTTCTCAGCTCCCGACTCACATTCATCCTGCTATCTGACATGAAGTGCAAGCTGAAGATGATGTGACCATGGACCTCTTGATCCAGCACCTCAGCTACACACTCTAAACTTTCCCTTTCTGAATTCCTGCTCTCAAACGCAAGGGTTGTTGATTATGTAGCCACCGAGGAGTAAGAGAGAGTGAGCAACAACACTGCACTAATGAAGAGGTGCAGTCACTCAACCTGACACCAACTCAGATTCTAGCACTGCATGAAGAGGAGGCAGTGGTGCAGAGGAATTGTAGCTGGACTAGTAATGCTCTGGGGGTCAAAGTTTGAATTTGAATTCAATAAAAATATGGAACTAAAACTAATGATGACCATGAAACCATTGTCAATTATTGCAAAAAGCAATCCAGTTCACTGATGTCCTTTAAGGAAGGAAATCTGCTGTCCTTACCTGGCATCAAGGCACCCAGCTCCAGTATGGCCCTCTCTGCAGGATCTGCTCCATCCCTCCGTCCCAGACCCAGACTCTCAATGACAGCTACCACACCTTTTGCAGCGTCTCTGTGGACAGGTCAGCATATCCTCTACTCTGCCTGTGAGATTGCTGCTATACTCAATGCCAAACACTGGAGCTTACCACAACACCTCCAGAAACACTCCACAGTCCTCCCAGAGACATGGCAATTACAGAAGTTATTCTAAATTGTTGTATCTGTAAGTTAGGTGCTTGGCCAAAGATATTCAGGTTAGGTTGATTGGCCATGCTAAATTGCTCCGTAGTGTTCCAAGATGTGTAGGTTAGGGGGATTAGAAGGATAAATATATGGGGATACAGGATAGGGTCTGGGTAAGAGTTAATGTAGACTAGGTGGGTCAAATGGCCTGTTTCTGCTCTGTAAGGATTCTATGATTCTCTGGCCCTTTCAACAATGCAGCTAAATTTATGTTATTTGGTGAATACTTTGAATGAACCTACATAGCTCAATGTCACAAGTATACCATCAAATCAGCTGAACGGGCTGAGTGATGTTATGACAGCACCTGTTGGAAGTGTTCCAATGCACAAAGGGGCAGCCACACTGTGCTTTTCCTAGCATGGGTGAACCATGCAACAAGCACCAGAAGCAGCCAGAGGCACAGTGTACTCCATGTGAAGGGCCTTTGGCTTCCATCCTACCCTCATGCCCATTAGTACAAGCACTTATTATTGTCAATAAATGTGAGGACACTGCATTAGCTGAAACCAGCTAAGTCAACACCAAGTGTCACTATTATTGTTCTTATTGTTCTGCAGGATGTAATTGCTGCCTAGACAACTTTACTGAGCACTGCTGCCATTGTTATCTTTCAGTATTCTGTGGGATAGATTTTCCTATTATTGTACTCAGTGCATGAGAACACGCATAGTGGAAAATTCAGACAGAGAAGGTCACATGCTCATAACTGAGTTCACCACAGTCTGCATAATTTTCAGTTTTATTCATTTAAATTGACAGAACATCAAATGGAAGGGTGGGAGGTGTTGCATTATTTGTGTGTGATCCTTGACTGACTCTTCCTCTTTGCCTTGTGTCTAGTGATTTCTTAATAACAGGATGCTGTGCACTAATAACTGACCCTCATGACAGTTTTATACTATTTTGGTGGATGAATTTCTATGGGCACCTTTAAAGATTTCGACCATGGCCTGTAATTATTAGGTTGCACCAAACAGATCATAAATTAGTGTTTCCATTAGTCATAGTGAACCACACTAGTGGCATACATAATGTCACAATACTTCTTTATTAAAGTTTCAAATGACTCCCAATTAGACCTGAAACTTGGAATTCATGTTTATGCTTAATACATAGTTAAAATGCAGACTAACAGTAAAATATACAAATTGGTAGAATTGATTATCTTCAGAGGAAAAGCAACCCATTTACAGATACTAATAATAAAGCTAAAATATTATTGGCAAGTAAACATCTATCTCCATATGTTTTCAATTACTTGACTATTTAATTTTCCCTATTACAAATTGGTATTGTGCAAATAACTAAATTGTTAAGCTTATTTCCATCCATGGCACTGTGGCTCAATATCATATGCAATGTTGTTATAAAAATTACAGCAATGTATGTGAAAACACAGGAACTTGTTAAATGTAGAAGATGAAAACACATATATACACAAATAATATATTTGAGCGCTCTGTGTTAACTTGCGTGAGAAAAATACCATTATTCAGAAAAATATTATTTTAGGATTAACAGTACATTGAAGATGCACTTCAATATTATTACCTTATTCATGGCTTATCTGTGTTATGATGCATTTAATATCCAACTTCACAGCTTCAGTTTTAGTGTTGTACTTTTCAGATATAATTGATTATTTTGGAGAATTTAGTCAACATCTGAGTTGGCACCCTTTTAATGTAAGTTCCTTATTAATGTAGCTTACAAAGGTAGTCATTTTATCATATAGAGTGTTAATCATGATCCTGACTGGAATCAATGTTTGGGCCCCGTATCTAAGGAAGGATGTGCTGGCCTTGGAAAGGATCCAGAGGAGGTTCACAAGAATGATCCCTGGAATGAAGAGCTTGTTGTATGAGGAATGGTTGAGGACTCTGGGTCTGTGCTCGTTGGAGTTAGAAGGATAAGGGGTGATCGTATTAAAACTTACAGGATATTGCGAGGCCTGGATAGAGTGGACGTGGAGAGGATGTTTCCACTAGTAGGAAAAACAAGAACCAGAGGGGACAGCCTCAGACTATAGGGACAATCCTTTAAAACAGAGATGAGGAGGAATTTCTTAGGCCAGAGAGTGGTTAATCTGTGGAACTTTTTGCCGCAGAAGGCTGTGGAGGCCAGGTCATTGAGTGTCTTTAAGATAGAGATAGAGAGGTTCTTGATTAATAAGGGGATCAAGGGTTATGGGGAAAAGGCAGGAGAATGGGGATGAGAGAAATGTCAGCCATGATTGAATGGCGGAGCAGACTCGATGGGCCGAGTGGCCTAATTCTGCTCCCATGTCTTATGGTCTTACAGTCTTACAGAGGTATTTTTATTTATCAACAGTTTTAATAAATTTCCAATATGTTACCAAAATGTTACTGACGCTCATTTTATTATTCCTTTAGGTTGTCTCTCCTCCCAGTTGTTAACCAGCACTCGTGAACCTTATCACGGTCCTTCCATAGCAAACATTTTCTATTTGATTTCTAATTTCTTTTTCAGAATCTGTCAGAATCATTCATTCTCCTCAACCCTAATGTCCAATCATTTTGACCTCAAAATCATATTTCCCCCAATTTTGTCTCAAGATTTTGCTTTCATTACAATGGGATTCCGCTCAGAGATCCCCATTTTCTTCAGAAACTCCTGAATAACAATCTGCTTTTCTTTTAGTTTGAATATTTTCAGGGGAACTATTTTGTTCATTTGGCATGTACTTAATGTACTAGCCCTCTGTGTATATAGCTGTATGAGGAAAATGCAAGATAGTTTCTGTTATACTTGCATCACAGAAAGTTAATGTATCGTCCCACTGATTAAAACAATTTGGGAATCAAGTTAGCAATCAAACAAACTAATAGTATAGCTACAGATTGATTTAACTTGCTTAACTTTTTCAAATATCTTTCGCCCTATTAAATTATGAGGAAATAGTGGCATAGTGGTAAGGTCACCAGATTAGTAATTTAGAGGGTCAGGCCAATGTTCTGAGGACCATGGGTTCAAAAGTCTAAGATCATGTGCGGAGTGACTCAAGAACAGCTTCTTCCCTGCTGCCGTCAGACTTTTGAATGGACCTACCTTATACTAAATTGATCTTTCTCTACACCCTAACTATGACTGTAACGCTACATTCTGCACCCTCTCCTTTCCTTCTCTCCTATGTACTCTATTAACAGTATGCTTTGTCTATATAGCATGCAAGAAACAATACTCTTCACTGTAGACCAATATATGTGACAATAATACATCAAATCAAATCAAATCAAAAAATTTAGCCTTCAAAGCTGGTTGAATTCAAGTTAATAAAAAATTTGGAAATGAAAAGTCACTCTCAGTAATGATGGCTATGATTGTCATAAGAATCAATTGGTTCACTAATACCTTCTAGGGCAGGAAACCTGCCATTCTTACCTGGCCTGACCTACACATGATGGACTCTTAAATATCCTCCGAAATGGCTTCGCAAGTCACTCAATTCAAGGGCAATTAGGTGTAGGCAATGAATGCTGACCTTGTCAGTGACTCATACACCCCATGAAAGAATAATTTTGCATGATTAAGGGCATGATACAATATGGATTAATAAAAAGATCAACCAAAAGAGAAAATGCTGGAAAATCTCAGCAGGTCTGGCAGCATCTGTAAGGAGAGAAAAGAGCTGACGTTTCGAGTCCAGATGACCCATTGTCAAAGCGAAAAGGTATAGAAAGTGGGAGATATTTATACTGCAGGGTGAGGGAATGAAAGATGAGCCATAGCCACAAAAACAAGGGGAAAAGACTGCTAATGGCAGTCCACAGAGAGAATAAAGGGTGTGAATGGCCAAATGGCAGAGAAGCTAAAATCAGAGGGTAAGCAGTGACAGATAAAGATGTGGGGGGAGCGGAGGGAATGGGTGGGAGAAAGGTAAAATAACAGAAAGAGGGAAAGGGGAAGCAAAGTAAGTGAAAAGATAAGGAAAGAGGGGATAATGTGAGGGGAAAGAGTGCGGGGGGGGGAAGAAAAATGAAGAAAGACAATAAAGAAATAAACGGTAGAGAACAGTAAAGAATTAAATAAAATGAAAACAAAGGGGTCGAGGTGGGGTAGAGCTAATCATCTGAAGTTGTTGAATTCGATGTTGAGACCAGAAGGTTGTAAAGTGCCTAGCCGGGTGATGAGATGCTGTTCCTTCAGTTTGCATTGAGCTTCACTGGAACATTGCAGCAGGCCAAGGACAGACATGTGGGCATGGGAACAGGATCATGTGTTAAAATAGCAAGCAACCGGAAGGTTAGGGCCCTGATTGTGCACAAACCGAAGGTGCTTAGCAAAGCGATCACCCAGTCTACGCTTGGTCTCTCCGATATAGAGGAGACCACATTGGGAGCAGCGAATGCAATAGACCAAACTGAAAGAAGTGCAAGTGGAATGCTGCTTAACCTGGAATGGGTGTTTGGGACTTTGGATGGTAAACATGGAAGAGATGCTGCTGAGATTTTCCAGCATTTTCTCTTTTGGTTTCAGATTCCAGCATCCGCAGTAATTTGCTTTTAATAAAAAGAGCAAACCTGGCCATAACCTTTAAGTTTATGGCCAATTCACCTAAACTGCACATGTTTGGACTGTGGGAGGAAACCAGAGCACCCAAAGGAAATCCACGCAGACTTGGGGAGAACATGTAAACTCCACACAGTCACCAAGGCTGGAGTTGGAGATAACCACTGTGCCACCATGCATTAACCAGTAAAAATATAATTTATTTGTAAATATTAAGGGGGCACTTTGGGAGAACAAAGTCAATCACTTATGGGAAATGAGGACAATGAAACTTACAAGACTATATGAGTAATTACAATGGTAGCCATCAAGTGATTGTGGAAAAATACAACTGCAATCTTGAAAACTTTTTATCCGAGATTGCTTGAATAGTCCAAGTTGAAGGACAAACTGATCTGGTGAGAGCCAAAAACAAAAGCAAAGATCAGATATGAAGAAATATTCTAAACTAACAAATTACCCAAGCAAATAGTCTAACACAATTTATAACTAAACTTCTGGATCAATCAGAAATGATCCTTTATTTCACTCCCTCTGAGGACGTATATCCTTATTATACACAATACTCCAGATGTGGCCTTAACAAGGTACTATTTGATTATAGTAAGTTTGTTTTTACTACTATATGCCAATCCTTTTATAAGAAAGACCAATACATTTTTGACTTGCTCATTGTTTGCTGCACCTCGCTGAGATCTGTTTATAAGAATGCCCATCACATCTCGACCGTGACACAATGAACATATTTACAATCTGTTTTCATGTCTCTTGCTAGTTTGCTCTCCTATTGTATTTCTTTGTATACTTTACCAAATTCTATAATTCTCCCAATCCTCAGGCTTAATACTGTTTTTAGAAATGTATAAGTTACTCTGCTGTATAGCCTTGGCGTCCTATTGCTTTTCAATTTACCTTTTTCTGAATCCTCCCTGACTTTCAATATTTTAAAGCCACATAGCCTAGTTATTCAATCTGCCAGGCACTGATCCCAGCCCAGTTTAAGTGAAACCTGACTCAACAGAACAGCTTTCCCCAGCATTGGTGCCAGTGTCTGGTAAATCAAAAACCCTACCCCCTGCCGCTCGGTCAACCACGCATTTAACCTACTGATCTGCTTGCCTCTGTGCCAATTTGCACATAGCTCAGGTAACAATCAAGAGATATTACTTGTGAGGATTTGTATTTAAATTTAGATTCTAATTTGAACAGTAACTGTCACCAAATACAGAAGCGACCACAGCTCTTATATACTCCTATAGAGGGTATAGACGGCACTTTCCAGCAGTTACATTGATTTCTGGACTAATCATTTGGCTTTTCCTTGCTTTGTGTACTTGCCTCCCCGCAGATGTATGTTTTGAACTCATCAACACAAAAGAAGAAGATACCTATTCCCTGTGTGTGAAACCTTGTGACTGGCAGTGAGAAAGGCCCAGCATGGTGTGCATGCACAGTTGGTGATCTGCAATGTACATGCGTGCCAAGATTGGAGTCCTGTGTATACGTATCAGCAAAAGAGGAAGCTTGCGTTACTTACCAATTTTCACACTGACAGTGACACTAATTGGTATATCCCCCAAAACATCAGTAATATCCTGCAGGAGAAATCCTACAAAGATTCATTTCTCACAGCTTCTTCTGACAATCTGGAGTCATCACATTTACTGACAGTGAATCTCTAACTTGACGTCTGTCCTGTGTTGTAAGCTGCATGCATTTACCTTGTGTGTTCTGATCATGGACTATGCAATATCTTTTATTCTGGAATTTCTTCATTAATCAATAAAAGCTATGATCAGGTTACACTAATGCAGACTGCTTAAAATTAAATTAAAGCGGAAAATGTTGGAAATCTGAAGTTGCCCTTTCACACAGATGGTAATCATTCCCTGTTTATCCTAATGGATGAAGCAGCTGAATAAACAGGGAACGGGGAGTGATGGTAGCCACAACAATGATCATACTTAGCCTTTGCAAAGGAGCAATTAACAGAGCAAACATAATACTGAGCTGCAGTGCTGAATCAGAATACAAATCTGATATCATTGTACAAAGGTTAGCACAAAACGGCTGTGCAATAGAAGTCATGCAGAGCAGGACCGCAGGAGGAGAAGTGAGAAAAATGATGGCTCTTCACTACATAAGGTGACTTATGAGGGGACACCCGATAAAACAATATAAGAGCAAACTGAAGGGTCAACTCAAAGCAGTGTTTTAATCTGACCTACAACTTCCGGAGAATGTTACATTGCTGATCCAGATTGATGTCAGAAACAGTGGGGGGGCAATTTGGTGACTGCATTCACTGTGAGCGCAAATAGCAATGTGGGGGGAAAGGCTCACAAGAACTAAAATGTATTCTCGCTGGCGAGATCCCACCAGGAAGGGAAGGAAGCTCATTTAAATACATTTTAACATAATTAAAGCAAAGTAAAGTGAAGTTTATTTATTATTAGTCACAAGTAAGGCTTACATTAACACTGCAGTTAAGTTACTGTGGAATTCCTCGAGTCGCCACACTCCAGCGCCTGTTCAGGTCAATGCACCTAACCAGCATGTCTTTCAGACAGTGGGAGGAAACCGGAGCATCCGGAAGAAACCCACGCAGACACGGGGAGAATGTGCAAACTCCACACAGACAGTGACCCAAGCCGAGAATCGAACTCGGGTCCCTGGCGCTGTAAGGCCGCAGTGCTAACCACTGTGCCACCATGCTGCCCATTAGAGGGCCCCCTGCCATATTCTGCCCTCACATTTCGAATTCCCCTCTCTCTGACATGACATCAGGCCCGATTTTACCATTTTGAATCTAAGTGCTGAATCTGGGAGTGTTTCAGATCCGACTTTTAGACCCATTCTCAGGCGCCCCCATACACACTCTGCCTGAAAAAAACCAGCGATTCTGAATCACGCTGTGGGCGGGGCTTATCGCACCCGAAACACTGCTGCTCCAATCAGAGCCTTCAGCTGCGCATGCGCAATAAAAAAAATAGAAAAACGCTCCCCTGCCACATTGCCCCTGGGCCCGATAATACCTCCCCCCGGCCCCAACAGACATTGCCCTACCCCCACAACATAACTGTCCCCCTTATCCCCCCATCCCCCCGCTACCCAGCCTGATTGCAACCCCCTGCCCCCATTCCCCCCATCGATCGCAGGCAGAATGGCAGCAGACCCCACCAGAGAGTAATCTGACCTGCCTCCCTCCTCCCCCCCCTACCAGGGAGCGATCTGACCCACTGCCCTCCTCCCCACCAGAGAGCGATCAGAGCCGCCTCCCTCCCCCCACTAGAGAGCGATCTGACGCACCTCACTTCCCGCAACCCCCCCCCCCCCCCCCCCCCCCCCCCACCGCCCCCAATCGATCTGAGTCAGAGAGCCACTGGAAGCTCTGAACATACCTCCTCAGAAGCTGGAGCACCCGAATCAGACCTTTGCGGACCATGTCTGTTTCACGCCGAATCTGGTGTGGTAATGTGGTGGTAAAGGGGGAGGTGCCGGTAAGTTTGGGCGTCCAGCCCATTAAGTCAATTGAAATGTTTCGGGTGCGGTCCCGATCGCGGCCATTTTAGGCACTTGGTAAAGGGGAAACAGGCGTAGAGGCAATTGCGGATCGCGCTACTCGTCTCTCGCACAACTTTACCAAAAATGGGTGCAACGTGATGGTAAAATCGGGCCCAGCATATCAGAGAGGTTTCCAACTGCTGTTTAAAAATGTGAAGCAATCGAGGAAGTCCTGCTGAGGCACACAGGTAAGGACAGCCCCTGGGGTGGGGGGTGTAAGGGGGGACATGCCCAAGCAGTGCCCTTGTCAGGCACTGTGAGGCGGGGCGGTCCCTTTTTCTCTGTGGGGGTGGGGTTGTCCAGGGCTTGTGAGGGCGGGATTGTCGATGGTGGTTCCCCTTATCTGTTGGGGAGGAAGTATTTATTTTAGTGCAGATCAGGACATTCTGATCTCAGTGGAGCCTCTCGAGTATCCTATTTATATAGTGATAACTTGCATTTTAATTTGTAGCAAATGTCCTATAATTCTTCGAAGAAGGGAATGAAATCAAATATTGTCCAGAAGGAAACGGACAGTAAAATGTCTCGTACTGGTCTGAACTGGAGTTTCATTTTAAGGTACACAAGACTAATTTGGGCCCTAACCAGTTATTTCTCAAGTTTTACTGGCTTTTTCTTCTGGGTGGGTGCCAAGGCTTGGTGGAAGAGTTAGAAGAGGTGAGTAAATGCTTGGTCAAAAAGAAAAGTTTGCAGAAAATGCCTTAATGGTGTAGAAGTAGAGCGGTTTATTGGCAAAGAAGGCCAAAAACTGTCATCAATGTTCAGACAAAGAGAGAAGGATTTCCACAATAGTTCAGAACAGGATGAATAATGCTGGAGCAAGTTTCAAGCTGAAAGCAAGGAAAATAATGTTTAATTCAATGCATTTGGATTCAGGGCCCAATGTGTGCTAGCTAGTAAGAGTGAGGCTGATGCAAGGTATTGTGGTAAAATCTCCTGTCCCGCCCGCCAAGGGAATCATCACAGGTGGGACGGAAAATATGATGGACCATTGAAAGGTCTGTTGACCTCGGGTGAGAATTTCCACTCTCAGAGCAGGCGTGACTGGAAAATCCCACCCATTGTATGCATAACACATTCTCTGCCTTATGGGGGTGAATCGTGCGCTGCCCTGGGGCGGTTGTCAGGCACACAGGGGGTAAAATTGGACACAATGCCATGAACTTTGTTCCCAGTGCACAGACATACGCTGCCGCCCCACTGCGATCGGGCCAACTGAAGCACTTGTGGCCATTGAATGACGACATAAGGGACTCTTCTCACCCCCAACACAATTTTTCCCATGATGTGCGGAGGCTAGTGCCAAGTTGGAAGCCCGACACCTTTCACTGCTTGGGCTGGTGGTGTCAGCATTGGGTTGGGGTACCTCTTTTACAGGCCTCTTCAGTCCATTAAAGGTCCATTGAGGGTGTTAGCGTGGATTGGGGATTGGCTATCCGACAGGAAGCAGAGAGTCGGAATAAATGGGTGCTTTTCTGGTTGGCGGATGGTAACTAGTGGCGTGCCGCAGGGATCGGTACTGGGGCCTCAACTATTTACCATTTATATAGACGATCTGGAGGAGGGGACTGAGTGTAGGGTAACAAAGTTTGCAGACGACACAAAGATAAGTGGAAAAGTGAATTATGTGGAGGGCGTAGAAGGTCTGCAGAGAGATTTGGACAGGCTGAGTGAGTGGGCGAGGATCTGGCAGATGGAGTATAATGTTAACAAATGCGAGGTTATTCACTTTGGAAGAAATAATAGCAAATTGGATTATTATCTAAATGGAAAGAAATTACAACATGCTGCTGTGCAGAGGGACCTGGGGGTCCTTGTGCATGAGACGCAAAAACCCAGTCTGCAGGTGCAACAGGTGATCAAGAAGGCAAATGGGATGTTGGCCTATATCGCAAGGGGGATAGAATATAAAAGCAGAAATGTCTTGCTGCATCTGTACAGGGCATTGGTGAGGCCGCAGCTGGAATACTGTGTGCAGTATTGGTCCCCTTATTTGCGGAAGGATATAGTGGCCTTGGAGGGAGTGCAGAGAAGGTTCACCAGGTTGATACCAGAGATGAGGGGTGTTGATTATGAGGAGAGACTGAGCAGATTGGGTTTGTGTTCGTTGGAATTTAGAAGGCTGAGGGGGGATCTTATCGAGACCTATAAGAACATAAGAACATAAGAAATAGGAGCAGGAGTAGGCCATCTGGCCCTTCGAGCCTGCCCCGCCATTCAACAAGATCATGGCTGATCTGAAGCGAATCAGTTCCACTTACCCGCCTGCTCCCCATATCCCCTAATTCCCTTATCGATCAGAAAACTATCTACCCGTGATTTAAACATATTCAACGAGGAAGCCTCCACCACTTCAATGGGCAGAGAATTCCAGAGATTCACTACCCTCTGAGAGAAGAAGTTCCCCCTCAACTCTGTTCTGAACCGGCCCCCCCTTATTTTGAGGCTGTGCCCTCTAGTTCTGGTTTCCCTTCTAAGTGGAAAGAATCTCTCCACCTCTACCCTATCCAGCCCCTTCATTATCTTATATGTCTCTATAAGATCACCCCTCATCCTTCTAAACTCCAACGAGTACAGACCCAATCTGTTTAATCTCTCCTCATAAGCTACACCCCTCATCTCCGGTATCAACCTGGTGAACCTTCTCTGCACTCCCTCCAAGGCCAATATATCCTTTCGCAAATAAGGGGACCAAAACTGCACACAGTACTCCAGTTGCAGCCTCACCAGTGCCTTGTACAGTTGCAGCAAGACATCCCTGCTTTTATATTCTATCCCCCTCGCGATAAAGGCCAACATTCCATTTGCCTTCTTGATCACCTGCTGCACCTGCAGACTGAGTTTTTGCGATTCGTGCACAAGGACCCCCAGGTCCCTCTGCACAGTCGCACGATGTAATTTTTCTCCATTTAAATAATATTCCAATTTACTATTATTTCTTCCAAAGTGGATAACCTCACATTTGCTAACGTTATATTCCATCTGCCAGATCCTTGCCCACTCGCTCAGCCTATCCAAATCTCTCTGCAGACTTTCCGCGTCCTGCACGCAATTCGCTTTCCCACTCACCTTCGTGTCATCAGCAAACTTGAATACCCTAGATTCAGTCCCCTCCTCCAGATCATCTATGTAAATGGTAAACAATTGAGGCCCCAGCACCGATCCCTGCGGCACGCCACTGGTCACCAACTGCCAACCAGAAAAGCACCCATTTATCCCAACTCTCTGCTTCCTGTTAGATAGCCAATCCCCAATCCACGCCAACACCTTACCCCTAACTCCGTGTACCCCAATCTTCTGCAGCAACCTTTTGTGAGGCACCTTATCGAACGCCTTCTGGAAATCTAAAAACACCACATCCACCGGTTCCCCTCTGTCAACCGCACTAGTGACATCTTCATAAAAGTCCAGTAGATTCATCAAACACGACTTTCCCTTCATGAATCCATGCTGCGTCTGCTTGATCGAACCATTCTTATTCAGGTGCTCTGTTATTTCCTCTTTAATAATGGACTCTAGCATCTTCCCAACTACGGACATTAAGCTAACCGGCCTGTAGTTACCCGCCTTTTGTCTACTTCCATTTTTAAACAGCGGCGTAACAGTAGCTGTTTTCCAGTCAGCCGGCACTACCCCAGAGTCCAGCGAATTTTGATAAATTACTACTAACGCATCTGCTATTACCTCAGCCATTTCTTTCAGTACCCTGGGATGCATTCCATCCGGGCCCGGGGACTTGTCTACCTTCAGTCCTATTAGTCTACCAAGCACCACCTCCTTAGTAACAGTAATTGTATTGAGGACCTCCCCTCCCACCAACTCTCGATCTCTAATATTCGGCAAACTATTTGTGTCTTCCACCGTGAAGACCGACACAAAGAACTTATTTAAAGTCTCAGCCATTTCCTCGTTTTCCACTATTAAATCCCCCCTCTCATCTTCCAAGGGTCCAACATTCACTCTAGCCACTCTATTCCTTTTTATATACTTGTAAAAACTTTTACTATCATTTTTTATATTTTGAGCTAGTTTAGTTTCATAATCTATCTTTCCTTTCTTAATCGCTTTCTTAGTCGTTCTTTGTTTTTCTTTAAAGCTTTCCCAATCCACTAATTCTCCACTATTTTTGGCCACTCTGTACGCATCTGATTTTATTTTAATACTCTCTATTTCCTTCGTTATCCACGTCCGGTTATCCTTTATCTTACAGTCCTTCTTTATCACCGGAATATATTTTTGCTGAGTAATTTAAAAAATCTCCTTAAAAATCCTCCACTGTTCCTCAGCTGTCCTACCTACCAGTCTGCTCGCCCAGTCTACATTAGCCAATTCCACCCTCATCCTATCGTACTCCCCTCTGTTCAAGCAGAGGACACTGGTTTGGGACCCTACTTTCTCACCCTCCATCTGTATCAGAAATTCCACCATATTATGATCACTCATCCCAAGAGGATCCTTCCCAAGAAGATCCTTAATCCTACCTGTCTCATTGCACAGAACCAGATCCAAGATAGCTCGCTCTCTCGTAGGTTCTGTAACATACTGTTCAATGAAACAATCCCGACAGCATTCCAAGAACTCTTCCTCAAGCCCTCCACGTCCAATTTGAGATAATGAAGGGGCTGGATAGGGTAGAGATGGAGATATTCTTTCCACTTAGAAAAGAAACTAGAACTAGAGGGCACAGCCTCAAAATAAAGGGGGGTCAGTTTAGGACAGAGTTGAGGGGGAACTTCTTCTCTCAGAGGGTGGTGAATCTCTGGAATTCTCTGCCCACTGAAGTGGTGGAGGCTACCTCGTTGAATATGTTTAATTCACAGATAGATGGATTCCTGATCAGTAAGGGATTTAGGGGTTATAGGGATCAGGCGGGTAAGTGGAACTGATCCACTTCAGATCAGCCATGATCTTATTGAATGGCGGGGCAAGCTCGAGGGGCTAGATGGCCTACTCCTGCTCCTATTTCTTATGTTCTTACGACTCAAGTTCCCCTGTTTCTTGTCCCACTGACCAGTCCACCCCAGTCCCCCAGCCTACTTGATCTTTGCTGGGCCTGCAAGCTTGCCCCAGTGAAACCTTCCTTCAATTTCCTTTGTGTCCGGCTACAGAGCGGAACACCATTGGAGACTGGATGCAATCCCAGTGGTGGCCACCACTCCTGGTGGCTCTGCTGATATCAGAGGGCTGCCAGCTATTTAATATCTGACTGACTATTAAATGGCTACAGGACAAGCTCAGTTTGCCCACAAACTTACTGGGGATAGAGATGGTGGTGGTGGGCTGTAAAAGTTACACCCTAATTCTCCAGTATGTTTTGGAGCAAATACAATTTGCTTTAGCTGGTCTTGTGCAGCCTATCCTATGTTGATTAGGATGCACGACACAATGTAACATTGTTGACAAAGGCTTTTGTGATTCTGGCACTGGGCTTTGTACATTGATAGGCAAGGGTCTTCAAAGCCACCATAGGAAACTACAGTTAGAAAAAATGATTAATTTATATTCTGGCAAAGCAGCCCAGGTCAAGCTGACTGAAATGCAAAGGGTGCATTAAATAAATGCTCATTAAATGATTAGAGACCAAAGTGTGCTCATTAGTACAGCAAAATGAAATGAAATGTACTCAAAGAAAATGTTGAAAATACAACATGAGCTCTGAATAATACTGTCGCATTTTGCTGTGGTAAGGCAGTCAGATATACTGCCATGGAAAATAGTTTAAAAAAGAGAGAAATCACATTTGAATGTGATGCGAAATAAGGGCATATTTTCAAAGATTATTTTATGTGCACCACTAGTCCATCACAATATTTTGAATTGATTGTTATGTCCCAAACATGATTTGGTTAATTTGAGAAAACAAAGTAAATGATAGGTAATGTGTGTCACTGTCTGCCTGATGAGTTTTTGACATATCACCGTGTATTGACATTTTGTCTTTTTGATTTGGAAGATAGAATTTTATTTGTAAGCCTCAATTTTATTTGCTTCAAGTTATATATAAAAATTGTAAGTAGATTTATTCTAAGCCAACCACGACCACTCCACCCCACCATGCCCCATAAGAAACTCCCTTTGCGTATGAAACTAAAACTAGCGGGAACAGCTAAAAATAAGGGCTCTCCCCATTTAACACTGAAATTAGGAGAAATTGCTTCTCTCAGCAGATCATTAGTCTTTGAAGTTTTATTCCCCAGAGATCAGTGGAGGCTGGGCCATTGGAAATGTCAGGGATGAGTTAGGCAGGTTTTTGATTTACAAACTAAACAAGTGTTATGAAGGGCAGTCAGAAGAGGAGGGTTAAAGTCATAATCAGATCTGCCATGATCTTATTGAATGGCACTGTAGGCTCAAGGGGCCCACCCCACCAGTAACTAAGGCTTTAAAAAAGGCATCCGAATACAGAAAATCAACAATTAGAACCCTTAATACCACCTCCCTGAACATCCCCTGACAAACCCCCAACAACCCCACCCCACCCCAGATGGAACCATTACCTGAAAGGAACACCACTCCATGCAACACAACTTTCCCCCAACTGAACCCACACCCCACAGAACACCCACCTGTGCAGCAACCCCCCATCCCTCCCCGCCCAGTACCACAGAACAATCCCAACACTGCCCCCTGGCACAGATCAGGAAGTGCGGACAGTGTCAGGGGCAGTACCAGGGGGCAGTGGTGGGGACAGTGCCAGGGCATCATCAGGAGGCTGTGCCGGGGCAGTGTCAGATAGCAGTGGCTGAGCAGTACCAGGATGACAGCACCCAGGCAGGACCCTCCCCCTCTTGAGTGAAGCATTCACTTGAATGCCTCTGGCAGGCTCTGCTCACTAGGTAAAGTTAAAGTTTATTTGTTCGTCACAAGTAAGACTTACATTAACATTGCAATGAAGTTACTGTGAAAATCCCCTAGTTGCCACAGTTTGGAACCTGTTCAGGTCAATCCACCTAACCAGCACATCTTTCAGACTCGGGGAGGAAACTGGAGCACCTGGAGGAAACCCATACAGACACGAGGAGAACGTGCAAACTCCATACAGACAGTGACCCAAGCCGGGAATCGAACCCGGGTCCCTGGCGCTGTCTAACCACTGTGCCACTGTGCACGCCTTGAGAGACCTATCGTGACTCAATGCTGGCGTGAACTCACACCGATGTGATTGGTTAATCTAACAGGGGTGAACTATTAGGCATAAAGGCCTAATAATGACATTTATGTCTATTCTAGTGGGGATCCCGATGTTCACCATTGAGATTCCCGTTATGTCATTGGCAGAGGGTGGGGACAGTAGCTATGGGAAATCCTGCCAGTGTTAGCCGTGTTTTAGGACTCCTGTGGGATTTTCCGCTCCTGCCACCTATCTCAGCTGCTGAAAATGGGAGCAGAAATTACCCTCCAGTAAGTGGATAAGAAGGTAAAGGGGCAGAGTGGGCAAGGAGACAAGTTGTTAGGGTGGGTAAGGTGAGTGAGTAAGGGGATGATGTAGGCATGGGAGTTAGGAGGTAGGGTAGATAAGGTAAGTGGGCAAGGGGTAGTATGGGCATGGGTAATGGGAAATGGTGGGTAAGAGAGTAGGGTGGGGAAGGGGGCATGGGGTAGGGTGGTTAAGGTGAGTGGGTAAGGGGGTTGGGTGGATAAGAATGTAGGGTGGGTAAGAGGGTAAGGTGGCAGCTGATTAGGATCTTGAGCTCGGGTCAGGTTGAGTCAGATAAGCAAAGGTGTTGGGGGATTCTGAGTTTAGGGAGGGAGTCAGAAGCAGCGGTAGTTGGATGTCAAAGGCGGGGGGGGGAGGGGGGGAGGTCAGGTGGTGAGATTAGGTCAGATTGGGTCAGGAGGATTCTGGTGTTCTAGATGAGTCAAGGGCTCAGGGGGAGATGGGCGATGAGATAGGTTCAGTTTGGGGAGAGGGTGAGTTGAGAGGGGAATTGGGTTATCTGAACGGTAGCTGAGGGGGGGTCAAAGGGGAAGTTGTGGGGGTCAGTGACAGTGATTGTGAGATCAGTTGTAAGTTACACAGGTGTTAGATTAGGTCTTTCTCACATTTCTTAGGTAACTATCCAGGTAAGTAAGTCAGAACTGTCTGAAGTTTTCAACTCTAACCCAGATATGGAGACTTTATTGGAGGGTCCTTGGTGCAGGGGAATTGTTCATTGGAAGTTTAAACTTCCCTGGCAATTCCCACAGATGTGGAGATGCCGGCGTTGGACTGGGGTGAACACAGTAAGAAGTCTCATCCACTCCATCTGACGAAGGAGCAGTGCTCCGAAAGCTTATGGTATTTGCTACCAAATAAACCTGTTGGACTTTAAGCTGGTGTTGTGAGACTTCTTACTGTGAATTCCCACAGAGTCATTGTATTGGGACTTCTGAGGGACCCTCTAGTGCAACTTGGTGCAGGGGGTGCAATATGTGTACGTCCGGTCTCCAACTATCTGGAGGCTGGAGGATATTTTAGTCTGATTTTCAATATCTTGCTCCTGTATTTAACTGTGTAGTTGCTTACACCTAGTTTTATTTTATTATTCACATACATATCTGCATTTTTTGACTGATCCAGCATTGTGGCAATCTTTGTGAAAAATATATCCAAAAATGAAACTGCATTGTATCACTCTGTCTGTCCTAGGGTATGTCAAAGAACATTACAATATGAATTTATCTTAACACTGAAATGGTTTAAATTATGCTTTTCTTACGAGGAGTTACATAACTGACATAATCCAACAAAACTCCTTTAAAAAAATTATGCTACACGGATTATGGAATTGAATGCACAGTTCAGCATTCTTAATTTCGGTGGCACAGTGGTTAGCACAACTGCTTCACAGCGCCAGAAATCCGGGTTCAATTCCCAGCTTGGGTCACTATCTGTGCGGAGTCTGCATGTTCTCCCATGTCTGCGTGGGTTTCCTCCCCCACAGTCTGAAAGACGTGCTGGTTAGATGCATTGGCCATGCTAAATTCTCCCTCAGTGTACCTGAACAGGCACCAGAGTGTGGCGACTAGAGGATTTTCACAGTAACTTCATTGCAGTGTTAATGTAAGCCTACTTGTGACACCAATAAATAAACTTTAAACTTAATTTACAAGTAACTGGATTGAGATTGTCAAAATAATTTCAGGCAGAATGCTCAGCTATCATCAGAAAAAAAAATGCTTTCATGTCCAGGCTGGGTTAAAACCCGGGGTGAAGGGAGAAAAGTTGAAGCTTCAGAAATGGTATTGGAACTGGCAAATGACAATAGGTGGATTGTTCCAAAACTCTGGGAGTCCAGTTTTCAAAATCTAATGTTGCGTATATTCACAGTCATCCTTGGCTGTTCTGTCCTAATGAGATTTTCATTAAAGTATTTTCAGAGCCTTCACATGGATTTGAAATGAACCCAAGTGTGCGCTGGATTCCAATGCTAATTAGAGCCTAATGACACGAACAGCGCATCAATGTACCAGGCACACAATTCCCATGCCAACAGGAACATTCACATGACTGTGATTGTAGAGTATCCCACAGCTTGATGACATTCACAGAAGAAAACACAAAAGCAAAAAAAAGAGTTGTATGATCTGTATCAGGTTACTGGGGCGATGAAAAGACCTTTGAATATACTTTTCTGCTTCAAAAAAAGTATTAAAACACATTGTGTGCTGTACTGTTCCCTGTAGTAATATTGAAACCGGACAATGCTACACTGTGAATTAAATCCAACTTTGAAGAACTATCTGTATATGATACAATACAAATATTCCACTGTGCTGTGCTACAAGATTCTGACATCGAAACTCAGGAGGACATGGGATTTGCGGAGGCAAGGTTGGACTCTTCAATGCTTATAGTTTAATTGCCAAATGAACATTAGATTGAATATTACCGATTTAAATGGAATACTGCAATCTGTGTATTCTTATAAAGAGAGTAAATGTTGATCTACCAAAATGAATGTATACATTCAGTTCAGTGACAACAGTAAATGTGGCATTAAACACCGACGTTGCTGTCTCAGTTACCTCAGCTGCTACACTTGTCTGTGGCCCAGAGATTTGGAGCTATGTGAAATTGCTGTACATATATGATAGATACACAGCAAACTCAACGGTAAAAGCTAGCGATTGTCCATTAAAGCTTTAATAATGTGATAGCTCTCAATTACTGCCAAATAAGCTTTCTGGCAATAGAAATTTACTTTTACATGTGTGGATTTCCTTCCTGCAGATTGATGCAAGTTTCCTTCCTGAACCCGCTCCCACCCCTTCCTAATGACAATGCTCATCCACTCCTTGTACTCCCCAACAATGCCCACCTACCTACCTCCTGTACTCCCAACAATGCTCACCCACCCCCTGTACTCTCGACAATGCTCACCCAGTACTCCCCATCAATGCTGACCTGCCCCACTATTCTAACAATGATAACCATCCAACCACCCCAGGTTTTAGTGCCATTAATTTAACAAGGGATTTCTCTGTATTAACATTGGTGCCTTTAAGTTCCCGACTCCCATTCCATCTTGGTTCCCTAATATTTCTTGTATTGTTTTTGCAAAGACAAACATGAAATATTTCAACAAAATGGACACGATTTTACCATTGCAAGAGTGAAAACTTGGTAAAAGTTGGGTGTGAGGTGATTAGCGCGATCCGCGCCCACATCCGCGCAGATGCCCACTTTACCAAGGCCCAAAAATGCATTTGCATGCATTTAAATTGAATAGGCTGTCCGCCCAACTTTACCAGCATTTCCCCCTTTATCATCGCGTTCGCCCGTCCAGATTCAGCACGAAACAGACATGCTCAGCAAAGGTCTGTTTCAGGCACTCCAGCTTCTGAAGAGGTAAGTTCAAAGTTTCCAACAGCTCTCTAACTCAGACCGGTGGTGGGGGGAGGGGGAAAGGAAGCGGGCCTGATCATTCTCTGGTGAGGGGGGGAGGAGGGAGGCCCGATCGTTCTTTGTTGGGGGGGAGGGAGGACGAAGGTGGGTCAGATGTATCTCTGGTGGGAGAGGGGGAGGAGGGAGGCCCGATCATTCTCTGGTGGTGGGGAGGGAGGAGGGAGGCCCGATCGCTCTCTGGTGGTGCGGGGGGGAGGACGCCAGATGGTTTTCTGGCGGGGGGGAGGAGGGAGACCCGATCATTCACTGGGGGGGGATGGGGGGGGGGAGGAGGGAGGCTAAATCATTCTCTGGTGGCGGGGGTGGGAGGCCAGATGGATCCCTGATGGGGGGCAGGGGTAGGGGGGTCCGCTGCCACTCTGCGGGTGATCGGTGGGGGGGAAGGGGGGCAGGGGGTCGCGATCGGTCTGGGTAGCGGGGGGAGGGTGGATAAGGGGAGCAGCTATGTTGTGGGGGTGGGGCGATATCTATGGGGGCCATCGCTCCCGGGCTGCTTTATCCACTTTTTGCGACGTGGGAGCAATGTGACAGGGGCATGTTTTTCCATTTTTTTTTCACCGCGCATAAACAGTTCTAAGCTCTGATCAGAGCTGCAGCATTTCGGGCGCAATAAGCCCCGTCCACAGCGCGATTCAGATTCACGATTTTTTTTCAGGCTCAGTGCGTATGGGGGGGCCTGAGAACAGTTTTCCAAGTCGGATCTGAATTGCACCCAGATTCAGCACTTAGAATGAAAATGGTAAAATTGGGCCCAATATGAATATGTTTTATTTTTATTTTCCATTATCATTTCTCCTGTCTCAGCCTCTTAGGGACTCACACTTATTTATAGTTTATTTATAAGTGTCACAAGTAGGCTTATATTAACACTACTACCAAGTTACTGTAAAAATCCCCTAGTCACCACACTCCAGCACCTCTTTGGGTACATTGAGAGAGAATTTAGCATGGCCAATGCACTGAACCAGAACATCTTTCGGACTGTAGGAGGAAACCAAAGCACCTGGAGGTAATCCACACAGACATGGGGATAACATGCAGACTCCGCACAGAGTGATCCAAGCCAGAAATTTAACCCATGTCGCTGGCACTGTGAGGCAGCAATGCTCACCACTGTGCCACTGTGCTGCCTTAATTTTGCTTTTCTGTTCCTTTTTCACGAGTTTGTAGATGCTCTTTGAATTTTGCTCGTTTCTTTCTGCTAGTTTTCTCTCATGTTCTGTTTTCTCAGTCCATCAATTTTTATTCACTCTTTGCTGGTTTCCGAAACGCTCTCAATCCCCAGGCTTATTACTCCATTTGCCAAGAATATTTATATGCTGCTTCTTTTAATCAAATGCTATTTATATTCTCTTTGGTGAGCCATGCATAGATCATTTTTTGCACAAAGCTTGTTTGAGTTTGCAACAGAATGTATATTTGTTGAGAATTATGCAATGTTTAATTAAATGTTTGACATTCCTTCTAAAATACCATATATTTTAACCTCATTTCCCAAGTTATCTTTGCCAACTCACCTGTCCTGCCCATGTAATTGGCTTTGTTTCAGTTTAATAATCTTCTTGACCTCCATCTGAAAGTCTATTAAACGGTGTGCCCACTTCCCCAGAGGATTCCTTACTACAAGGTTACTAATTAGTCCTGTATGATTTCACAAGACAAGATCTGAAATAATGTTTCCCAACTTGGCTTCAGGACTTACTTGAATTATCTGGGAGCTTAGGGAGCCTATGATTCCCATTTGTTTTCCAATCAGAGTCAACTCGTCAACCACTGGACCAGGGGACAGTAGATGGAACAAAAATGGGAAGGAACAGAGAGATCTTGGGGTCCATATCCACAGATCTCTAAAGGTTGCCGCTCAAGTGGATAGTGCTGTGAAGAAGGCCTATAGTGTGTTAGCTTTTATTAACAGGGGGTTGGAGTTTAAGAGCCGTGGGGTTATGCTGCAACTATACAGGACCTTGGTGAGACCACATTTGGAATATCGTGTGCAGTTCTGGTCACCTCACTATAAGAAGGATGTGGAAGCGCTGGAAAGAGTGCAGAGGAGATTTACCAGGATGCTGCCTGGTTTGGAGGGTAGGTCTTATGAGGAAAGGTTGAGGGAGCGAGGGCTGTTCTCTCTGGAGCGGAGGAGGCTGAGGGGAGACTTAATAGAGGTTTATAAAATGATGAAGGGGATAGATAGAGTGAACGTTCAAAGACTATTTCCTCGGGTGGATGGAGCTATTACAAGGGGGCATAACTATAGGGTTTGTAACTATAGGGTTCGTGGTGGGAGATATAGGAAGGATATCAGAGGTAGGTTCTTTATGCAGAGAGTGGTTGGGGTGTGGAATGGACTGCCTGCAGTGATAGTGGAGTCAGACACTTTAGGAACATTTAAGTGGTTATTGGATAGGCACATGGAGCACACCAGGATGATAGGGAGTGGGATAGCTTGATCTTGGTTTCAGATAAAGCTCGGCAGAACATCGTGGGCCGAAGGGCCTGTTCTGTGCTGTACTGTTCTATGTTCTATGTTCTAAGTTTGGTGGTTACATCATGCTGGAGGTGATGGAAATGGTGAAAAATGTGAGGATATAAGCAAGAGGAGAACTAATAGGCCATTCAGCCGCTCAAGCCTGCTCCATCATTCAGGAAGATCACGGCTGATCTGATTGTGGTCTTAACTTCACTTTCTTACCTCCAACCCCCTCCCTCACCCCTGCCCTCTCTCCAAGTAATGGTTGACTCCCTTATCATTCTGTCTAACTAAGCCTTGAATATATACATATACCCAGTCTTAACAATTTACTGACAAAGACTAACAACTCTCTGAAATTCCTCCTCTTCTTATATGGGAGACCTCACTTTTATTTATAATTGTGCTGCTTGGTCTATCTTCCCCCAAAAGAAGAAACCATCCTCTCAGCTTTTACCCTGTCTTTCTCCTCAGAATCTTATATGTTCCAATAAGATCATTTATTATTCTTCGAAACTCCAACGAGCATGGGCCAAACCTGCTCAACCATTCCGCATAAGACAAAGCTCCCATCGAAGGAATCTACCTCATGAATCTTCTCTGTTTCCAATTCAAGTATGTCCCTCCTAAGTAAGGTAACTAAAACTACACCTAGTATTCTAAGTGTGCTCTCACCAATGCAATGTACAGTGCAGTAAGATTTTCCTGTTTTTATACTCCCATTGCCTTTGCAATAAAGGTCAACATTTTTTGTGATTCATGTACAAGGACACCAGGATCCCTCTATGTCGCAGTATTCTGTAATCCCTCTCGATTTAAGTATAGATATTATTCGTTCATGGAATGTGGGCAGCGCTGGCTGCTGGGCCAGCATTTAGATCATAAAACCATAAAAATAGGAAAGGGAGCAGGCCATTTGGCCCTTCAAGCCTGACCCACCATTCAATAGGATCATGGCTGATCCAACATTCCTCATATCCACATTCCTGCCCTTTCCCTGTAACTCTTGATTCCCTTACTGATCAAGACTCTATCCATCTCAGCCTTAAATATACACATGGGGCCCTATTTTACCATTCTGAGTCTAAGTGCTGGTCAGACTTGAAGCTTGGAATGTTTCAGAACTGACCTTTAGACCCATTCTCAGCCAACCCCATACACACTCTGCCTACAGAAATATCAGTGAGTCCGAATCACGCTGCACAAGGCTGTGGGTGGGGCTTAACGCGCCTAAAACCCTGGAGCTCCAATCAGAGCCTCCAACTGCACATGCACAAAAGAAATGATAGAATGCTGCTCCCCGACACATCCCTACCGGGCCGGATAATTCCTCCCCCTGGCCCCCACACACATTGCCCCACCCCCACAACATTCCTGACCCCCTTATCCCCCCACTCCCCTGCCACCCAGACAGATTGTGGGCACCTCCCCCTTACCCCTCCACCGATCTCAGGCAGAGTGGCAGCAATCCCCCCTACCCCCCACCGATCTCAAACAAAGTGATCCTCCTCCCCCTTTTCCCCACCTATCGCAGGTAGAGTGAACCCCCCCCTCCCATCCACCCCAGACCCTCCTACACAAGGCCATTATCCACCTCGCTTGTTACATCTTCAAAGATCTCAAGCAAATTAGGTAAACATGATTTGCTCTTCACAAAACCAAGCTGACTCTGATGACTTACAGTTTGACTTTCCAAATGTCCTGTTATTACTTCCTTTATAATGGATTCTATCAATTTCCTAATGGCAGATGTTAAACTAATTGGCCATTGTTTCCTATATTTTGCTTCCCTCCCTTTTTGAATAAGGGCATTATTTTAGAATTTTTCTAATCCACTGGAACCATTCCCTCATCCAGGGAATTTTGGAATATTGTAACCAATGGATCCACGATCTCCAACGTCACTTTATCTGAGACTTAGAATATAGGCCATCAAGCGTGGAGACATGCCTGCTTTCAATCCCAAAAGTTTGCTCAGTACTTGTTCCCTAGTAATGTGATAGTTCTCAGTTCCTCCCCTTCTATAACCTCTGCATTTTTTGTTACTATTGGGATGGTACCCGTGTCCTCTGCCGTGAAAACTGAGGCAGAATATTGATTTAGTGTCTCAGTCATTTCTGTGTCTCCTACTAGTAACTCCCCAGCCTCATCTTCCAAGAGATCAACATTCATTTTAGCTACTCTCTCTTCCTCTTTATATACTTATGGAAGCTTTTGCTGTCCATTTTTTATATTATGCGGCAGTTTTCTTTCATAATTTATTTTTACTTTTTTTCTAACTGTTTTAGTGACCCTTTGTTGATCTTCAAAAGCTTCCCAATCTTCCAGTGTGCCACTGGTCTCTGCAATACAGTATGTCTTCATTTTTGTCTTTACGTTATCCTTAACTCCCTTGCTTAGCCATGGAAGTTTATCCTCCTTCTTACGACCTTTCTTCCTCTCTGGAATATATTTTAGTTGGGAGGACTTGAACGTTTCCTAAAGTATCTGCCATTGTTTATCAAATGTCTTACCTTTGAGACTTCCTGTCCAGTCCACTAGGGCCAAATCTGTCCTCATAAAAATGTAATTTCCTTTCTTTAACTCCTGAGCGCTAGTTTGAGAGTCCAGTTTGTTGGCCTCAAACTGAATTTGAAACGCGAGTACACTATGATCACACTTCCCTCAAGGATCCTCAAGCACGAGAACATTTATTTGCTCTGCCTCATCATAGAATACCAAATCATCTGCCTCATTATAGAATACCAAAGGGCGGCACAGTAGCACAGTGGTTAGCACTGCAGCTTCACAGCTCCAGGGTCCCGGGTTCGATTCCCGGCTCGGGTCACTGTCTGTGTGGAGTTTGCACATTCTCCTCGTGTCTGCGTGGGTTTCCTCCGGGTGCTCCGGTTTCCTCCCACAGTCCAAAGATGTGCAGGTTAGGTTGATTGGCCAGGTTAAAAATTGCCCCTTAGTGTCCTGGGATGCGTAGGTTAGAGGGATTAGCGGGTAAATATGTGGGGGTAGGGCCTGGGTGGGATTGTGGTCGGTGCAGACTCGATGGGCCGAATGGCCTCCTTCTGCACTGTAGGGTTTCTATGTTTCTATGTTTCTAAATCTAGAATAGCCTGTGCCCTGGTTGGTTTCACAACATATGGATCCAAAAAACAATCTCTAATACACTCAGTGAACTCTCCCTCAAGACCACCTTTACCAGTTTGATTTTTCCAGTCAACATGCATGCTAAAATCACTCATTATCGCTGGACTTTTCTTACAATCGCTCAGTATTTTTTGGTTTATACTATGTCCCGCTGCGGAACTATTGTTTTGGGACCTATAGATTACTCCCAGCAGGGATTTATTTCCCTTGCTATTTCTTATTTCTACCCAGACTGATTCTACATCAGTGCCTATATCATTTCTCACTACAGCACTGATATCTTCCTTAACAAACAAAGCTACACCACCTCTATTTACTTCCTGTGCACCCCTCTGAAATACTGAGTACCCTTGAACATTAAATTCCCAAACCTGGACCGCGATTCTCGCATCGCGACCCACAACTTTTCTGTTGGGCCGCGGTGAGAGATGCGCATTGCCAGCCTTGAACAGGGATTTGCGCATCTCCCAGAGCCGGCGAACAGTCGCAGATCAGACCAAGCTGGAAACCGGCGGGGAGGCAGATAAGTAATTTAAATCTTTTTAAAATATGTTTTAAATATGCTTAATAGTTCATTCTTGGGAACGTTCAGTTCTCGATCAAATCTCCCACCCCTCCAGGAGTACTTCATTCCGGCGGGCTTCAGTCCAGCTCCCCATGTTCGGGGAACAAGCAGGAGACCCCGCCAGAATGAAGGGGGGGGCAATCGGGGCCCCCCAGGCTGTCGGGCAGCAGGGGTTTTGGTGCCCCTGGGCATGGGCACCCTGGCAGTGCCAGCCTGTGTCCCATGGCACTGCCCAAAGGGAAAGGTGCCCATGCTCAGGGGGCACCTTGGCACTGCCCATCAGGCATCAGACAGTGCCAAGGGGGCAGGGCCTACTGTGGGTGGGGCCTAAGGGCAATTGGGGGGGTGGGGGTCCCACTGCCACTCTGCAGACAGGATCGGTCTGGGATGGAGGGAGGGCAGTGATTGGGGCAGGCTGGGGAAGTGGTCTGCCAGGGGAGGGGCCTGCCTCCCGGGGGGTCTGACCCCAGGGGAGGGTCAGCACGGGAGGGGGGGGTCTGCCGGGGTGAGAAGGGTGGGGGAATCGGCACTGCTAAGGGGGGGGGGAAGGGGGTGGGCTGTGCATCGGGGCACTCTGGGGCAGGGGGGCAGGGCTAGCCTGGGAATTGTTGCGGGGGCCGCGATCGGGCCATGGTGGGGAGGGTGGGGGGTGGGCTGGAGGGGCAGCACTGCGGGGGTCCTGGGCTGGCCAGCGTTCGAGTTGGCCGGCAAACAGGAAATTTTGCGGATCGGGACCACTGCGCGTGCGCAGAGTTCCGGAGCTGTCATACCCCGGTGCGAATAGGCCCCGCCCCCCTGGGTTTTTAATGAGATTCACGACTGGGACCTCTGCAGTGCACAGAGTGCGGAGATTCAGGTGAGAAGCTGAACTAGCAAAACAGTCGGGATTTAGAACAGTTTTCCCGCCAATTCAGCACTTTTGGGAGAATCGGCCCCCTGGTTTCCATGCAACCATGCCTCAGTAATCGTCACTAAATCATACTCATTTGTCTCAATTTCTGCTGTTAACTCAATACAAAACCTTTAGGAGTGATCATACCAGAATTTGACAGTGTCGGTTTTGGTGAGAAAAATGGAGTCAATCCTGCCGGTGTAATTTCTGACTGGATCTTGAGCCTCATTGACAAAATATTTTATGGCCACGAGAATAGCACCGTACCTGAGGCAGCCTCTCTCTGATTTGCCCACCATGGTTTCACTTAATTGTGCCAATCACTGGGGAACTCCATATAAACATCTACCCAGCACTCCCCAGCATTTGTTCCACAGCCAATGCAGGGAATGGCAACCAGGAAGCCGGCACCTCAATTCTCAGAGGCAGTCCTGACCAGACGTCTGGATGGAGTTGCAGCAGAGGCGGTATACACTTTACCCCCGCTCCAGGAGATGGCCTCCCACCAAGGTCAACCACCCCATCTGGGATGTAGTGGCAGCCCTGGTGAGTGCAAGCTCGCTGCAAAAGAGGACGGGGCAGCAGTGCAGCTAGATGATGAATGATCCCCTTCGCACGTCCCTCCAACCTCCACTTTTATCTCTCACACAGCTACTTTGGCCTTTGCGAACACCTGTAAGGAGGCCCATATTCCCCCTCCCCCAATCACCATGCCCCCCCCCTACTCATTATGTGGAGATGCCGGCATTGGACTGGGGTACATTGGGGAGACCATGCAGACGCTATGACAACGGATGAATGAACACTGCTCAACAATCACCAGGCAAGAGTGTTCTCTTCCTGTTGGGGAACACTTCAGCGGTCACGGGCATTCGGCCTCTGATCTTCGGGTAAACGTTCTTCAAGGCGGCCTTCACGACACACAACAGCGCAGAGTCGCTGAGCAGATATTGATAGCCAAGTTCCGCACACACGAGGACAGCCTCAGCCGGGATCTTGGGTTCATGTCACACTATCTGTAACCCCCATGACTTGCGTGGGTTGCAAAATCTCACTAACTGTCCTGCCTGGAGACAATACACATCTCTTTAACCTGTGCTTAACCCTCTCTCCACTCACATTGTCTGTACCTTTAAGACTTGATTACCTATAAAGACTCGCATTCCAACCATTATTTTGTAAATTGAGTTTGTGTCTTTATTTATGCCCTGTTTGTGAATGGAACTCCCACTCACCTGATGAAGGGGCTGTGTTCCAAAAGCTAGTGGCTTGTGCTACCAAATAGGGACTTTAACCTGGTGTTGTAAGACTTCCCCCTACTCATTGCCATGCTCCTCACTCTCCGGTTCCCACTCAAGACCCACATCTGCCACACCTCATCACCATCTGAAATGTCAGCACTGCCACGTGCACTCTCCCTATCTGTGTCACTGCAGGATAAATTCAACCACAACAATCAGCAAGCATGCCCAGGCAGAGTAGGGCAGCACGGTGGCACAGTGGCACAGTGGTTAGCACTGCTGCCTCAAAGCGCCAAGGATCTGGGTTCAATTCCAGCCTTGGGTCACTGTGTGTTTGGAGTTGCATATTCTCCCCATGTCTGCATAGGTTTCCTCCGGGTGCTCGGTTTTCTCCCACACTCCAAAGATTGTGTGGGTTAGGCTTATTGGCCATGTTATATGGACCATTAGTGTCAGGGGGTTTAGCAGGGTAAATAAATGTGGTTGCGGGGATATGGCCTGTGTGGGATTGTGGTTGGTGCAGACTTGATGGGCCAAATGGCCTCCTTCTGCATTGTAGGGATTCTATGATTCTATGATGTGGAGATGCTGGCATTGGACTGGGGTGGGCAGTGTTAGAAGTCTCACAATGCCAGGTTAAAATCCAACAGGTTTATTTGGAATCTTGAGCTTTCGGAGCGTTGCTCCTTTATCACTCACCTGATGAAGGAGCAGCATTCCGAAAGCTCGTGATTCCAAATAAACCTGTTGGACTTTAACCTGACATTGTGAGACTTCTTACTGAGATTCTATGAAGCATCAGCAAGCATGCCCAGCTGGAGTAATGCCAGAGAACAGAACCCTCGCACCATTTGAGGGAAAAGCACTCGAGCTGGCTGGAGAGGGGAAAGGGTGTGCCTGCTCTGATAGTGAAGTGGGGGCAGTAGACAAACATGAGAATCCTCAAGACACAATGTCATTCCTCAAGTCTCAAGTGAGTTATCAATGTTCTCTACTGGGAGATTGGAGCATGCGCAGTGGCCCACTCAGCCTGCTGATGCTCCCGATCACTGCCCCCCCCCCACCCCCCAATGCCCCCCCCCCACCCCCCTCCCCCCCCTCCCCCCACACCTTTACTGACATGAATCCCCTGAGAGATTCTGTGATGCACAGAGTGCCAGATATTTGTCCGACTAAGTACATCCAAAAACCAGGCGGGCACTTAGTTTCTTTTTGGAAAAATTGCCCCACATGCATCTGCCATCTGCTTTCCGGCTGACTGTCGAGACACCTGACGTCTCCATAAGAGTCCACCCTACTTCTTTAATAATGGATTCTAACATTTTCCCAATAACAGGTGTAAGACTAACTGACCTCAGGATTCTTACTTTCCGTCTTCCTCCTTTCCTGAACAGAGGAGTTATATTTGTGGTTTTCCAATCAGCTGGGAACTTTCCAGATTTTATGGAACTTTGGAAGATTACAACCAATGCATCCATGGGGTGGAATTTTACCGGCACATCCACTCGAGATCCGTACGATCCCACCCGAGGCCAACGGAGAATGGGGTGTGCCGGTAAAGTTCCGGCCACTATCTCTGCAGTCACTTCTTTTGAAAACATATCTGCAGACCATCAAGTTCAGGGGACATTTTTATTCAATCTTTCATTACATTTTCTCTAGTGATTGTGATTGTTTTAAATTCCTCCTTCCCTTTCGCACTTTAATTTTCTCCTATTCTTGGAATGCTTTCTGTGTTTTCTGTGAAGACAGATACAGAATATGTATTCTGTCTGATATGGAGGCTACTGTGTCAGAATGTGAAGACAAGAGTAATCCTATCATTGTTATGGGAGGGAGGGGAAGGAGTGAGAAAAGAAGTAGCAAAAACACATGGGGGCGAGGGGGGCGGCTGCTAACTGTGATGGGGCTTGGGGAAATCGTTGGTTGAGGAAAAAGGAAGAAATATCAGAGGTTCTGCGATAGGGAGCTGCATGATCAGATCAGGTGGAGAAAGTGGGAGTCCGGGGTATGAGGAAATGTCATGGAGGTTTCTCTGGTAGTCAGTGGGTTTATAGTGAGTTTTATTGATAGCTGAGCCTGAAATGGAAGCAAAGAACCTGAGGGAGCAAAGGGAAGAAGAAGAGATGGACAATGCAAAGGTGAGAAAAGGTGGAACTGGAAGCTAGGTTGATGGTGTTTTCCAGTTCAGGATAGGAATAGGAAATGGCACCAATACAATCAACACAGTACTGGAAAAAGAGGCAAGAGGTCCAAGTAGGACTGGAACAAGGAATGTTGCACATATTCTATGAAAAGCAAGCCTACTTAGGATCCATAGCATCATTGAATCCCTACAGTACAGAAGGAGACCATTCTGCCCATCGAGTCTGCACTAACTCTTTTACAGAGCACCTTACCCAAGCCCAGCCCCACCCTATCCTTGCAACCCCACATATTTACCCCACTAATCTACACATCTTGAGGCACTAAGGGGCAATTTAGCATGGTGAATCCACCTAACCTTCACATCTTTGGACTCTGGAAGGAAACCAGAGCACCTGGAGGAAACCCATGCAGACATGGTGAGAACATGTAAACTCCACGCAGTCACCCAAGGCTGGAATTGAACCTGGGTCCCTGGCACTGCGAGGCAGCACGGTGCCACTGTGCTGCCCATGTAACTATCCATAACAACACATTCAATGCTGTGTCTTACAAAAGATTTGTTAGAAAAATCAAACTGTATGGTGTAAGTGGAAATGTAGCAACATGGACAGAAAGTTGATTGATAGACGTGGAACAATGATTCAGGGCAAATGGACATTGCTCAATTACCTAAAGCAATATGGATAGATGTTTCAGTCGAACGTAATCTTGATTTGTTAGAAGCAGTATAGTGAATTTAACATCTTGTGAGCTGTATTTAATTTCATATTATCCTATCAGTATAAATAATACTGATAATAAAATAAAATAAAATGAAACCTTTTCATGGGCAAATAGTCCACAATATCAAAAATGACGATCAATGTGTTAAATCGCATTAGTTGAAACATTTGTCAAATGAAGTAATTTCAGCTAACATCCACTGGATACCTTAAGTTGATGCCAACAGTTAATTTTGATACAACAAATCATAATACGCCCAGCACCTTTATATTCTACAATCTGAATATATGCCATAAAAATTATTCTTGCTACACTACATTTAAGCTCTCTGTATTTAACTTCTTAGATTAAATATGCTGAGGTACATAATAGAATGCAAACAAAGATGCAGCCTCAATCTAATTCAACTTGACATAAGGAAATGGAATCAGCTGAAGTCTAAAAATTAGATTTACACTAAACAAGTTTAGTGCTGTAACAATACTTAAATCTGTACATTGAACCATAATGTATCCTTAAATCCATGACCAGAAGCCTGTCAGCAGTGGATAAGTTCATTTATCTCCGCAGCACACTCTCTCGAACTGTCTATATTGATTACTATACGGCATCTACAAGAATTGCCAAAATAAATGTCGCCTTCAGCAGACTTTGAGCATCAGTCTGAGAATGAAGGGGAGTAAGTCTGCCTACCAAACTGAAAATCTATCGAGAAATAGTCCTGCACATTCTGCTCGATGCACGTGAAACTTGGACTGTGTCTATCATGCCAAGAAGCTCAATCATTTTCACTTGTGCTGCTATCGAAAGCTTCTGAAGATCAGAAAGTAGGACAGAATATCAGACACTGCGGTGCTCACCCAAGCTGGCATGCCAAGCATCCACATCATACTGAGACAGTCAGAACTGAGTTGACTTGGCCATGTAGCCAGAAACTTGACACTTGGTTACCAAAGCGAATCTTCAATGGAAAGCTTGAGTCTGCAGGTGCACTCTCATGGTAGCCAGAGAAATCGCGACAAGAACACTCTGAATGTTTCACTCAAGAGGTTTGGTTTTGATATTGACTTTGAGTCCTGGGAGAAGTTTGCCCTGGATCAATGCACCACCAAATAAAAAAGGGTGTAGATTCCTTCGAAAGCAAGTGCATATCAGAGGCAGACAGAAAATGCAATGAGAGATACCCTGAGCCAGCAACACGTCCAAAAAGTAATAATCTGCATTCTCTTGTCTTATTTTCAGCAGAACCTTCTAGAAACAGATTGGCCTGAGCAGTCTTATGTATTCAGTGAAACCCTACCAAGTGGTCATATTCACCTCAAAGGATGAACAAAATTCTTAACTGCAACTTACTAGTTTCTTCACAAATCTAAGAGGACACTCCACATCCAATTTTACCACCTGATTTAATTCTGAGGAGCATCTTTAAATGGATACATAGCACAACTACCCAAAACAGCCAGGAGTGTTTTTGGAATGTGCAAATCAGGACTGTACACCATTTGCAGGAACACAATTGCAATCTTCATGAGAAAATAGGTGCAACATATGAACCGCAAGCTAATCCCACTTTTTCCAGGCATTGAAAGGCCATCCAGAAAAGGTAACATTTTCCTTTTACTGGCAGAATTGCAATAGAATTGACAAAATTCTTCTGGCTTGCTGCAAGCCTAATCTCACACCACTTACCTCCCGCAGCAAAGGACCCAACCAGTCAACTGGATCTGTGTTGATTCAGGCCAATTTCCTGAGGTCCAAAACTGGTGAGCTGCAGAGGAACAATAGTTGAGCTTAAACACGAGCAATTGTTATACTTGTAGCTAATATGCAGTCCTTCAATAACAAATATTAACTGCAATTTTCAATTATGGAATTTTGTATGCATATTTAGCACTACTATTGAAATAAACTGTAGACATAGACCATTTATGTATAACAAATTGTGTAACTTAGACCTTAACATCATCAATCTCCTTATCCAGCTGATGTTGTTTCTTGGAGTTCAGTAGTGATCCCCCTAAAAGCTACAAATGAATAATTTGATAACCAGTGAACATTTCAAACGCGATGCATGGATCACAAGTGGTCTCTGGATTAAAAAAAAAATTTAGTCATGGGATGTGGGGATTGAACATAAGAACATAAGAAATAGGAGCAGGAGTAGGCCATCTAGCCCCTCAAGCCTGCTCCGCTATTCAATAAGATCATGGCTGATCTGATAGTGGGTTCAGTTCCACTTACCCACCTGCTCCCCATAACCCTTAATTCCCTTAATGGTTAAAAATCTATCTATCTGTGACTTAAACACATTGAACGAGGTAGCCTCTACTGCTTCATTGGGCAGAGAATTCCAAAGATTCACTACCCTCTGGGAGAAGAAGTTCCTCCTCAACTCTGTTCTAAATTGACTCCCCCATATTTTGAGGCTATGCCCCCTAGTTCTTGTTTCCATTGTAAGTGGAAATAACCTCGCTGCTTCTACCCTGTCTAGCCCCTTCATTATCTGATATGTCTCTATAAGATCTCCCCTCAACCTTCTAAACTTCAATGAGTACAGGCCCAGTCTACTCAATCTCTCCTCATAAGCTAACCCCCTCATCTCCGGAATCAACCTGGTGAACCCTCTCTGTACCCCCTCCAAAGCTAATATATCCTTTCTTAAATAAGGGGACCAAAATTGTACACAGTACTCTAGGTGCGGCCTCACCAGTACCCTGTACAGTTGCAGCATGACCTCCCTGCTTTTATACTCCATCCCTCTCACGATAAAGACCAACATTCTATGTGCCTTCTTGATTACCTGCTGCACGTGCAAACTGAGTTTTTGTGATTCATGCACAAGGACCCCTAGCTAGGCCAGTATTTATTGTCCATCCCTAATTTCACTTGAGAAGGTGGGGTGAGTTGCCTTCTTGAACTGTTGTAGTCCATGTGGTGCAGGTACACCACAGTACTGTTAGGGAGGAGGGAGTCCCAGGATTTTGACACAGCTACAGTGAAGGAACAGCCATATATTTCTAAGTCAGGGTGGTGAGTGACTTGAAAGGGAACTTCCAGGTGGTGGTGTTCTCATATGTCTCCTGCTCTTGTCTTTCTAGATGGTAGAGGTCATATGTTTGGAAGGTGCTGTCTAAGTAGGTTTCGTGAATTCCTGCAATGCACCTTGCACACACTACTGCTACTGAGCGCTGGTGGTGGAGGGAGTGAACATTTGTGGATGGGGTACCAATCAAGTGGGCTGCCTTGTCCTGGACCGTATCGAGCTTATAGAGTGTTGGAGCTGCACTCATCCAAGCAAAAGAAGAGTATTCCATCACATTCCTGACTTGTGCTGTGGATCTTTGGACCATCCCTCTGTCACAAGTCTCAATGAAAAGTTGTTTTTTCATAAATTGTTGAATGGTTTGTGAATGCCAATAGGGATCAGAGTTAACCTCAATCTCAGACTCAGCTCTCATCCAGAGCTTCATTCATTTATCATTGTCCCAACAATAATCTGCGTATTATAACTATTTTGCTTTGAAAGAGAATCGTATTGTATAAAAATTGAATGTACCACTTCACTGATTAACAAACCAATCACTGTCATGAAATGAACAATGAGTTACTTTATTATTTTTAGATGCGTCACTCATCACATTTGCTATTTTTACATTAGTGAACAGCATGTCCATATTCAGTCAGACTATAACAGCTATGAATACGGAACAAATTGATTCTCGAATTGGTTTTCATGGACAGTTCAGTGAAAACAAATGATTTTGCATATTCTAAATATATCCCAACAAGCGTCGATACAATTAACTTTTTCCTGATGAGCATGTGAAGCTTACCGTAATATTGCATTCATTTCTTTTCTTCAAACAGGAAGGTGCCATTTTTGAGAGCCCTTGGCATGACAGCTGGCAACATCATGAGATTAGTCAAATTTATTTTAAGTTAACAGATGAATCTGCTAATTAAGGATTAACATTTAAATATTTCAGTATTTATTTATATTTGATTCGTGCACTGGTGAAAGTTTCTTTTAAATATTTATAAACATTTAAGGCAACCATCTGCGCTAAAGAATGTATGCAGGTTGAATAAATAATTCAAGATAAATTAATTTATTAGCCTTGATTGCAACCCAAAGTCCCAATTCAAATAGGGCAGCCATTTTGTTAAAAAGGTAGCGAGGTGAATTTTGCACCATGTTTCTGAAAAGTTTGTGCCCACTGCCCTTTTAACCAGGGATATTTCAGACACACAAGCACTGCTATCCCAGGCAACCGAGTGATGCTTCTCTTTAGCTTTACTTTTTAAAGATTGCATTATAACTCTATTTCCCTTACAAACAATGCCAGTAAACCTATCAGCAGTGGAATAAACACTCCAAATCTAGCAGATGAGGGCCCTCAGAGAACATTTCAGCAGGTTACCGTCAGATTCACATTGATGGGATATATTTCCATGCTGCCACTCAAGTGCAAATGAGAGGAAAATCTGACCAGTGACTCTCAAGAGATCTCCTCACAACATAAGTCAGCTATTTGGGTATTGGAGAGAAATGCTTGTGTAAGCTTGGGCCCAGCTAAAAGGCTGCAAGTCAACTGTGCCTTCTAGGCTTCGCAGATCTGCAGGGAAAATTAATTAGCTGTCACACATTGCTAGTGGTGGTGAAAGGCACATGAGTCTCCAGCTTTTATGCCACAGGGACCTTGCAAACATTTACAGCACTATAACAGGAGTCAGCCACTTTCCTTTTCCCTCTTTACTCTCCTTTCAATGCACACTGCTTTATAGTTAGCTTTCTGAATTCTTCTGTGTTTACTTAATCAATTCTTCTGACATTCTTTTTCACTTTCTGGAGGTTAAGAGCAGGTATTCCTGTAACTAACATTTTCCACCATTTCTGGTATATAGCTAAAAATGGAATCAGGTCATGACTGTTTTTTTCTGGTTAGGTGAATTAGCCATGATGAATGCGTGGGGTTGCGGGAATAGGGCAGGGGGAGGGCATGGATAAGATGCTGTTTCAGAGAGTTGGTGCAGACTTGATGGGCTGAATGGCTTCTTTCTGCACTGTAGGAATTCTATGCTGCTATTTCATTAAGAGGTGTTTCAAATCCACAATATTCATCTAATTACCGCCAGGAAATCAGTGACAGATTTCCCAGGAGTTTTCCCAACCATGTTGAAGCGATATCTCTGAAGATTACAAGGGGCTTCGGATTGTGGTGGCTTTTCATCAGGTCCACTAGCTCATTAAAAGTTTTTGAATCGGAGCATCTGAATAGGCCACACCTCTTAGCACTGATATTTAGGGCACCGCATGCTGTTAACAATTCTTTGTTTGTTGCCGCCTTCAAGGTTGTTAGCACAGAGGAAGTAACGCATGCACTCTGTATATTGGGCCCAGTCTTCCCCATTGGTGTCATAGGGCTTGAGTTTCCCAAAAAGAGGCATAATGGCTTTTTCTTACCAAAGAAGATTCTTGGCTTACGCAAGTTGCCCAGAGGGAAAGATGGTGAAAAAAAGTGTACTCATAGAGCCATAGAGTCATAGAGGTTCACAGCATGAAAGCAGGCCCTTCGGCCCAACTTGTCCATGCCGCCCTTTTTTTAAAGCCCTCAAGCTAACCCCAATTGCCTGCATTTGGCCCATATCCCTCTATACCCATCTTATCCATGTAACTACCTAAATGCTTTTTAAAAGACAAAATTGTACCTGCCTCTACTACTACCTCTGGCAGCTTGTTCCAGACACTCACCACCCTCTGTGTGAAAAAATTGCCCCTCAGGACACTTTTGTATCTCTCCCCTCTCACCTTAAACCTATGCCCTCTAGTTTTAGACTCCCCTACCTTTGGAAAAAGATATTGACTATCTACCTTATCTATGCCCCTCTATAAAGTCACCCCTCAGCCTCCTATGCTCCAGAGAAAATAGTCCCAGTCTATCCAGCCTCTCCTTATAACTCAAACCATCAAGTCCTGGTAGCATCCTAGTAAATCTTTTCTGCACTCTTTCTAGTTTAATAATATCCTTTCTATAATAGGGTGACCAGAACTCACACAGTATTCCAAGTGTGGCCTTACCAATGTCTTGTACAACTTCAACAAGACGTCCCAACTCCTGTATTCAATGTTCTGACCGATAAAACCAAGCATGCCGAATGCCTTCTTCACCACTCTGTCCACCTGTGACTCCACTTTCAAGGAGCTATGAACATGTACCCCTAGATCTCTTTGTTCTGTAACTCTCCCCAACGCTCTACCATTAACTGAGTAAGTCCTGCCCTGGTTCAATCTACCAAAATGCACCACCTCGCATTTGTCTAAATTAAACTCCATCTGCCATTCGTCAGCCCACTGGCCCAATTGATCAAGATCCCATTGCAATTGGAGATAATTTTCTTCACTGTCCACGATGCCACCAATCTTGATGTCATCTGCAAACTTACTAACCATGCCTCCTATATTCTCATCCAAATCATAAATATAAATGACAAGTAACAGTGGACCCAGCACTGATCCCTGAGGCACACCGCTGGTCACAGGCCTCCAGTTGAAAAACAACCCTCTACAGCCACCCTCTGGCTTCTGTTAAGAAGCCAATTTTGTATCCATTTAGATACCTCACCCTGGATCCCGTGAAATTTAACCTTATGCAACAACTTACCATGTGGTACCTTGTCAAAGGCCTTGCTAAAGTCCATGTAGACAACATCAACTGCACTGCCCTCATCTATCTTCTTGGTTACCCCTTCAAAAAACTCAAGCAAATTTGTGAGACATGATTTTCCACTCACAAAGCCATGTTGACTGTCCCTAATCAGTCCTTGCATCTCTACATGCCTGTAGATCGTGTCTCTCAAAATACCTTCCAACAACTTACCCACCACAGATGTGAGGCTCGCTGGCCTGTAGTTCCCAGGCTTTTCCCTGCAGCCCTTTTTAAACAAAGGCACAACATTTACCATTCTCCAATCTTCAGGCACCTCACCCGTGACTATCGATGATTCAAATATCTCGGCTAGGGGATTCGCAATTTCCTCGCTAGTCTCCCACAATGTCCTGGGTTACACTTCATCAGGTCCCGGAGATTTATCTACCTTGATGCACTTTAAGACTTCCAGCACCTCCTTCTCTGTAATATGTACACTCCTCAAGACATCATTATTTATTTCCCCAAGTTCCCTAACATCCATGCTTTTCTCAATAGTAAATACTGATGAGAAATATTCATTTAGGATCTAGCCCATATCTTGTGGATTCGCACACAGATGACCTTGTTGATCCTTAAGAGGTTGATCCTCATCACCAACATAGTAATTCAGTCAATTGCCAGTTTTCTGTCACTAACACCTTTTATTGTGCACCAAAGGAAAGGGCCGTGCCTGCACCTTACAGTCTGGTAGTCTCCACCTTGGGACTTGCAACAATGGTTCAGGTAGAGCAACAGGTTTAAAAGCCCCCACTGATCGCTTCCCATTGGGTGACCCTCTGCCTCATGGCCATTATAACATTAACATTTTAATGTAAATCCCCAGAATTATTCCTTTGCTTTTTCCTTAAATAGTACTGACCTTCAAATAATTCTGCGTTTGTATTAGTGTCCTGTATAATAGGTTTGCATGACATTTTTGATATTTGAGCTAAGGTTTGCTTTATCAATTTACTTTAAATAGATTAACATCTCCATCTGAATAAATTTCAATCATTGTACACAAACAAATGCATAATTTCAACGTCATTGTGTCTTGGCAATCTACAGGATTTAAGGTCAAATGCAGCAAGATCAATTGAAATACTCATAGCAAAAGGAATATTTTTCAGTTGTCTTACATGACTCAATAAATCAAAAAATTAGAGTCTACTATTTTGCTGTGAGCTTGCAAAGCACCTCTGTAGCCTGTATCTGGTTCATATCATACTGTTTTGGTAAGACTGTGATATAATCAATCTCTAGTTATAAACACATGGTGTAAAATCATTTATGTAATTGTAATGATGCACATTCACAGACTTCATCAGGAACACAAAAGGTATTTATTATTAAGGAATAACTGTACAGAGGCTAGCAGCCCCCACCTTCCTGGAGCAGCCCATTGGCTGCCCCTGACCCTACATGTCTTCAGACTGTTACTATCCAAGATAGGACTCCATCCCTTGGTCCCAATTGGTCCCTCAAACCAGGTGATCCTCTTCTGCTATATTTCCCTTAAAGGAGCAATCACCACAATCACCACATCCCTCCCCCTTTAACTCCTTCAAACAAACTTAAATAACTAATTCTGACTAAACAAGTTGGACAATTACAATTCAAGACTTTCAGGGCTCTTTCTGTTTCTTCTAGAATGGTGCAATTCTGTAATCTGAGATGTTTCGATAGGATTGACATTAACAGGAACTGCAAATAACAGGTATGTCTATAACAGGTTGATCAGGTACTTTGATGCTTACAGGTTAACAAACACTTCTTGATAGCAGCAATGACTGTTGGAGCATCTCTCTACTCCTCCAGTGATCCACATGTTTATGAACAATCCATCCCTCCATGGCTCTTGAGTACAACAGGAGTCCAGTCACAGAGACAATAATTCCAATGATCTAATCTGATCCGCTGCCTAGGTTTCATGCTATGACACCATGTCATATTATGTACTGAATAATGTTTTGTTTTATATTGCTGCAATGGTGATAGCTCATTGATGAGATCTTGCGGTGGTGTTTAAACATAAAGGCCAGAATTCTCCCCAAAAAATTCTAAATTGCAAACATCCGGGAAAATGGGAGTAAATCCAGCCTTATTTTTAAAGAGTGATTTCCAGAATGATTCTCCGACACACTGTGCATTACAGAGTACTCTACTGGGAATCCCTCTGAACAGCAGGCAGTGGGGCCTATTCCTGCCAGTGAGGCTGGTAGCATAGTGCTGAGCAGGCCACTGCGCATGCACGATCTGTCAAAGCGGAGATCCTATATGCGCAGTGCCCTCCCCCCCCCCCCATCCACCCCATTGGCTGCCTCCAGATCGCTGGCCAGCCCCACAACCCCCATCACTGGCCTTCTGACCCCTTGACCCCCGATTGCTGGCCTCCCGGACCTCCCCGAGCCAGACAATATGTCCCCCCACCTCCCACCTGGCCAGCCTCGATCTCCCTGGCCCATCCGTAGCCAGCCCCGATTTCCCCACTGACAGTCCGGATCCCATCTCCCGCCTCCCCCCGCCCCCCCCCCCACCTCTGATGACCAGTCTCAACTTCCCCCTAGCTGCCTGGCCTCCCCCCCACCTGGATGGCCAGCTCCAATCACCCTCTCTCCCTCTCTCTCCCAGTGATCCCACTTGCAGAGTGGCAGTGGGTTCCCCCCCCCACTGATTGTCCTCTCAGTAGGCCTTGCCCCCATTAGTCTCTGCTCCCTCTGCCCCACCCTCTCAGACCCCGTCCCCTCTGGTCCTGCACCCTTAACACTGCCCGGTACCTGGTGGGCAGTGCCAAGGTGCCCCTTGGGCAGTGACAGTTTGGCACCTCCTCTATCTCAAAGATAAAAACTCCAGCCTATCCAATCTTGAAGCTTGGCAGAATTTAAAAAAGGAATAGGAAAAGAAATAAGCGGGAGTATGAAGCTTATGGGTTCAATGAGAATCTTTGCAGGCAAGAAAATATCCAATGTAAACAAAACAATTTTTGTAAGCATATCTGCTTACTAGGAAGAGTTAGAAACTTGGAATAAAACTGTAGTTTTGAAACCAGGGCCAGACAGAACAGATTTGGTCAAAAGAGGAAGCACTTCAGACTTAATGGACATATCAACAATGAACTGTTTGATCTCTCTGGAGCTGACAATCTAAGAGGTTTCAGAGCTGTTAGGGCTCATTAAAGCTACAAATGGGGAACCATCCTATTGAAATTGAATGTGTGTGTTAATCAAAGCAGTTCTAAGAGATTTCAGAGCAGCTGGGGCTTATGAGAGAAAGCAAGGGGATCTCCCCGGTGAAACTGACAACTCCTGATCCTCAAAGCACTTCAAAGAGGTCTGGTAACCCCTGGGGCTTCTGAAATCAATTGAGGGCAATGCTACTGGAGAATAAAGTGCTGCTGCTGTTGAGGGGGTATAAATTTTAATGAGACCAGGTCACTTCAACTGTTTTACAGAACACAGACAACAATAAAAAAATCACCAGACAGGTGCCTGAAATCACCATCCTCAGGATGATTTCCACCTTTTCCAGTGCAAGAAGGTGAAGCTATGAGTGCCTCATCCCCAGGTCATGGGGATCTTACCCCCAGCCCGACATCCATGAACCCCGAGTTCCCTTGAGGTCTCCCCCTCTGCAGTCCGGCAGCAGCAGAGGAGCCCATGGACACAGCTGAGTCAGTACTTACCTCCTTGCCTGCCCCCCTCAGAGTCCACGGTGTCTGGACTCAAATTGTCAGGACCAGGACTGATTGCCACCCTGGGACCTCCTGCTGGGGACAGGAGAAGGGAAGGAGAATCCTTGGAGGCCGTTGATTCAGGCTTCCAGCCCATTACTTGTATTCAGATGCATTTAAATTAGTTCTGATTAGATTCTTGTCCCAGAGCAGGCCAGGCCAGGAGACTCGCAAGGGGTGTGACGCCTGGTAAGAATTCCAATTTGGCCCTCATGGCTGATTCAACTCATCATCAGGAATCCCAATAGTTAGTGGCCCTGGAGAATTGCCCTCTTCCTTTCTTCAAGCTCTTATTCTCCTTTATCAATTATTCACGAGACTTGTTCTTTTTCTAGTTACTTTCTCGTGGAATTCAGCTCATTCTACATTGTCTCATTAAATTCTGCGTCTACTTAACGTCATGTTGTAAATTTAGCAGTAAATGTGGCACAATTGACCTCACTGCATGAAGGAGAATAGATAAGAGGGCAGAGTTTCAATTCTGATTGCTCTGTGGTGACCCCCATTTAAAAGTATGCAAGTGTGATAAGGACAGGAAGTCCATTGCCTCTGTCACCAATAAGGCCTGGTGTCTTGGGCAACATTCTAAGGTAAAATGGCCATAGTCCCAGATGATCATCGGCTGCTCTCTCTCCCCTTTGATGAGGAGAGCTGACTGATGGTAATTTAACCTAGGATCACCACACCTCAGGCGAAGGGTAAGGTTGAGAAGGCAGGGCCTTCATGAATACTCTCAGCAGGTATAGGAATTGAACCCACGCTGTTGGTGTCACTCCACATCACAAACCAGCTATCCAGCCAACTGAGCTAACCGACCCCGAGGGGACTGCCAGTACCTATTGGATCTCTATTTATTTTAGAATCAAAATCAGTGGAATAATGTATGTCATTGAAGGTACTATATAAATGCCTATACTTATTGGACAAGTGATATTTACACAATAACACAATTCAAGTGCTGGGCTCAAATTTTTCCTAATTCTAACAGAAAAGAGCCAAGAATATAAACTCTGGTATCACATGTCAAAGCACAAAACATATCCGATTATAATAAATGTTTTTTTTTATTAGCAGGCTGAGTACTGTATGAAAAGCAATGGCAGTTCTTTGTGCATTATAAAGAGTTTCCCAATTAGTGCATAAATGTTCTCAAGTTCTGGCAGCAATCCCATTGTACAGAACAATTTTAGCAGTAGGATCAGCATATTAATGATGAATAAAAATTTGGGCACAAGGAGTGAGTTTTCAGTTGCACAAAGTAATCGCTACCTGCTAAATTTTACCATGATGAATGAATAACATTTCACATGCACAATTGTTGATAAATGCAGTAAAATCTTGATTCTGTCAGTGTGCAATATATATGTTTTTTTCTGGATTAATTGTTTAATGACATATCGGAATCATTAAGTAAGATTGTGCTGTAGACTTTAATGTTGTGCTTCTACAGATAGCAATTTTCACAACACAAATTACAATGTTAGTGCAGAACTAGATTCTAAGAGGTCAGGGATATTTTATTCCTTTTCAGCTACTCTGCTGCCTCTGAATTATCATTGCAGCATTCAAACATTGAAATTGTTCTTTAATGCATCTAATGAAGCTGTAGATGGCATAGTGCTTCCATCTTCCTATGAAGGCTGTTAAAGTAACTACATCATACAATTGCATCACATGTTTTTTAATGTTATTTGCTAGACTACATTCAATAGAAGTGCAGCAATTTTAGTTGCAACAAGATTCACTGATGTTTTAAATGCACGTCTTTCTGGTTAGACACTGGTGCAGCTATTTATAGCTAATCAAATAGCAAAGCCAGTTTAATAACAATTTGATTGCTTTACCATTGTATCAAACCTACTCTGATTAGTTTCAGTACATCAACGGTCAATATTATTTGTGATTTTACTTATATGTGTCATATACATAACCTTAAGCATAATGGAATGCCTGCTTATCTCAGCTCAAATTTACCTTTCATATTGAGCACTGTACAGGGTAGCGTTTAATGTTCATTTCTATTCAATTGGTTTTGGCACCTTGAGGATAAATAGCAATAAGGTTCTTTTGTAACGTGAATCATTCCCTGTGCATTGAAAGAGTTAGTTTTAAATGTATATTTATAGTTCCGTTATGACCAGGTGAGAGTTGGGGTGAACTGGCTCCTCTCGAATCAGCCTCCTCTGTTGTGCACAACAAAGGTTTCAGTTTTGTTTTCGTGGGAATATGCCTTTTCCATATCTGAATGTATTTAAGCTATTTAATCTGAGGTCATTAGGAGCCAATCAAACAAACTTTTCTTGAGTCGATGAAAGACTAAATTTATTTTCCAATAAACCCAAGAAAAATATTCAAAATGTGACATCAAGCCTGGGCACGCGCACGCACATGCATGCACACACACATGCACACACATGCACACACATGCACACACACAACAAAACAATATACAGTTAAGCGTCCTTTGGTTATATTTGAAGCATAGGCTGGAATTGTCTGGCCATTTACGCCCCATTGCTGCTGCAAGCGAGGATAGAGAATTTGGCACTCAGCCAAATTTACATTCACTGAAACAGGACCCAAGATTCTGCTGGTGTGAACGGCCGAAAAATTCTGGCCATAGATTTCAAACACTGTAGTTGAGTTAGATTCGCTGGTTTCTTGGATGCAGTCAGATATTAAGATATTGCAATTATTCGGTTCACTGGTTGGTTTCTCAAATCGACGACACACTTATTCCAAAGGAGACACACCGAGAACGCAAGCAGCCCTCAGCTTGTTTTCTCTGCTGAAGGCATCCTGGACATCACTTGTGTTACTTGCAATCTCTCTCTAGGTTGGAATTTTCTGGCCCCATTGCAGGGGATTTGGCAGAACAGGTAAAAATCCATTGACTTTTGGTGAGACTGGACAATCCAGACCGTGGGGGAGCTGGAAAATCTCACCCCTAGTGCAGGAAGTTTTGCCTTGAAATGCTTCACACATTGTGTATTTCCAAGAGATTTTGAACGGGTTTGTCTATGACATCCAGTGTTTCAATATCCAGTTCGCTTGCTGCATTGTTTAATGTCTCTTCCTCAGACAGTTATAATGGGTCTGGATTATGGGAAACATCTCTCCCTTCATACTCCCCTAAGGGTGATTTGTTTGTTTCTCAACTTCACCTTAGAATGTGGCTTTGCATTTTTAAGCAGTTTGCTCTGCCTTAGTTTAAATTGCAAAATTTTCAGTCAGTTGAAAATTGAAAAATTGTATTTTAAAAACATAGCCTACTAACAACATACAGTTCAGTGTCCTTTCACTGCCCTTGAGATGTAGATTTTAAATGTTGCTGCCAATTTGAGTTAACTGGCTTTGTGTATATAATCAGATGTAGGAGATGTTGCAATTACTACACGATCTCAGTTCACTCGTAGGTTTCTGATGGAATTGAGTTCTCAAACCAGGCGACACAAAGATTGTAGGAGCTGCAGATCGTGAGGAGGATTGTCAGATGATACAGCAGGATATAGCTAGGCAGGAGACTTGGGCAGAGAATCAGCAGATGGAACTTATCCAGACAAACCCGAGGTCATGCATTTTAGAAGGTCTATTACAGGAGGGAAGTATACAGTAAATGGCAGAACGCTTAGAAGCATTAATGTACAGAGGGATCTAGGTGGTAAATCACAGTTCCCTGAAAGTGGCAACACAAGTGGATAAGGTGGTCAGGAAGAGGTATGGCATGCTCCCCTTCATTGGTCGGGGCATAGATTATAAAAATTGGCAAGTCATGTTACAGCTATATAGAACTTTAGTTAGGCTACATTTGGAATATTGTATACAGTTCTGTTCGCCACATTATCAGAAGGATGTGAAGGCTTTGGAGAGGGTGCAGAAAAGGTTTACCAGGATTTTGCCTGGTTTGGAGGGTATTAGCTTTGAGGAGAGATTGGAAAAACTTGATTTGTTTTCATTTGAACTTCAGAGGCTGAGTGGTGACCTGATGGAAGTTAACAAAATTCTGAGAGGGATGGATAGAATGGATAGGTGGAGCCTTTTTCCCAGGGCAATGTCAATTACGAGAGACATAGGTTTAAGGTAAAAGGGGGAAAGTTTAAAGGAGGTGTGAGAGGCAAGTTTAAGCTGGTAAAGCACATAAGCTGGTAAATGCCTGGAATGCGCTGCCAGAGGAGTTGGTAGAAGCAGACACTACAGCAACGTTTAGGAGGCATCTTGACATATACATGAATAGACAGGGAATAGAGGGATACAAGCCACCTAGAGGCAAAAAATCTTTAGAAAGGCATGTGTTGGCACAGCCTTGGTGGGCTGAGGGACCTGTTCCTGTGCTGTACTGTTCTTTGGTCATATCTATTTTTTCAGTTATTCCTTGATATATGTAACCTGGTAAAACTCAATTAATAAAGCTGAAAATAAATTTAAGATCAACAAAAATTAAGCTTTTGTAGGCAGAATGCAGTCTACCTCCTGTGAATATCATACTGTTAAATAGCTGAAAATTACTTTTATAAATTTATTCAAACCCATTTACTCATTACATCATGTACAGCAGTTGGTTTCTGAGTAATTTTTATGAAGTTTTAAAAAATGTCTATTAGAGTCATTTTGCCACCTCACCCACCAAGGGAATCAGAGTGGGCGAGGAGCAGACCGTGGAAAGGTCCATTGACCTTGGGCGGGTTTTTCCGGTTTCAGGGTGAGCGTAGTTGGAAAATCCTGACCATTATGCCTAAAAAAAAACTTCATTTGCAGAATCTTCTGAAATTCCCACAAATAAGCATGAATAACAAGAAACTTGTAATGGTGATTAATTTGACCATGGGGCCATCTTCCAGTGCAATGTTTTTTTAGCACCAAGTTCATGAAAACTCAATCTGTGTTGGGCATAAAAAGCTGCACGTGAAATTCCTCAATATTTGTACCAGTCCAATTTTGGGAGTATTCCATGGGAAAAACTAATGGAACCAAAGCAGAAACTTCAGGCTTTGTTTGTGTTCCATCAGATCTCCATTTCTGTTTCCCTTTTCATAAAACTCACATTCAATTCAATTAATGTGGCTTCTCACTTACTCACCTGCTACCTGTTCCTTCGTGTGTATTAACATGTGTCCAATAATTTTTCTGTCTCATTTCAGGCTCCAAATCCAAGATACTTAGTTCCACCTCTTTGATCATATATATGCCGTGAACTTTATTGAAATTCAGTGCAGGAATATGGGATTTCAAGGGTATTTCTAAGCATCAGATATTACAGAGTTAAATAACTCAGGTTTTTTAAAACGCTTGGATCGAAGCAAGCCACTGAAATGCACTTCCTCCCATCTGTGGGGCATGATTTGCATCACATTTGGCCTTGTAATTACAAAATTAGCTTTAAACTAAGAAACCAAGGGAAAGGAACATGAGCTGTTTACACTTTTATCTCTTAGACCATGCTATCTGTCAAAATGCTCCAACTGTTGAGCCACGAGAACATAACCAACCATAAATTCCTTTATTCAGCATTAAGATTTGCTAGAGTGTAGTTTAGCATAATGTTTGCCAGTTTATAGTTTTATCAAAATAGGGTTAAAACTTGAGCCTGTGTTCACTGTCCGTGTGAATGCCAGCGGGGGCTTAAGATTCGGAAGACGCAATTCTCGCCAGGAAGAATGTGACTTCGGATCTTCCTCGCCGGCAGCATCATCAGGGGATGATTGTAGTTTCTTCATGCCCATAGCGGGCATGAACATACTTTGAATGCATTAGCATGCATTTTAATCTTATTAACCTGGCACCACCCCCCCCCCCTCCCCCCACCCACCATATCTTAACACCTGCCAGGTATTGCGGTTTATAACAGCTTCACACAGACATGAACCTGTTATGGGGGTCCCTTGGAGGTGTAAAGGAAAGTATACCCCCGGGGAAAACCAGGCAATGCCCTGGCAATGCCCTTTGGCACTGCCAAATTGGTACTGCCAGGTTGGCAGCCTGCCACCCTGGCAATGCCAGTCTGTCAGTGCCAGCCTGTGCTAAGGGGCATTCCCCAGTGGGTGCTTCATGGAGTGGGAGAGGTTACCGCTGCTGTGCTGGTGGGTGAAGGTGGCCCAACAAGAAGGTGATGCCGGCGGTGGCCATTTTGGGGTGCGTGCGGATGGGGGGTGGGGGGAGGGGTTGGTGGATGATGAAGGGTGGTGGGGGTGCCAGCTCTGACTGTGAGGGGAAGGGGCTGTTGATCGCAGCGGTGGGGGCGGGGGAGAGTGGGGGCAATGATTTCAGGGGCAGGGAGAGAAGGGACCAAGAATCGTGGGGGGAGGGGTCCGAGTTACAGCTCGCTCTGATCGGGGGAGGGGTGGGCCTGAGACCTCTGTAGTGGGGTGTAGGGAGGTTTATTGGAGTTTTGATTGGGGTGCCCTTTAAAGATGGCACACCGATCTCTGAGCAACCGGGTTTTGCCAGCGTGTTTAGACCCTGGAGGGAAACACACCAGTTTTCTCACCAGAAACAACATTCTGCCATTTTTTGGTAAGATTCCGTCCATAGTCTTATTTCACCTCTTTTGGATAAAGGGAAAAATACATTAAAAACTAGCTTTTGATTACAATCAGAAGAGTTACCGGTTCCAGGGCACTTGCTTGTGGTGCTACCACAGGAACAGAAAACAAGCACAGAGATAGCTTGAACTAAGATTAAAAAGCAGAATAGGAAGGCCCAAGGCTTTTGCCTGGACACAGAATCTGTTGTGCCGATGAGTGGATGGATTCTTTGCAGTTCCAGTTTTTGGGGTATATCTGACGGTGTTTGGGTCATATTCAGAAAGTTCAGGAAGAGCACTGCCATGAACAGGTGCAGACTCAGGGGTGAGGGGAATGAATTAGAAATGGACCATCCCTGCCCAAAAGACAATTATGGTAATCTCATTTTCAATTCTTCTTTGCTTGAATTTCACAATGCGTTAAGTCTCACTTGTGCGCACATAAAACCAAAGCTGCTACCAATATGGAGTCAGCTTTGAACCAGTGAGCAGACAGTCCACAGGGACTAAAATTTAGATGAACATTTAAAGAGATGACTGTAGTTTCTGAAATATCCTACAAATGGATTGGAAAGATAGAATGAAGGAGAGCAGATTGAATTAGTTACCAATTGATACACAGTGCATCTGAAAGCAAGGAGGTTCTGAAATGTATGCATTTCTGTCAAAGCAGGTAATGTGATTACACAAAGAATTATTTTTAAAAACATTGGGCCTGATTTTACCATCGAGTTGCGCCCGTTTTCGTGCGCAAAAGCTTGGTAAAGTTGGGCATGAGGCGAGCAGCGTGATCCACGCCCGCCTCCACGCCGGTTCCCCCTTTGCCAATGCCCGAAAATGGCCACGATCGGGACCACACCCAAAATGGGCACGATGGCCGTTAAATGCATTTGCATGCATTTAAATTGACTTAATGGACTGCACGCCCAACCTCACCGGCACTCCCTCATTTACCACCACGTTCGCCCATCCAGATTCAGCGTGAAACAGACATGCTCTACAAAAGTCCGATTCAGGCACTCCAGCTAGTGAGAAGGTAAGTGCCGAGTGTCTGATGGCTTTCTGCTTGAGATCAGTGGGGCGGGGGTGGGGGGGGGAGGGGGGGAGGGGTTGGGTTCACTGTCACACTGACTGTGATCATTGGGCGGGAGCGGGGGTCCACTGCCACTCTGCCTGTGATCAGTGAGGGGGTGGGGGTGTCCACTGCCACTCTGCCTGTGATGATTGGGCGGGAACGGGGAGGTCCACTGCCACTCTGCCTGAGATCAGTGAGGGGGAGGGGGTGTCCACTGCCACTCTGCCTGTGATGATTGGGCGGGAACGGGGAGGTCCACTGCCACTCTGCCTGAGATCAGTGGGGGGGGAAGGAAGGGACCGCTGCCACTCCGCCTGAGATCAGTGGGGGGGGAAAGAAGGGACCGCTGCCACTCTGCCTGAGATCAGTGGGGAGAAGGCGGGTCCGCTGCCACTCTGCCTGAGATCAGTGAGGGCGAAGGGGGGGAGGGGCCCGCGATCGGTCTGGCTGGCGGGAGGATGGGGGTATAAGGGGGTCAGTAATGTTGTGGGGGTGGGGCAAAGTCTGTGGGTGCCAGGGGCAGGCATTATCCAGCCCAGGAGCGATGTGGCAGGGGAGCCGCATTCTATCCTTTTTTTACTGCGCATGTGCAGTTGTAGGCACCGATCGGAGCCGCAGGATTTCGAGCACGTTAAGCCCCACCCACAGGCTTGTGCAGCGCGATTCGGACTCGCTGATATTTTTTCAGGCAGAGTGCGTATTGGGGCGCTGGAGAACGGGTCTAAAAGTCGGATCTGAAACACTCCCAGTTTCAAGTCCGCCCAGCACTTAGAATCAAAATGGTAAAATAGGGCCCATTATCCACAACAAGCTAGCATTCCCCTGCCCCAAAACATCTGAAGAAAAATAAAACTTCTCCCTTTACATTTATTACAACTTCAATGAATGGTTTTACTTTAGATGTTGCATCTATATTACGCAAACAGTGAAATATTGATGCTTCCTCTCCAAAACCACCTCTCCTTTTGTTGCCCAACATCATCACGGTACCAGCTCATACGCTGAGCTACAGTTGCCTTAGGCAGTGATACAAGATCTAAAGTTAAATGTTTTATTCGTCAACTTCTTTGCTTTTACTTAAGTTTCACAAATAACTCACTGTTGGAACTCCATGGGGAGCAAACGGATAGCACCAGCCTAATGTTGCAGGCCAGTTTTAAAGGAATGCCATTGAAGGGATTCTGAACAATATCGACTTTACTGTCTGATATTGCCTTCATAATCAGTTTAACATACTCAACAATATAGGGCCAAAGTCAGTCTACAGATTGCATTGACCAAATATGGCACCCGAGGAGCAGCTTTGGCAGGGACAAATTCCAAGATATCACCAGGGAGCATTGACCAATGAACTAGTAGAGCCGAAGGAGCGATTCGCTGGTCATATCCTTTTAATGGATGAATATCTATGAAAAACAACACATTTTAAAAAATAACAAATACAGAAAAAGGTAGCCAAAGGCTACGTTTATAATGGGGTCAGGTTAAGAAAATACAAGATTGGGAACCAGCAAAAGAAGATTAGCCCCTAAAATTGCAACTTTGAAAAAGATAAGCACGAAAGCACCTTTAAACATGTTAGTAGTGAGGTCAGTTGAAGGTAAAATAAAGAGATTATTACAGGCATTAAGCTGACGCTGATGGTCTGGAACACGGAGAGGAATGTAGGCCAGCCGTTTATTTTATGTTAATTTCCATTGCCGAAGGTTGAATGAATGGAATTGGTTTTAAATGTAGTTGGCATATTAATTACAGTAAGCAATACTTGGTAGTTCAGGATAGAAGTCTGGGGTACTAATGGAGAGATTGGAGGCCTCCAGCAATTCTGTCGCCTGTTAAATTAGTGTGTATACCCCATTAAGATTAAAAATCAGCAGGCTGCATATAAAATATTTCAATCAACCTTCCTGACATTGCACACAGTTCAAATTATTTGCTATGCCTTGATAAAAAGGTTCTGGCTGCACTGAATTTAACTGGTCACTCAATATCTCTTGTTTGTTTAATCTGGATTTAAATGACTCTACTTCATTAGTAATATAAACTGGACAACAGGATAAAGAATAATCTATAATAAAACCTTCTAAGGTTCTTACAACTGATGTACTGTAAAATTATTTGAAATAGCAAAGCTTTAAGAGATAATGCTTAATCCCCTGTTTGAATGGAAAGCAACTAAACAAATCACAGAATCATTTTATTCAAACCCTTCTCCACTTGGAATTTAAAATATCATGAACCTTCTCTAAATGGGGGCACAATTATTCATTTGTTGTGTATGCCATTCATGGTTACATCACTTATACTTATTATGGAATCCTTGAAGATTTTCTTCAATTTATTTTGTGGACTGATACTGATTGCCACGAGCTACAACAATATTTAATGTTGCTAAAACAAATGCCTGTTGTGATTGCAGCTTCTGAACTTTGGCATTTTTTTTAAAAAATCCTGCGATGGTTCTGTGAGAACAAAGAGGTTGAAAATTATAATCTGAACCTGTAGTGCCAGGGACCCAGGTTCAATTCCAACCTCGGGTCACCGTCTGTGTGGAGTTTGTAAATTTTCCCCGCGTCTGTGTGTGTTTCTTCCAGGTGCTCCGGTTTCCACCCACAGTCCAACAATGTGCACGTTAGGTTGATTGGCCATGCTAAATTGACCCTAGTGTCAGGGGAATTAGCAGAGTAAATGAGGGTTACGCGTATAGGGCCCGGGTGGGATTGTGGTCCATACAGACTCGATGGGCTGAATGGCCTCCTTCTATAGGGATTCTATTTAAATTCATTTAACTGTGGTTCATTGGTCTATGCAATACAGGATAATAAATTATGAGATACAGAGGGTGGAATTTTCTGTTATTCAAACCAAGGGTGGAGTTTTATGATAAATATTCGAAGTGCTTAGTGAGCGAGAAGACAGGAGAGTTTCAGACTTGTTTTTTGGATGAGTTAAAGAAGCAATATTATGGAGCTTAGTCAAATAAAAGTGGCAGGATGTGATTCTTGCCAGTAGCGGGTAGGACAGAGCCTAATCTCACCAGTGAATCATAGAATTATAGAAACCCTACAGTGCAGAAGGAGGCCATTCGGCCCATCGAGTCTGCACCGACGACAATCCCACCCAGACCCGACTCCCATATCCCTACATATTTTACCCACTAATCCCTCAAACCTACACATCTCAGGACTCTAAGGGGCAATTTTTAGCATGACCAATCAACCTAACCCGCACATCTTTGGACTGTGGGAGGAAACCGGAGCACCCGGAGGAAACCCACACAGACACGAGGAGAATGTGCAAACTCCACACAGACAGTGACCCAAGCCGGGAATCGAACCCAAGTCCCTGGAGCTGTGAAGCAGCAGTGCTAACCACTGTGCTACTGTGCCGCCCATGAAGTTGGCTGCTGACCTATAGGGGCGCCATTGCACAGGTAGCCAATCTCCCAATGCACTGTACTTTGGGGCTATCCCAAAGATGAACTGGGGAACACCTCAATACTTCACAAGTGAGGGTTTGCACAGTAAGTGCCCAGAAGTGCAAATTTCTTCTGGGCAATTTTCCTGCACTGGGAACTGGGATTGCAAACTTCAAATGGTTCTGACAGGGTTACATCAATGGTCACTCTGAAAAAGTAACAAGAATTAAAACCTCTTCTAACTTCTGGGTAACTACTGTAAAGATCAGACTAACCCCCTCACTGCACTCCCCACAAACCTCCACAAGATACCACCAACATCCCTGGAGCCCCAGGGGGCTAATGCAGCCCATGGTCAACCAGCTCCCCACCTCTATGATGCCCCAAACCCTTCCATAGGATTCCGCCACGTTCGCAGACCTTACTCTTACTGCCTCACCCACCTCCCAACCCGACCGAACATCCCCCCCCATAACCAGCCCAGCCCATGCTCCGTAGATCCGACTGCCTTCCAACCTGACCTGACCTACCCACCACCCAGCAGGTCCAATCCATTCTGTCACCCACCCCACCTCCCGACCCAAACCCGCTTGTGGCCTCCAACCCCAACATCCAGACTTCCGATCTTCCTCATTCATCAAATCTTATCCACTTACCTTCGACACCTACCTTCTCCCTAGCCTGTCAAGGACCTGTAAATTTTAATGGGACATTAACTTATCTGCTTTATGCAGATCGTTCCATAAAATAGGATGCAAATCCTACTTTACTGTGACAGAGCTGCACTTCAAGCCTGGGCCTCAAGGGTGAGCTGAGCTGTCTGGACCTTGCCCAGTCTGAGCCAGAATGTCAGGAAAAATAGGATCAGGAGAAAAATCACTTAAGTTATTGGGCACAGAGTGGCAATCCAACACTGATTGTCACGCTGAGGAAGTTACAGCCCATTAATGACTAACAGGTCAACATATTGAAACTCACAGTCTGCTACCTATGGCAATTGTAAAGGTCTATAGTAGTTTCTGTCCTGTTTGCATGAAGCTAGCACACACATCGAGGTAGGCAAGATGCCATCCCAGATACCTGACATCCAAATCCCTCAGTGACATAAGGCCTAAATGAAATGCGCTACCTAACCTAGCTCAGCGTTCCAACCTCTGATTTAGCAGACTAATTAGCAATAAGTTGCTCATGGTTAATGACTGGGTACCCTTTGGCCTGTTATAAATGCCAATTCGGAAGAGCACATGACTGGGCTCCATAGATGGAATGTCATATATGTTGCACTTGTCTCTACTTAACTTTTACAAATTTTACATCCCTATGCATCAGTATTGACATGTAGTGACGATGCTGTTAAGCCATTGACTTCTGAGTTTCCCTGTTATAACATTGGTGGATGCAATGATTTCTAATGACTTTAGACGCCTACGATACCAACAAGTCAGAAGGCACCCTCAGGGGGGCCCTTAGCCCAGCAGTGGACTCCTCTCTCACAGTCTCAGACCCTACCTATTCAGAATCGCTTCTACTTCTGTTTATTAACTGTGCCATAACTCTGGATGCAGCCACTATTTCAAAACAAACTTCAACACTCCTTCTTTCACTGTCTATGTCATAGATAGCGACCTGGAATTTCATAATGTGAAGGTAGAGCTCCCTTCCCCCTCCAGCCTCCCTCAATAATACTGGATCCCATAGTTCTTGTGGATGACATTCCTACCCTCCCCCTGAGCCCATCACTTGTGATGTAGGCCAGAATTTATTACACATCACTAATCACCCTTGAGAAGGTAGTGGTGAGCTGCCTTCTTGAACCACTGCAGTGCATGTGGTGTAGGAACACCCACAATGCTATTAGGGAGGGAGTTACAAGATTTTGACCCAGTGACAGTGAAGGAACGGTGAGATCATTTCAAATCAAGATGGTGTGAGACTTGGAGTAGCTTGCAGGTGGCAATGTTCCCACACATCTACTGCCCTTTCCCTTCTTGGTGATGGAGGTCACAGGTTTGGAAGGTGTGGTCAAAGGATCCTGCAGAGCATATTGCAGATAGTACACACTAATGTCATTGTGCATTGATGGTGGAGGGAATGAATGTTGAAGGTAGTGGTGGATAGGGTGCCAATCAAGTGGGCTGCTTTGTCCTGGATCTTGTCGAGACTTTTGAGTGTTGGTGGAGCTGCACTCCACCAGGGAAATTAAGAGTATGCCATCATACTCCTGACTTGTGCCTTGTAAATGTTGGACAGGCTTTGTGGGAGTTAGGAAATGAGGTTCTGATATTATGTACTGCAAAATTCTGCAGTCTCATTTATTTAAATAATATTCTGTTCTTTTATTCTTCCCACCAAAGTAGACAACCTCACAATTTCTCACATTATACTTCATCTGCCAGATTTTTGCCCACTGAATTAATCTGTTCATATCCCTTTTCAAACTCTTCATTCCCTTCTTTCTGATCTATCTTTGTACCAGTATTTTGTACCAGTATCCAAATCAGTAATGCAGATTGTAAATAGTTGAGACCCTAGCACTAGGGGCAGCATGGTGGCACAGTGGTTAGCATTGCTGCCTCACAGCGCCAGGGCCGGGTTCGATTCCTGGCATGGGTCACTGTCTGTGTGGACTCTGCGCGTTCTCCCTGTGTCTGCATGGAAAAACCTCTGGGTGTTCCGGTTTCCTCCCACAGTCCGAAAGATGTGCTGATTAGGTGCATTGACCATGCTAAATTCTTCCTCAGTTTACCCGAACAGGTGCCCAAGTGTGGTGATTAAGGGATTTTCACGATAACTTCATTGCTGCGTTAATATAGACCTACTTGTGACACTAATAATATTAAACTTTAAACTATTTAGCACTCCACTAGGTACAGTTTGTCAACCTGAAAATGGCACATTTTACAGACACGCCTACCCGAGGCTCGTAAGGTCACGCCCGAGGCCAACAGAGAGTGCTGTTCTGCAAGCCTCTCCTGCCCCGATTTCGGGGCGGGCGTGCTGGCAAAATCAGGGCCTCTGTTTCTTGTCAATTAGACAATCCTCTATCCATGCTCCTCCAACACCATGAGCTCTTAACAGTAAGCTTTTTTTTAAACACCTTATCAAATGCCTTTTGGAAATCCACATGCACTTCATTTATTGGTATCCCTTTATACACTCTACTTGCTACATTCTCAGAGAACTCTAATGCATTAATCAAACATAACTTCCCTTTCATAAAACTATGTTGACTGTGCTTGATTTTATTTTGATTTAAATGTCTTGCTACTATTCACTTTGTCACAGTCACATAGAATGTCATTAGCATAGCAAAACACGGGCAATTATAAATATAGATGATCTCCCATGATATCAATTGCAGTAATTCTAATGATGTGTTATTTTCTAATGACACAATGATGTGCAAATTGAAACTATTACATTAATCCGCAATATGTGAACAGACCAAAATGACAGACAGGACAGGACTTACTGTTCCATCAACCGTGTCTCGCACAGCTGAAATCTTTTGCAATCACAATACTTTTGCTTTCCAGCCCACCGAGAATGGGTCAATTAGGCAGTGTTGTGGGTGGAGAAGAGCAGGGTGTAATTTTGATAACTCTGTCTCTGCCTCTTTCAACCTGCTGAAGTGTGGAGGAAATTTCCAATGGATTAATGAAAATTGTTGCTTGTGCAGGCCTCAGTGTGCTAAAAGCTTTTCAAATCCACATCCAGCCATTATGGTAACCGACACTGCTGCTCATCAATGACAGAAGCAGAACTCTACTCTTGTTGCTGAAAATCCTATTTATTCCAAATTTTCTCAAAGACTGGGACCTGGGCACAAAATCCCGCAACAGTCAGAAATGGACAATCTTGCTGGTGAGATCTCATTTTCAGATATTCCCCACCTCCCATGGCGGGTGACGTAACAAGTAACAAGAGCCTCATTTAAACATATTATACTGACATTAAATTCCGCTGTATGCTCTCCCCACTATTAAATCAGAAAGGGTGCCCTGATGTCGGGATTCCCGGCATTGCTGGATTTTTCCAGCCCCATCCCGCCAGCCTGTTGGCGTGGGCCACACCTCCATTTTCGTTTTGTACAGAATGCTGCACAATGTGGTGAGAAAAGCCAGCTGTGCAGCTGGCGAGCTACACACGCGTTTTATCACCTCAGAGAGCACTCATTGCACAAAAGGAAGAATTTTGCACATAGGGTCCGATTTTACAATCAAATTGCACCTGTTTTCAGGCGAGAAAACTTGGTAAAGTCGGACGTGAGGTGAATAGCACAACCCACGCCCGCTTCGCGCCGATTCACCCTTTACCAAGGCCTGAAAAGGACGCGATCGAAACCGTGCCCAAAACGGGCGTGACGGTCATTGAAATGCATTTCAACCCCTGGGTTTGCGTCCTCTTGGGGGGGGAGAGGGTGTCCCGCCTCACCTCTGCTGTATCCAGTAGCCTCCCCAGGTTGCCCTCAGAAAGTCAGGGGGATGGTCATGCACACATTTTGTGCAGGAATGCCTGCCTGCCTGTCCATTCTTGAGTTTTTATTGAGTTGCCCCTCGTTAGTGCAGATCAGCTGCAGGCAGTTTGGCAGAACATTCCAGCAAGTTACATGCAGTTTGCTTGTTAGCATTGAGGGGAAGGCAAGTGATCACTTGCAGGTGTGCTGATGGGGAGGGGGGCGGAGGGGGGCGGAGGGGGGCGGAGGAGGGCGGAGGGGGGCGGAGGGGGGCGGAGGGGGGCGGAGGGGGACGGAGGGGGGCGGAGGGGGACGGAGGGGGGCGGAGGGGGACGGAGGGGGGCGGAGGGGGATGGAGGGGGGCGGAGGGGGACGGAGGGGGGCGGAGGGGGACGGAGGGGGGCGGAGGGGGGCGGAGGGGGGTGGGTGGTGGATCAGTGCCTGTAAGATTGGGGTAAGAGTTTTAACAACACCAGGTTAAAGTCCAACAGGTTTATTTGGTAGCAAATACCATTAGCTTTCGGAGCACTGCTCCTTCGTCAGATGGAGTGGAAATCTGCTCTGAAACAGGGCACAAAGACACAAAATCAAGTTACAGAATACTGATTAGAATGCGAATCCCGACAACCAACCAGATCTGAAAGATACAGACAATGTGAGTGGAGGGAGCATTAAGCACAGGTTAAAGAGATGTGTATTGTCTCCAGACAGGACAGCCAGCAAGTCCAGGAGGCAAGCTGTGGGGGTTACTGATGATGTGACATAAATCCAACATCCCCGTTTAGGCCATCCTCATGTGTGCAGAACTTGGCTATCAATTTCTGCTCAGCAACTCTGCGCTGTCGTGTGTCGTGAAGGCCGCCTTGGAGAACGCTTACCCAAAGATCAGAGGCTGAATGCCCGTGACCGCTGAAGTGCTCCCCCACAGGAAGAGAACAGTCTTGCCTGGTGATTGTCGAGCGGTGTTCATTCATCCGTTGTCGTAGCGTCTGCATGGTTTCCCCAATGTACCATGCCTCGGGACATCTTTTCCTGCAGCGTATCAGGTAGACAACGTTGGCCGAGTTGCAAGAGTAGGTACTGTGTACCTGGTAGATGGTGTTCTCACGTGAGATGATGGCATCCGTGTTGATGATCCGGCACGTCTTGCAGCGGTTGCTGTGGCAGGGTTGTGTGGTGTCGTGGTCACTGTTCTCCTGAAGGCTGGGTAGCTTGCTGCGGACAATGGTCTGTTTGAGGTTGTGCGGTTGTTTGAAGGCAAGAAGTGGGGTGTGGGGATGGCCTTGGCGAGATGTTCGTCTTCATCAATGACATGTTGAAGGCTCCGGAGGAGATGCCGTAGCTTCTCCACTCCGGGGAAGTACTGGACGACGAAGGGTACTCTGTCCACCATGTCCCGTGTTTGTCTTCTGAGGAGGTCGGTGCGGTTTTTCGCTGTGGCGCGTCGGAACTGTTGATCGATGAGTCGAGCACCATATCCTGTTCCTAATGGTATTTGCTACCAAATAAACCTGTTGGACTTTAACCTGGTGTTGTTAAAACTCTTACTGTGTTCATCCCAGTCCAACGCCGGCATCTCCACATCATGTAAGATTGGGGACAGGGGAGAGAGAGGGAGGTGTCACACAGCCATCGGAGTCCAGAGGAGATGGGGGCCTTGTGCAGGCGGGTCCGATGTGGGGGTGAGGGGATCACCCTGCCTGATATCTGTAGGGTGGAGGGGGGAAGGGGGGAACCTCTCTGCTTGAGATCAGTTGGGAGGAAGGGGGTTCCGCTGCCACTCTGCCTGAGATCAGTGGGGGGGGGAAGGGGGGTCCACTGCCACTCTGCCTGAGATCAGTGGGGGGGGAAGGGGGGTCCACTGCCACTCTGCCTGAGATCAGTGGGGGTAAGGAGGGCCTGCCGCCACTCCGCCTGAGATCAGTGGGGGGGAAGGGGGAGGGGCCAGCAATCGGTCTGGGTGGCGGGGTGGGTGGGGGGATAAGGGTAAGTAATGGTGGGTGGGACAATGTCTGTGAGGCCAGGGGAAGGCATTATACAGCCTGGGAGGGATGTGGCAGGGAAGCATTATTCAATTTTTTTTCTGAACATGCGCATTTGGAGCCGCTGATCGGAGCTGCAGGATTTCGGGCGCGTTAAGCCCCGCCCACAGGCTTGTGCAGCGCGATTCAGACTCGCTGATATTTTTTCAGGCAGAGTGCACATGGGGGCACCTGAGAATGGGTCTAAAAGTCGGATCTGAAACAATCCCTGTTTCAAGTCCGCCCAGCACTTAGAATCAAAATGGTAAAATAGGGCCCTTAATCTCTCTCCGCTATGATCAGTCTGTTTCTTGATTTTAACTTTCTCTTTTCTATGTAGATCTCAGACCTTCTATGCTTTCCCTTTGCTGAGTGCAAATTGGCTGTGTTTTCTACAGTGCTGTACTGTAGGTAAGCCATTCGAAAGGGACTTCATGGGCTGGAATTTTCTGGTCCCACCAGCGGCAGGAATGATCACAGGTGGGATGAAAAAATTTGGACAGTGGCCAGAAGCCCGTTGACAGGCAGGACTGGAAAATCCTGCCCATTGGCTTAAGCCATCTTGGGATATCCAAAGCTTGTAAAAGGTGTTGCATGAATGGAAATCCTTGTTATTCATTCTTTGCATTTATCTTTTCAATCACGTCGAGTACAACATAGTCTTTTTGCACTTTTTTGCTTGCTTCCTGTGTCACTCTTCCGAACATCCACCTTTTAGACTTACATTTTAAATTGGTCTGGAGGAGGCACACTCCTGAAGCACAGTTTACAAATTTCTGGTGACTATCACCCCTCGGTTCTCCAAAGAACAGATTCAAGTAGAAAACTGTGGAAGGGGCAGAACGTTGAAAAGCATGTTTCCAGGATGATTACATCCACTTACCGGGGACTTAAAAACCCCAGATTACAAACCAGTATTGCCTATACGGCATTTCTACATGTTAAACATTTTCTTGACTTGACTCAGAACCACTACATAAAAACAGTAGCCAGTAGAAATCTTCAGTTGTATTCAGAGGACCACCTATTGATTGCAAGCAATCAACTGCATTAATGGTTTGAGTAAATTAGTGATTTAAATCAAAGTACTAATAAGATTACCCACAGTAAATTGGGATGAGTTTGATGTGTACCAGTTCCAGCAAAATAAGGAATGAATTCCCAATTGGTCAGTTGGTCAAAGCAAGAAACGAGAACACTATGGATTGTATTAAAGAAGGTATATATATATATAACTCACCTTTTAAAAGGAGAAAGAAGAACATTTGTACATTTGGTAGGATGTTTCACAGTTCCTTAAATGGAATCTTTACATTTTTTTTTAGTAACAATACTATTTATTACAAGGAGCCACAATTTACAGAAACTTTTGCGATGTTCTACAGAATATGTCAACAAAGTTGTACAACTAATTACCATATAACATTGTCCTGATTGAATCAATGGGGAGGTTCAGTTTGTTAAATTAATACCACTGTAACTGCCACAACATCTTAAACCATTGCAGAATGGTTCCTGGGGAGCTCCGAATCAGTAAAATATTCAGTCAATCAACAGTTTGCCAAAGGTAATATTTTAATGGCCTGTGCTGTTAACTTTGTTGAAAGTCTAAAATCTCAATTAAATAATAAAATGTGACCACAGAATTCATGCCATAGTGCCACTGGTGCTGATGCTGATGAAGCCCAAATCTCTGAAAATGAAAATGATCACTTTCAGCATGGCCCATTTGACACACCCTTACTGTTAGAGCGTCAATGCAGGCATTATGATAACTTCACAGCGTCTAATGCTGATTTGGCACCCAAACCGCTATTTCAGACCTTGTATGTCCTGCTGTGATGATAGTAGGCTGTTGCTATCGATTTATAAATATATTGAGGTATTTTTGTTTAAGAGGAATGTTTAAAATTCAACTTTTTTCTGCAGGCAGAGGTCTGTCAGGAGAACATTTAAGCTCAGATGCTGAGAGAGCAGGATAATTACTCATTTTGCCCATGTAGCATTTACTTAAGGAGAGCCAATGGATTTTGGTTTATTAATGAAGATGTCCCCTGGGGTTTTGATTAGGTTGGTTAACAGGGTCATGTGATAATGTGGTTAATGGGAGGAGGTAGGTCTGCAGTAGAATAAAACAGCTTTCAATTGTGAAATATACTGGGAGGGAGGCCAGATGGATCTCTGGTGGAGGGGGCGGGGAGGCCAGATGGATCTCTGGTGGAGGGGGCGGGGAGGCCAGATGGATCTCTGGTGGAGGGGGCGGGGAGGCCAGATGGATTTCTGGTGGAGGGGGGGAAGGCCAGATGGAAAATCCACTGAGGTACATATCCAGGCCTTTACTGAAGTTGTGTAATGAAACATATAGGTGCGTGCACAAATAACTGTTGCTTGATTCAACAACCTTTGGAATTGTGTTTAGCAACAGCCAACTTGCAGTAAATTCTAAGAGCCGCATTTCCAAGGTTAGAAGATAATTTGGGAAATGATAATAAGATAATTTCTACTTCTTCTGAACTTGCTGGTTTAGGGGGAAAAAAAACAACATTCATAGCAAGTGAAATATAATCTAAGTAGCATTTATAACAGGAATGATCAGAATTAGAAATGTGATGGGATAGAATTAACTCCCCCACCCGCCCCCAGAGAATAATCGGGCCTCCCCCACCACCCTCCCCAGAGAAAGTTCGGGCCTCCCTCCCTCCCCCACCCGACAACGATCTGCCCTCCTCCCTCACCTCCGTCACCAGAGAATGATCGGGCCTCCCTCATCCCCTCGCTACCCCCCCACCCCACAGAGATACATCTGACCCCCACCAGACAATGATCGGGCCTCCCTCACCCCCATCCATCAGAGATACATCTGACCCGCCTCTTCCTCCCTCCCCTCATCAGAGAATGAATAGGCCCGCCTCCCTCCCCTCCCCCCGCCCCCCCACCCCACCCCCCCACCAGACAACGATCGGGCCTCCCTCACCCCCATCCACCAGAGATACATCTGACCCGCCTCCCCCCTTCACCAGAAAATGTTCGGGCCTCCCTTCTCCGCCCCCCCCCCCACCCCCACACCAGAGAATGATCTGGCCCATCGCCCCCTCCCGCTCGCTCCACCGATCTGAGTCAGAGAGCATTTGGAAGCTCTGAACTTACCTCTTCAGCAGCTGGAGCACCCCGAAACAGACCTTTGCCGAGCAGGCCTGTTTTGCACTGAATCTGGACGCGTGAATGCGATGGTAAAGGGGGAAATGCTGATAAAGTTGGGCAGGCAGTTCATTAATTCAATTTAAATGCATGCCATTTCGGGCGCGAATCGGATCGTGGCCATTTTCGCCTCGGTAAAGTGGGCATCTGCACAACGCGGGCGCGGATCATGTTAATGGCCTCACGCCCGACTTTACTATGTTTTCGCGCCCTAAAACGGGCACGATTCAATGGTAAAATCGGGCCCAAAATCTCTCTGACAGCTTCAAGACCGTGTACACTCTTTATTGCAAGAATATTTATGATTGATAACTGGAATTTTGAGCCTGTAAGAGAATGTTGTTTATTTGGAATTGAAACAGTGATAAGTTAGAAATAAAAGTTGTTTCCTTTCATTTTTTAACTACTGTTCAACTGTTAATAGATAGACTGTTTCATTTTGTTAAGTTCTATTGAAACCGTGTTATTAAATAAAATTTGTTTTACTATAAAGGATCCCTAATTTGTGAGTGGAATTACTCCTGGAGTGAAACATCCTCTCCTCACATTTACACCAAAATAGAAAGTTGTTGGGGTCTTTTTGGGTTCCTAATGTAAATTGGGGTTCTGGTCCAGGCCAATAACACAGTACACACCTCCCCTTAATCATGGCCAATTGAACATGCATTCAGCTGCATAAGGGGCACCCCCATATCACACCCCTCCTCATCTCCACCTCAGCTGCGCAAGTACTATTTAAAAGGCTTTAAATGCTCACTTCCAGGTGAGACACTTTTGCCTTCCTTTTGCTGCCACATAGATATTTTGTGGAAATAGTATATTGAGTATTATTGGTGGAGTTGTCGGAAGCTTCTGGATACACTAGACAGTGGTATTTGACTCTGAGACGAGTTGGCAGACCTGTCAGTAGAAAACCTGCTTTCAGTAATGGGGGCAATAGTTGCACTCCTTCTTGGACTTGAAATTGGATTACAAGCAGTAGAGAGAGGAAGCTATGTGCAGACGGAGGAGGAGGAGACTCTCACTGGAAAGCCAAGTCTATCAAGAGTCTTCAGAGAACACGTCACCGACCTCCAGCTCAGCCAGGGGCAATGTCTGAGGAAGGTACATTTCCCCAAGCAATTTATGACTGAACCTCCTACACCCAAACTTCCAGCTGCAGAGCAGTGTGTGTTTTATGCTGTCTGTGATCAGGAAAATAACTGTGTCTTCAATTTCTAAGCCTCAGAATCCTTCCAGTTGGCAGCAGTTGCAAATCCATAGTTTGCCATGCATCGCTTTATCAGGATGCATCATTGTGGCTTTGCGAGTCCCATATATCAACAGGGTGATGCACTGCAAATGCAAGGACTATCATTCCATTAATGTACAGTTACTCGGTATCAATGCCCAAAAGATCCTGTCAGTGAATGTATGCTAGCCTGGCAGAATGCAAGACACACTCATTCAGTGCCAGCCAGCCATACTCAATAACTTTGAGCCACCATGAAGAACCGAAGGCTGGGTGCTGAGTCACAAAGAAAATCTCCTGTACACCTGCCTCATGATTCTTTTCCACCAACTGATCACATGTGGACAAAAAGCCTAGAATGAGAGCCATGCTGTGACCAGAAGCATTGTGGAGCAAATTATCAGCATTCTGGAACTACATTCTGGCTGCTGCTCTCTGGCAAGAGAGAATTAAATCTATTCAACTCTTTTGGAAAACAGTCGAGAGACCACCTGCAAACAATAATGGACAGGAAACTGTAAGATGTTGCCAGTGACTCCAGCTTTTTATGTATTTTTATTCCAATTCAATCAAATCAAGTCCAATTCAGAGTCTCAACAAGTTGAGACATTTCCGATCTAAGCTGACAAGACAGGGCCTTCACACCTGTCCTGGGCCTGATCTACATGAGCCAAGCTGATTGGAGGAGGGGAAGGATTCCGCCTCCAAGGCTTGATCTCATTTGCATCTTAGCCAAAAGGCCGAGATGCCGCTTTTAAAAATTGCTTCATATGAATATGAAGCTTAAATGTAACCTAATGGCCTCGACCAAGCGCAGCATCCAATCCATACTACACTTGATCTTAGCCTGGATCTTAGAAGCGATCCAGCCTGGAAGGAGTCCAAGTAATTAAATTCTTGATCACAGTCACTTCTACAATGTTGCAATTTGGTCCACAATTCACCCTGCTCTGAGCCTGCAGTTGTGGCTGTAGCAATTTGCAGATATCAATGAACACACCTTTGAGAAGTACAGACATTTAACACTAAGGGTGGTTCAGTTGAGACAATTGCTCCCTAAACATCCTGAATTGATATGGCCTCCTGGTGAGAGCTCATTTTCCTATCCTCCCCTTCCCACTTCTAGTAGTTTGCATGTCCTCCACTCAATCTCCCTGCCATGCAGTATTCCAAGGGGAATAACAACTACTGCACCCATGTTTGGAAGCAACTCATTTGTGCAGAAGCTTTGAAGTCAGAACCAACTCCTTCAATACGTACACTACCCCATTTAGACTTTAACAATTTTAAATCATAATACAAACATCAAACATTTGTACAGTGTAGCAACAGCAGTGGAAATCAATCAGCAACCAGCCTGAAAATAATTGATAACTCCTTTAAATTACACTGGTAGGGGTTTCCTCCTGCAATTGAACACATATTCAGTGTGATTACAGGACAGACGTCAGGAGCGTTGAACTCCAAAATGGCACCACTCGTGTTAAATTATTGTTGCATATAGATATCACAATTCACCTAGTCTGTATATTTCCAGTTGACGCTCCTTCCAATTACACTCATCAGTATGCTCATCATGACTCGCACCAGAAATGTGCACGCATATCACAAATGCCATTTTGAATCTTATAAAGCCAGTTGTAACACCTAAAAATGAATGATGCACCAACTATCTTAACATTCTGTGATCCATGTTGTCAGGCCATTACGCCCAAACTCCCCCTGTTAAATGACATACTTTTCTATTCTGTGTTGGGACCTTGCACTTTGGATGTTTATCAGACATTGGTTACGGCATTCCCAAACTCTTTCTATGCTTGCTTGTCCTATTCTAATTATTTTTCCAACAGGCCATCTCACACATTTGGCGGGGGAGGATTATGAAGCATGACTTCTGCCATTAGGTAGATTGGCTAAATTGCCGCTTAGTGTCCAAACATGTATAGGTTGGATGGATTAGCCATGGTAAGTGTGTGGAGTTACAGGGATAGGGTCAGAAAAGGGTCTGGTAAGGTACTCTGTCAGAGACAGATGATGCAGATTCAATGGGCCAAATGGCCTCCTTCTGTACTGCAGTGATTCTACGATTCATCAGCAAATTGCCATTGTAGCAAATTCTGAGTCAAACTATTTGGGAATGTGAAGAAGTTTTAATGTTATTCCCATTAAATATGTAGTTTTCACTAAATCACAAGAACAATATTTTCCACACTCGGGCATGATCACTTACTGCTGGGGATAAGCCAGAGCAAAGCAAACTTGGAGTAATCGGTTACAAAGGACTTTAATCCCAAAATCTTATTGCACAATTATATCAAGGGCTTAATGATGCAGAAAATGAAATTTTTATTCAAAACTGGTTGAAACTTTGCAATTGCATAAATTATTGGTAAGATCTGATGCCTGGTTCCCCTCAAATTTAGTAAAATAAGAAAATCAGGAAACCCTCACTTGTTCTCCATCCTTAAGCTTCTCAATGTTGTAATAATCTCCTGCTGCCTGTAAACTCCTGTTGCATGAAAATTCATGGTTGCTCTTACCTTCACAGTTAGTAGTGATAAAGTACCTATCAAAGAGGTTGATTGAAGGTCAGCATGTGACTGATGGCATTTTCATTAAGCACATCTCTGCTGAGTTGAAAATGGCACCAGCACTGCTCCTCTATCAATGCAAAATAGTTTATCCTTGATCTGTAAATTCTCTGAGAGAGATGATTCCTCAATTTCATTCCGATGCTGCACATTGCCAGCAACTGGAGAAAAGGATAGACTTATATGAAAATTGTTACACAAGGAAAAGAGAAAATGCCTACGCCTGGGTTTGGATTTCCAAGTGCAAACTGTGCTCAAAGCTGCTAGTTTCAGGAAATATTTTTCCACTCAAACTAATTTGTAATTTGCCAAACCTAAACTCTACCATAAGCTAACAGGGTTTAACAGCCTAATAGTGTTTTGAAGTTTGGTTTGAATAATGTTCCTTGATATATTTAAGGATTTGTACATCGGGGAGTTAACTTTTTTCAGCAAGTATGTGATTTGTCAATACTCGATATGTTTATATTCATTGCATCTAAGAGCTTTCATGCAAAATTGAACTACTTGGATGGCACATTTTATTATAATAGAGTCATAGAGGTTTACAGCATGGAAACAGGCCCTTCGGCCCAACTTGTCCATGCCGCCCTTTTTTTAAAATATAAGAACATAAGAACTAGAAGCAGGAGTAGGCCAGCTGGCCCCTTGAGCCTGCTCCGCCATTCAATAAGATCATGGCTGATGTTTTTGTGGACTCAACTCCACTTACCCGCCCGCTCACCATAACCCTTAATTCCTTTACTGTTCAAAAATTTATCTATCCTTGCCTTAAAAACATTCAATGAGGTAGCCTTAACTGCTTCACTGGGCAGGGAATTCCACAGATTCACAACCCTTTATGTGAAGAAGTTCCTCCTCAAACCCCGAAGCTGGTCCCAATTGCCCGCATTTGGCCCATATCCCTCTATACCCATCATATCCATGTAACTGTCTAAACGCTTTTTAAAAGACAAAATTGTACCCGCCTCTACTACTACCTCTGGCAGCTTGTTCCAGACACTCATCACCCTCTGTGCCCTTCTGAACTCTTTTGTATCTCTCCCCTCTCACCTTAAACATATGCCCTCTAGTTTTAGACTCCCCTACCTTTGGGAAAATATATTGACTATCTCGCTGATCTATGCCCCTCATTATTTTATAGACCTCTATAAGATCACCCCTAAGCCCCCTACGCTCCAGAGAAAAAAGTCCCAGTCTATCCAGCCTCTCCTTATAACTCAAATGTCTCAACTCCTGTATTCAATATTCTGACCAATGAAACCAAGCATGCCGAATCCCCAACGCTTGACCATTAACTGAGTAAGTCCTGCCCTGGTTCGATTGACCAAAATACATCACCTCGCATTTTCTAAATTAAACTCCATCTGCCATTCATCAGTCCACTGGCCCAATTGATCAAGATCGCGTTGCAATCCTAGATAACCTTCTTTGCTATCCAAAAAGCCACCAATCTTGCTGTCATCTGCCAAACTTACTAACCATGCCTCCTATATTCTCATCCAAATCATTAATATAAATGACAAATAACAGTGGACCCAGCACTGATCCCTGAAGCACACCGCTGGTCACAGGCCTCCAGTTTGAAAAACAACCCTCTACAACCACCTTATGTCAATTTTGTATCCATTTGGCTACCTCACCCTGGACCCCATGAGATTTTACCTTATGCAACAACCTACCATGCGGTACCTTGTCAAAGGCCTTGCTAAAGTCCATATAAACAACATCAACTGCACTGCCCTCATCTACCTTCTTGGTTACCCCTTCAAAGAACTCAATCAAATTTGTGAGACATGATTTTCCACTGACAAAGCCATGCTGACTGTTCCTAATCAGTCCTTGTGCCTCTAAATGCCTGTAGATCCTGTCTCTCAAAATACCTTCCAACAACTTACCCACTACAGATGTGAGGCTCACCGGCCTGTAGTTCCCAGGCTTTTCCCTGCAGCCCTTTTTCAACAAAGGCACAACATTTGCCACCCTCCAATCTTCAGGCACCTCACCTGTGACTATTGAAGATTCAAATATCTCTGCTAGGGGACTCGCAATTTCCTCACTAGCCTCCCACAGTGTCCTGGGATACACTTCATCAGGTCCCGGGGATTAATCTACCTTGATGCACTTTAAGACTTCCAGCACCTCCTTCTCTGTTATAAGTACACTCCTCAAGACATCACTATTTATTTCCCCAAGTTCCCTAACATCCATGCTTTTCTCAACAGTGAATATTGATGAGAAATATTCATTTAGGATCTCACCCATCTCTTGTGGATCCGCACATAGATGACCTTGTGATCCTTAAGAGGTCCTACTCTTTCCCCAGTTACTCTTTTGCTCCTTATGTATTTGTAGAAGCTCTTTGGATTTTCCTTTGCCTTATCTGCCAAAACAATCTTGTGTCCCCTTTTTGCCCTCCTGATTTCTCTTTTAACTCGACTCCTGCATCCTCTATACTCTTCAAGGTATCCATTTATTCCAGCTGCCTATGTATGTCATGTGCCTCCTTCTTCTTCTTGACCAGGGCCTCAATATCCCCATCATCCAGGATTCCCTACTTCTACCAGCCTTGCCCTTCACTCGAAGAGGAATGTGCTTACGCTGAATCTTGGTTAACACACTTTTGAAAGCCTCCCACTTACCAGACGTTCCTTTGCCTTCCCACAGACTCCCCCAATTAACTATTGAAAGTTCCTACCTGATATCATCAAAATTGGCCATAGATGACATAAAGCCATTATGGGATTTGGCTTGAAAAGTTACTCCATGCCAGAAATGAGGGTATTTAATGATTAAAATTTCTATTAGTTTTGCTTAATTTAGGTTCACCCCTATTTTTCTCTGTTTTATTTATTTGTATTAATTCATGTTTAACCATAGACAATGTAAACTTGTGACAACTTACAGCAAAACAAAGATCACTGCAAATTAGTGGTCACCAGGGAATTACTTCGATAGGCATTCTGACATACTGATCATTCTGACATCCATTTATTAATCTTCAATAAAGGGAAAAGCCTGGTGAAATTGACATGATGTTATTGCAAGCTAATAAGCTGTTCCCTTTCTCAAATTACGGTACTTTAAAAAAATAATTCCAGCCTGTGTTCATCAGTTGTTTAGAATAAATGAAGTGGTATGCAGCAGCGCAAATATTTATGAATGCCGGGTTTCCTGTTGTGGTTAACAGAGCATTTTCAGATCCAGGGAATTAGGTTTCAATTCAGTTCAGATGGTTGGATAAAAATCTGCTCATTGCTGGTTCACAGGGCTCTGAGTGAAATAGGTTTGAGCAGGTTCAATCAGTTTCTGGCCAGCGAAATCCAAGTATGGATGTGCCCATAATTTGATACATAGATACCCTATAGTGCAGAAGGAGGCCATTTGGCCATCGAGTCTGCACCGACCACAATCCCACCCCAGGCCCTATCCCCACAACCCCACACATTTACCCCGCTAATCCCTCTAACCTACACATCCCGGAACACTAAGGGGCAATTTAGCATGGCCAATCAACCTAAACCGCACATCTTTGGAGTGTGGGAGGAAACTAGAGCACGCGGAAGAAATCCCCGCAGACACAGGGAGAATGTGCAAACTCCTCACAGACAGTGACCCAAGACGGGAATTAAACTCAGGTCCCTGGAGCTGTGAGTCAGCAATGCTAACCACCATGCCGCCCCATTTGGAAATTTCACTCAGGAATTCTGTAAAGATGACTAATCTGGCAAGAACAAAACATCGGCCTGGATTTTGCAGTCTGTGGCAAAAAGAATGTCAGTTTTTCATCACACTTACCCGCAGACTTTCTATGGGATTTTGCACTGAAACTAAATGTGACATTAGAGCTATTTTGGTGCAACACCCTCAACAGGATATCTAGGCCTTGTGTGTGAACAGGGCAACTAACTGCATCTCTTTAACTAATGACTTTGAAGAATCAAGAAAGCAGAAGTATAAGTTAGAATATTTAACTCAATGTCAAATCAGGCACATAAAGTTAAATTTGAGAAAGTTGCAATAAGAGAAGAGAAATAAGATCAACAACAAAAGAAAAAGTTAAAAAAACTTTACAAATATCCGTCAGTAATTAAAAGCTGTTTCTCAGTGCTGGATAAATTGTGTGGGAATGGATAAACCACTGATGAGTTCAGTGACTATCTACCATGGCAGTACAATTTCTCACACTTCAATGTATTTTAATGCCATTAGATAAAGCAAAAATTTCTGGAGGAGTGGGAAACTTGGACAGCAATTTCCTGATTTCCACTCTAATTGTGCACGTGTGGATGCTGGAAGTTACTGTCTGTCTGATTTATACTTTAATAATGATGAGTAGAGTTGCTAACCCTTCAGGATGGGTGTCGAGCCTCCAGCAATTGAAGATCAATCTCCAGGTTATTGCTGTGTACAATCCTGGAGAAAAGTAATTGGGACATTACAAAAGATTGCTTTTTTTTGTAAATTTTATTTGAACATTTTTCCCATATTGAAAATAAGAAGAAAACAGTTGTTTGGCTGGTGATAAAGCATCAATCAATTGGGTAATAAGTCTTTTTTGCTTTCCAATTGGTGTGGGAAGACAATATGACACAAGGATGTGCGTTGGGCAACTAATGACAAGAACGTAGAGCAAGTCATGACATGAAACCTCCAGGAATACGTGTAGTTTCAACCCTGGTGAGTGTTATTAGCCTCTTAGTTATGACCACGATCTGGCCCATTGTTTTAGTGTAGTTAGAAGTTCTTTTTGGAGGTTGAATCAATGTAGAAGAAGTTTTAATGTATCATTGGTCCAAACTATATCAGAGTAAAGGCTGGGGATCCTCATGTTCAAATTAAGTGACAAAAAAGATTTCTAACTCATTTATTGGCAATTCTCACCTTGCAGAGCATGAAAACACCACCAAACACATAAATACAAAAAGAACATAATTTAATTGTATGGTGCCAAGGTCAGTTTACGCTTGTCTGGAGGTGACTGGATATCTTATGCATCCACTGAAATCAATGCAAAAGTGAACATGTTCCATAATGTTTAATAACCCAATCCTCCAGTTTATCATCCAAGCAGTGAAAGCGGATTCCATTTTACGGCCGGGATTCTCCCAAAAAAGTTCTAAGTGCCAAATTTGTGGGAAAACTCGAGTAAATCATGCTTTTTTTTTTCAGTGGGAGTTCACACTAGAATCTCCCACACTCTGTGCAATGCAGAGGCCACTAGTGTGAATATCATTAGATTTCAGGGGGCGGGGCCTATCCCACCTGGGAGGCTGACAGTTCAGGCCTCTGCGCATGTGAACTGTCAGCCACCCACTTCGCTGACAAGCTCGATTTTTGGCCAGCCCACAGTGCTGCCCTCCCAACACACCCAAGGCTCAACCACGGCCCCCCTGACCATTCTGGACCAGCCACAAACCCACCCCGTCCCAGACCAGCCAATCTCCAGCACCACCCCCATCCCCCAGCAGTGACGATCCACCCCACCCCCGACAGACGCCGCCCACCACCCCCGCCCCCCCCCCCTCCCCCACCTCCACCATCTTAGTCTGAATCCCGCTGGACTGAAATACTCCTGGCAGTGTGGGAGATGCTAGCAGGCCCAGAGAATTCAATCCTGGGCTCACTAATAGCATTTAAATAATGTGTTAAACAGTATTTAAATACTAGCCCCGCCTCCCAGACGATTTCCGGCACCGCGCAGACACCATTGGAAATCCAGGCCTGGGAGACGCAAATGTGGCGCGAACGCTCATGGGAATCCCGCAAATCGGCTGACACGTGATTCTCCCGGCCCACTGCAACAAAAGATTAGCACGGCAGGATGGGAGAATTGCCCCCTACATTTCTGATGCACTTGCACAAAATGCAAATTAGACAATGGCCCATAATTTCCAAGATCCACTGCATCGTACCTCAGAGTAAGATGTGCTGGGGAACCCCTACCCCCAGGGGTCCCCATGTAAGAATTGCCCAGCGGGAAGTTCAAACTTGCAATGGGAAATATCTGAAACTTCAGTATAAATTGCAAATTTCGGATGGTTCTGACTGTTACAATAATAGTCACCCAGAAAAGTTTAGAAGAAGAATTATTTCTAATTTCCAGATAACTATAGTACTGGTGCACCCCCCCACACCCACCCACACTAACACCCTCATGTGACCTTTCTATTAATCCCCTGAGAGTCCTCCCCGAATACCTCACAGGACTCCCTCTCTACCTTCCCTAATCCCTGACTGCCCCTTTCCCTGACTACCCCATCAACTATCCTCCCCACAGGACCCCCGGATTCACTCCCCACCCGCAACTACAAACCTCCGACTATCCCCCTGATTACATTCCGGACAACCCAGACTTCCTCCCCCTGACTGCCCTCTGACTCCTGCATGACCACCTGATCCCCCCACATTGACCACTCCTTCACTGATCACCTGAACATCCCCACTGACTACAACACCAACTGATTCCTGACACCCCCACTGATCACCCAAATCTCCTCCCCCCCACACTGACCATTTCCCCACTGAGCACCAAGTCCAATGACTCAGTGCATAAGATTGAGCATGAAAACTGACCCAAAACACGGATCTGGAACTCTCCCATTTTCAGAGCCTTACCTGAATCTCCCAATGGCAAACAGAATCAGATGCCATTCCACTTCTACTTACTTCCATGGAAATGAAGCTGCTCCTTTCTCCTGACCCACCACCCCCCAATTGTTCCCACTTAGGTTGTACATTAATCTGCTCCCGGCTTTTCAAAGGGACTGGGCCTTTAAACTCACCTACTTTAGGACAGCAAGTTCTGTAAGAAGGTGTGTGTCTTTCTTATCTCCAACTCAGCTGAGCTCAATACAAGGTCTTCAGAACCCACTACACTGGACTGTTCTCCTCTGATCTAAGTCAGATAGGCGAGAAAAGAGCAGCTTCATTTCCGTGGAAGTAAGTAGAAGTGGAATGGCATCTGATTCTGTTTGCCATTGGGAGATTCAGGTAAGGCTCTGAAAATGGGAGAGTTCCAGATCCGTGTTTTGGGTGAGTTTTCATGCTCAATCTTATGCACTGTGTCTCTAAAAAGATGGACAGATCAGTTTCTAGCCAGGGAGGCTGTGGGCGGGGATTAACTCACCAGACAGCCTGTAGAGGGAGGTATTGCGCATGTGCAGACCTCTGATGCTGCACATGTGCAATAGCAATAGCAGGGGTCTGACAGACAGAGAGCTATCAAGCCCCTGCTACTGCAGGCAGCCTCAACCAGCTTCCCCCTCCGTGTGCCCAGACTGATCAAGGCCTCCTCCATCCCCCACAGATCGCATTCAGAGTGGCAGTGGGCTCCACTCCCCCCATTGGCCCACTCCCCCATTGGACTGCCCCATTGGCCCCAACCCCTAGTCCGCCCGCATTGGCCCCTCCCCTGACACTGCCCCCCCACAGGATCCACCCCCCCATTGGTCCCACCCCATGGCACTGCCCAGTGGGCATTGCCCATGTGCCAGGCTGGCATTGCCCAGGTGCCAGAGTGGCACTGCCAGTCTGGCACTGCCCAAGGGGCACCCCCACCTTGCACTCAGCCGCCCTGGGGAGCCTCAATGGCCTCCAGTTTCATCGGCAAGGCCAACACGACTGTTCCCTGTTCATAGGGGGCAAGTGTTTTCCTCGCTGGAGAGAACCTCTCCCGGAAAGACCATAAATGCTTGCAAGCGAGTCCATATACATAAATTTAATGAAATGAATCAATCTCTCGGGTATCAAAAACTGGCGCCATTTGCACGAGCCACTTTACAACATTTTCCCACCACAAAGTGGACGTAATGCGGCCATAAAATTCCGCCCAGCGTTTGTTTGACGATATTTCCGTTGAATCCCGAGGATGCAGCAGAGACACTGCTAATGGAATTCTTCCAGTGTTTTATTGCCAGTTCTGTGATCGATGCCATTTTCCTAATTTTTAGGAATATGAACTTATTATTATGCAGTCACTAGCATTTTAGACTGTTTCTTTGAATGATGGGGTGTCGGCTGTTGTGTGGTAATCCCGTTAACACCATGTTAGACACGTACACTGGGATTTTACAGCCTCACCCGTCCCGAAACTGTAAAATCCCGCCTGAGGTCAACAACCTTCCCATTGTCCGCCCTTCGCCCGCTCCAATTCCCATGTTAGGCAGGGGAGTGAAATTCAAGCCATAGAATCCCTACAGTGCAAAAGAAGCCATTAAGCCCATCAGGTCTGCACAGACTCCCTGACAGAACATCCCACCCAGGCCCTATCCCCATCACCCACATATTTACCCTGCTACTCCCCCTAACCTACACATCTTCTGACATTAAGAGGCAATTTAGCGTGGTCAATGCACCTAACCTTCACATCTTTGGAGTGTGGGAGGAAACCAGAGCACACAGACATGGGGAGAATGTGCAAACTCCACACAGATAGTCACCCAAGGTTGGAATCGAACCTGGGTCCCTGACGTTGTCAGGCAGCGCTGTTAACATTATGCTCAGTTTGGTACAGCTCCTGCACTGCCCAAGACTGCAAGAAACTACAAAAGGTCGTGAATGTAGCCCAATCCATCATGCAAACCCAACTCCCATCCATTGATTCTGTCTACACTTTCGCTGCCTCGGAAAAGCAGCCAGCATAATCTAGGACCCCACACACCCCAGACATTCTCTCTTCCACCTTCTTCCATTGGGAAAAAGATACAAACATCTGTGGTCATGTACCAACCGACTCAAGAACGGCTTCTTCCCTGCTCCCATCAGACTTTTGAATGGACCTACCTCACACTAAGTTGATCTTTCTCTGCACCCTAGCTATGACTGTAACACTACATTCTGCACTCTCTTGTTTCCTTCTCTATGAACAGTATGCTTTGTTTGTATAGTGTGCAAGAAACACTACTTTTCACTGTATGCCAATACATGTGACAATAATAAATCAAATCAAACCAAATCAACCTCTGTGCCCTCGTGTGTTAAATTTTTGAAATTATTTTGAACTTCCAATATCTGAGGTAGACTTGGTGTAATCATGTTGCTTCTTGTGGGAAGTTTGTTTCTTTTTTGTTGCATCCTCTGTTGCCTGCTTCATGGATGCTAGCACATTCCAGACTTCTCCACGATGATGACTTCAACAAAATAACACTCCAGAATGCCTTCTTTGCATTCGAATGTGTGCATGTCGGAAACTGTTTTTTAGGCTAGCTGTACGATGCAATGTTCTTGTGTATAAATGAACTTCATTCTGAGGTTGTAGGTTTGCTTTTGTCATTGTGCACACAGCAAGTTCTGAATCTCAGCTGGGTCATCAGTGGGACGTGTAAGCATGGAAGATAAAAACATCCCTGGAGAATAAATGGAAAGGCAGCTAATCATACATTACCTGGCAACAAATTACTCAGTTGCATTGCCAAATGTATGGAAATAGTCTCTTGCCTCCTCTGTCAGCTGCCAAATATCTTAGAAGTGGAGAAAATAACTACCAAGGAAATAAGGATAAATTGCAGATTTATGATTGAAGTACTGATGATAAACTGATTGAGATGCCTAGCTTGTTTTATGGCCTTCAACATACCCCTCGATTATTTAACACTCACATATTGTGGTGTCTATCTGCAATACAATCAGGATTGTCCTTATGTCTTGTCTTTATTGATTGATGTTACACAGAAGAGAATATACTCCAGGATTGAATAGTCATTGATCTCAGAGCAATGGAGTCACTTAAATTTTTACCATAATTCGTGTCAGCCCTTGAAGATGAGTGTATGAATATTTAATATGTATTTCTGCAATTTTCTCTTCCGCTACTTTAATGGATATTTTAATTCATTTTATTTTAACTGGATAACTACTTCTGTTAAAACTTAATAACAAAGAAACTGCAAACAAATGCATTGGGTCAGCAATGTGCTTTTCTTCAGTCACTGAACATGCTTCTAATGTTTCCTGCAAACTTGGGGTGCAAATTTAGCTCATTAGGATAAATATTCAACACAACACAATAGTGTATCAGATGCAATTATCATCTGTGGTGATGATTATCCCTAAATTTGAGTATGATGTCTACTCAGGATCACATGTTTCTGCCACGGTCTTCATGCGACAAAACAGGCTGATTCTTGACCCACAGATATTGGAGCACATGGGCAGGATGTCCCATGAGATGGAATCCAGATTGTCGAATTTGGTTCCTTTTCTTTCCTTCTGTGTTGCCACTCTGCTTAAGCACTGAGACGTTGTGACTCAAAGCATGATGCAGCTTGATGAATAAGTAACATACAATCCTTGTCTCACTGTACTACAGAAGCGTGGTGTCAACAACTGCTCTGTACACTAGGACTTTTGTTGACATGCAGAAGGCTGCGTTGTAAAACACTTACTGCTGGAGTTTGTACAAAGCTGAGTCACCCAGCTGAATGGGTGTTGGACCTCCTTGTTAATGGCGGCTCTTTGAGAGGTGGCTGCGGCTCTGAGAGAGAGAGAGAGAAAGAGAGAAGTGGCTGTGGCTCTGAGAGAGAGAGGTGATTGCTGAGGTCTGGGAAGTGCTAAACATATCCCAATGTTTCTCCTTCAGCATAGAATTGATAGGTGCTTGATGACATTCATGGACAAGCCATGGCGGGTGATTCTTCCAGCCCGCTGCATCTCTCTAGCAGCGCAACAGGCCAGGAAACATCAGCGGAGCCTGTTTAGCGGGCTCCCCGCTGGGCATCACGGCCTTCGCGTGTCTCCGGGGCCATGATTTGTGGAAATCGGTGCAGAGCTGATTTCCATATTTAAATCATTGTTTTAATGTCATCAGCGGGCCTGGGACTGAAGTTTCTGGGCCCGCTAGCCACCCCCCAACCTCCCCCAGGAGCGGCTCATTCCAGCAGCGTTTACAACAGCTGCCCACTAACGGGGGAGCTGGCAGCCTGACCCCGCTAGAGTGAAGTAAGGCTATTGGGCCCCTCCCAGAATATCAGGGGTAAGGGGGGTGCCCCTTGGGTATTGCCAGCCTGCAGTGCTCAGGGGACACCTTGGCACTGCCCACTGGAGGGGGCAGGGCCTATGGGGGAGATCAGTGGAGGTGGGAGTTCCTGCTGCCACTCTGCAGTTGACATCGCCGGAAGAGGGAAGGAAAAGGCTGATTAGGGCTGCCGGGATGGGGGTTGGTCAGGGAGATCAGGACTGCCAGAAGGGAGGTAGATCAGGACATCAGGGCTGGCCCAGAGACATCCGGGAGGCCAGCAATCGGGGGGTGGGTGTATCGGAGGGGCAGTGATGTGGTATCACAGGGCTGACCAGCGATCGGGAAGCCGGTAGTGTGGGGCTACTGCACATGTGCCGATCTCGACACTGACAGGTCGGTGCATGCATAGTGGCCTGCTCAGCACTATGCTGCCAAGCTCTCCTGTGGGAATAGGCTCACTGATTTTCAGCATGAATCTCCCTGAGGCACTCTGCAGTGCACAGAGTGTGGGAGGTTCGTTTTGAATATCCTGCTAAAAAAAGCAACGGGTGTTACTCCAGTTTTTACACAAATTCGGTACAGAATTTGTTTGAGAGAATCCCGGTCCATGTTTCTGGCATGCAGAATTAACGAGATCTAGAGTGGCTTGCGAATCAGGTGCAGAATGGACAACACTGCAGTTAACCTGTAGATCATATATGCCTATCGCATTCAATTTAGATTTAGCACAGAGATGACTGTGGTCAAAGAGTTTTCCATCTCGGCAGTATTTCATACTGACAACAGAGGACAGCTGATCTTTGATGAGGTGACTAGCCACTATCAAGCATTGTCATTAGTATGGCGGCTATCACACAGCCTGGTTTTAACCTATTGTGATTTTGAAAGCATCTGTTTCCGGATCGTAATGTCCTTGAGGCCCTGAGAGAAAAGGAGACGGCAGATCCTGTCGGATGGTTCCCTGAGCGGACTGTCAATGTCATTTGGCAGAATGCCTCATCACCAGAACTCACAAACAAGCACCAAGACCTGGCTTGGCTGGTGGTGAGAAGGGCACTCCCCGTCAGATCCTTTATGCATGCCCGGGGTCTCAACCTCACCGCACGCTGCCCTCGAAGCGGCTGCGGGGCTGATGAGACAGTGGCACACCTCCTTGTGGAATGTGCCTTTGCAAAGAAGGTCTGGAACGAGATGCAGTGGTATTTGTCGCGGTTCGTCCCGGGCAGCTCGGTGACGCAGGACTCTGTGCTCTACGGGCTGTTTCCAGGAACGCACACCGAGACAAATATCAACTGCTGCTGGAGGGTCATCAACTCGGTGAAGGACGTGCTTTGGTCCACCCGAAACTTGCTGATCTTCCAGCTGAAAGAATTGTCCTCGACCGAGTGTTGCAGACTGGCACATTCCAAGGTCCAGGACTACGTGCTCAGGGACGCGCTCAAGCTTGGGGCAGCCGCCGCCAAGGCACAATGGGGAAAGGCCACCGTGTAAAGCGTCTCAACCGAGGCAGACCGAGGGCCGGGTAACTGCAGAATACCCTCGGCCTGCGTAACTGTGTGCCAACCTGAAAAATAACAGCACACAGTAAACTCTGACACATGTATATAGTTTTAAGAAACGAAATGTAACGGAATGTAATGTTTTTGTAAATGAGCACGGTATTAGACTGTAAAAATGATTCTTTTTTACACTGTTTATGACATTTGGATCTGTAATTTTGCGATGTTTTATTGGAGAGTTTTTTTTTGTGTGAATAAAGTATATTTTTGAAATAAATAAAAAAATCTGTTTCCGGATCGCTTCTCGGCCTTTTGGCTAAGATCAAGTGTAGTATGGATTGGATGCTGCACATGGTGGAGGTCATTAGGTTACATTGAAGCTTCATATGTTTCATATGAAGCAATTTTTAAAAGCGGTATCTCGGCCTTTTGGCTGAGATGCAGATGAGATCAAGTCTTGGAGGAGGAATTGCTTTCCCTCCTCCAATCAGCTTGGCTCATGTAGATCAGGCCCAGGACAGGGTAAATGGTCGCTGCCCTGTCTGGCCAGCCTGGATCGGAAATGTCTCAACTTGTTGAGACTCTGAATTGGACTTGATTTGATTGAATTGGAAAAGTAGTTTTAAAAAATCTGTTTCCGGTCTCCCGGAGAGATCAAGTGTAGTTATGCAGATGCTGCGCTTGGTTGAGGTCATTGGGTTGCGTTTAAGCTTCATATGTTTCTTATGAAGCAATTTTTAAAAGCGGTGTCTCGGCCTTTTGGCTAAGATGCAAATGAGATCAAGCCTTGGAGGAGGAATTCTCCACCTACTCCAATCAGCTTAGCTCATGCAGATCAGGCCCAAGACAGGGTAGAGGATTGCATGCCCTGTCTTGTCAGCCTGGATCGGAAATGTCTCAACTTGTTGAGACTCTGAATTGGACTTGATTTGATTGAATTGGAAAAGTATTTTTAAAAATCTGTTTCAGGTCTCCCAAGTCAGTTGCAGCCGTATAATCATGAAGATATTGGAGGATTGTGATACTGTTGATTGGACATCCAAATCTTTGGTGCACAGTCCACAGAGCTTGTTGATTTACTGAGTCAAATGTTTGGTCAGGTTGATGAATGCATGCAATGAAGAGCTGCACAGCAGGGTCAGGACAGGCTCTCTGGTGACAGCAGCTATGAAAGGGGCTGCTGATTGTCCTTGTTGAACAAAGAGAAAAATGGTTGGAGGCAGATAAGATGAAAAGAACATGACACTCTTTGGAGGTTCTGCAAAGAACAGAGCTAAATAGGTTCAATATTTACTTGGGTCTGAAAGGTTAGGCAGGAAGATGGGGTTGAAGTTACAATCAGATCAGCTGTGAGGGCCTCGAGGGGTCAAGTGGGCTACTCCTGTCCCTAATTTGTATATTTCTACATATCTATGTTGATAAAGAAAGGTGATTTGTTTTGGAGAAAAGGATCATCCTGCAATAAAGAGAGACAGCAAAGGCAGAGGTGACGAAAGAATGACATAAACACTTAAAGAAATTAGGGAGGAGGTAGTGGAGGCATTAATATCTATATATGTATATATATTTTTTAAATCAGCAAAGGAATAGTGCCACATGACTGACAAGAAGCAAAAGCAATTTCAAAAAGTGAGATTGAACTAACCCAAAAAAGTTTGGACTAGCAATCTCACCTTTAGTGGTAGAAAAGATATAAGAATATTTACTAATAAAATGTAACAAAACAGAATGAGATGGAGAATATAATTTTAAAAAAGCAATGCAGTGGATGTGTAAAAGACCTTCAAATTGATGTCACATACAAAACTCACGACATGGTATGGGCAAATGGCATCAGGGAATAGATAGAAGAATGAATTGAAATTTGGCTGCAAAACAGAAGAGGAAGAGGAGGTGAGGGGAGGGAGTTTCTCAAGCTGTCGGAGAGCAGGAAGTCATATATCAGAGGGATCCATCCTCTGATGACAATTTCACCAAAAACAGAAAAAAGCATGACTCAGAAATTGAGATGTGGTCTCAGCTTTTGCAGACAATACTAAACTGGAAGGTCGTGCTAATACCGTGGATAACTGCACCAAAATGGAGATAGGTATAAACAGGCCTGCAGACTGGGGAATAGATGGCAAATGGAATTCAATACAATGAAGTGTAAGATAGCGTATTTTGGGAGGGGAAATAAATTATTAATGTTCTTGTGTTCATTGGAAGAGAAAGAAAATAATTGGGTGGAGAAGCAAGTAGATTTGTGAATACATATAAATGAATTGTTAAAAGTAGCAACCCAGGCTCTTCAGGTCATAAGAATGCAATCAAAATAATATGGCTCATTTGTAAAGTGTGATGTATAAAGCAGGGAGGTAATATTACATTTATATTGAATCTTGATTGGATTACACTTGAAGTATGCACTGGTTTGGTCTCCAGGCAACAAGAATAAGATTGACACAATGAAGTGAGTGCAAAAAAGATTTTTGAGCTTGTCACCAGAAGTAAGAGAATGCAACTATCAGGAAAGCTCAAGCTCTTTTTCGAAAGAGAAAACAAAGGCAGATCAAAAGAAGTCTTTGCACATGAGAAGAAATTGAATAAAATGGATATGAATAAGTTGTTTCCACTTCAGGATGAGCCCAGAACAAAATGGTATAGAGAAAGCAAGATACAATTTAGGAAGAATTTCTTTATAAAGAGAGCAGTGAGGGTGTGGAACATGTGCCTGCTTGGAGTGTTTAATGCAGAAAGGAAGACTTGATCCATAAATAAGGGGAAGGGTGTAGAGGGATAGTGAACCAGGGTGGCAAAAGATGATGATGGTGAGAGGAATGCAATGGAGGATAAATAATTGCACAAAACAACTGGGTCAAATGGCCTATTGCTTTGCTCTGCAATCTATTTAATATAATGAATACTGCCTCACCTTTGACACGACCCAGGAAGAAACGTGCTGGCCTATGCAAGGTTGCTAAGGTAACATGTTACATAGAACATAGAAACATAGAAACCCTACAGTGCAGAAGGAGGCCATTCGGCCCATCGAGTCTGCACCGACCACAATCCCACCCAGGCCCTCCCCCCACATATTTTACCCACTAATCCCTCTAACCTACGCATCCCAGGACTCTAAGGGACAATTTTTAACCTGGCCAATCAACCTAACCCGCACATCTTTGGACTGTGGGAGGAAACCGGAGCACCCGGAGGAAACCCACGCAGACACGAGGAGAATGTGCAAACTCCACACAGACAGTGACCCGAGAATCGAACCCGGGATCCTGGAGCTGTGAAGCAGCAGTGCTAACCACTGTGCTACCGTGCCGCCCATGTTGATCTGTGCCCAAATGCTGTTCCAAAATTGATTCACATTAGATATTAACAACACAATATCCTAAACCTAGTATATCATCACAGTGGGAGAGTGTACTGAATTTTAACATTTCTTCATATGCATTATAAATGTACAGGTATTTGCATATTGTAGCAGATCACTATGAAATATCAGTGTGCTTACCATATTACCTTTTAAGAGTAATTGGCACCAAGCACACTGTCCGTACAAGTTACCTAAAAACTGCATTTTCACATATTGCCAGAAGGTCTAGGCACTTGGCTGGTATAAATCTACTGTCACATATCCTATCACATGGCCGCAATTCTCCGAAAAATGAGACTTCCAAGAGAGCAGATAGTCAGAGATCTGCTGGATCTCAGGAAATAGTTGCCCTCAAGCCAGATATCAGGTCTCTGGAAAAGGTAATCTTGCTTGGAAAGGCTTCAATCCTTGCTATAGCCCCCACCCAAATCTGGAGCCACCGTTTTCCAGGGCCAGTGGCTGCATCAACAGCATGTTTCATGAGGGCTTTTTGGGCCTTATTCTGGCTTTCCTTGGGAGTGAAAAGGGCTGGGGGGAGGGGGGGAGTGGGGTTCATTGAGGGACCCTATGTCTTCTTGTGTGAGCTGTGGCAGATTCTTGTGTGATGGAGATGTTAATACTGTGCAAGCATGCAACTCTGTCGTCAGATGATGAAGTGAAGCCACAGCCTAAAGATGAAAGTCACTAAGAGATTATGGGCGGCACTGTGGCATAGTGGGTTAGCACTGCTGCCTCACAGTGCCAGGGACCCGGGTTCAATTCCGGCCTCGGGTCACTGTCTCTGTGGAGTTTGCACATTCTTCCCCTGTCTACGTGGGTTTCCTCCCACAGTCCAAAGATGTGCGGGTTAGGATGAATGGCTGTGCCAAATTGACCCTATAGTCAGGGGATTAGCAGGGTAAATATGTGGGGTTTCAGGAGTGGGGCCTGGGTGGGGTTGTGGTCGGTGCAGACTCGATGGGCTGAATGGCCTCCTTCTATACTGTGGGGATTCTATGATTCTGTGTGTCTTTGCAGGAGGCTTCACGGAGCTGAAGAAAGAATTACATGGAGAGAAATGCAGTGAACAAACAGACTCTGGGTCTGCTGAAAGCTTAGTGGCCAAGAAAAGAGCTGCCACTGGTTAAATTAAAAATAGTATCAAAAAGCAGTTCTACTGTCCAGGAAGAGTCAGAGTGAAAGAATAAACAGCTTCTTCAAAAAAAGGGGCTAGTCTGACCAGCAGCGTGGACTGATTGTTTCAACAATGAGGTGTTTGTTCTGACCTGGGCTGCCTAACAGAAATGCCACCAGCAGCTATTGGGCCATCTGCTCCTTGTGTTAGCAAGGCTCTTCAAATCTCCTCTTTGATTTACTCTGGAGCTGCTCCTTCAAAGAGAGTTCAAAACCGGGGCTCTTGAAATCAAGCAAGGACTTTCTCACATGTCGAATGGCGTGCTGAAACTTCAAAGAAGGTTTCCAGATTTCCAGGAGGCATGTATTTCTGAGTTAACAGGAGACCTCAAAGGTCTAAACAGAAAGACATCAACACTGTTACCAGTAATCCGCCTGAAAGTTATATCTGTAGCGATCGTCTAATCAACATGAGAAAGTCACCCCCATCCCAGGGAAGAGCCCCTGAGATCAAGCTTCCCCCTGCAGCATGAGCAGCCCCCCTACCCCGAGGTCACTTCAGTTACCCCCGCTCCTTCTACACCCCATTAGAAAGTTAATAAGGGGACTTACCTCCTTGCCACCCCTCAGAGTCCGAATTACCTTCTCCTCACTTTTCAAGATAAAGGCAAAATACAACAGATGCTGGAACCTGAAAAAAGCAGAAAATGCTGGTGAAACTCAGCAGGTCTGACAGCATCTGTGAAGAGAGAATAGAGCCAACATTTCAAGTCTGGATGACTCTTTGTCCAAAGGGTCATCCCGATTCGAAACTTTGGCTCTATTCTGTCACCTCGCTTTTTAAGACCCAAGGTTTGACGTCCAGCAAGAATCCATTTTGGCTCTCGCGCCCGATTAACCAGGCCATCGGGAATCCCACCTGGAGCTAGTGGCCCTGGAGAATTGCCCCCACCCCATATCGGATGCGCATAAGAGTCTGCCCATGCAAACAAAAAAGAAGTGGGGATTACTAAAGGTTTGACTTAACTCCTAACACAGAGAGAGCCTTGGAGATTCTGGGCATGGGAACAATAACAAAAAGACTTGCAGGCTATGGGGAAAGAGTGGGGAAATGGAATTAGGTGAGTTGCCCTTTCAGAGAGCTGAAATGGGCACAACAGGTCAAATGGCTGCCTCAGTGCTGCAACCATTTTATAATTCTGATCAGAGTGCGATTGGAAGGGCTCAAAGTTTGCTTTTCACTTCATATCTTACACACTTCACTAACTCACATAAAACCACATACTACAATTTGATATACTGTGATGTCTTTGTGCTTTTAAGGAATGTTTGATGTTCTTGGTGCAAAAGTGCTGGCCAGCCTATAACAGGTTTGTCACAGAATTCTGGGATGCTCATTCCCAGAGTAAACTTAAAACAACAAAACGAGCGAAGTGCTTGATTGGCACCCATGGCTCACAGTAGAATCAGCCCCTGATGTGTCTTTAACTGCTTTAATGGCAAGAAAATCATGGACTGGGAGTAATTCAGCGACAGGTATTCTTGGCACGTGACACGGATGATGCACAATAATTTTTACTGCTTGATGCGCGACAATCAAGCACGAGGTACAAGGCTTCAGCGATTGAAGGCTTTTATTGACAAACAATGGAACTATCTAACACGAGTACACCAATCCAGACTGGAGGGGTCCCGCCTGAGCAGAGGGTCTTATACCTCTCCCCAGGAGGCGGGGCCCGACCGGGATGTGCCATAACAGCATCCACCACAGGTATATTAATCCCACAGTGTAAACACCCTAACCCAACAACAACATTATAACAACCACACAGTGGCAACACCCTAACCCAACAGTAACATTGGAATAACCCCACAGTGGTAACCAACGATGGTTCACCACATTCACCCCTCCTTTGAAAACAAAGGCCGGCGGGGTGCGAAAACAGATTACATATATACAAAATCTACAAGTCCAGACGGTCTGGAGGACCGCACCGTCGCTGTGATCTCCTCAACACCGGTTGCGACACCGGAGCAGGTGCTTGCGGTGGCGTTCTCTCCAAAACAGCGTCCGGCTGTCCCCTCGAGGACTCGCGGGCCGGTTGACCCTGGTAAAGCGGTGGTGCAGGGGATCCTGGTACCTTCTGTGGTGGCGCCGATCTCCGAGTCTCAGGCAAGCTGTACATGGGAGTATAACTGTTATGCACTGGTCCCGGTGCTGACCACGCCACGTCTGGGGAAGAAAGAAGTGAAAGGGGGTTCGTGACAGGGGGTATAGGAGCAACAGGAGTTGCTACGACCCCTGCGGGCGCCAGGTCTCGAATCGAGACTGTGTCCTCTCGCCTGTCAGGATATGCCACATAGGCATACTGAGGGTTGGCGTGGAGGAGTTGGACCGGTTCGACCAAGGGGTCGGACTTGCGGGCCCTCACATGTCGCCGCAGAAGGACGGGTCCTGGGTACGTCAACCAGGCTGGTAAGGAGATCCCCGAGGACGACTTCCGAGGGAATGAGAACATCCTCTCGTGGGGAGTAGCATTGGTTGCCGTACACAGGAGGGAGCGAATGGAATGAAGCGCATTTGGAAGGACCTCCTGCCAACGGGAGACTGGAAGGCCCCTGGACTTCAGCGCCAATAGGACAGCCTTCCAGACTGTAGCATTCTCTCTCTCCACCTGTCCGTTACCCCTAGGGTTGTAGCTCGTGGTTCTACTAGAGGCGATCCCGTATGAGAGCAGGAATTGCCTCAAGTCGTTACTCATGAACGACGAGCCCCTGTCGCTATGTATGTAGCAGGGGTACCCGAACAGGGTAAAAAGATTACTGAATGCCTTAATCACTGTGGCAGTCGACGTGTCCGCACAGGGGACAACAAACGGGAACCGGGAGTATTCATCTATGATATTGAGAAAATACACATTCCGGTCCGTTGAGGGAAGGGGGCCCTTAAAATCCACACTCAGCCTCTCGAAGGGGCGAGTGGCCTTGACCAATTGTGCCTGGTCAGGTCGATAAACGTGCGGTTTGCATTCCGCGCAAATCCGACAGCTTCTCTTTACCAACCTGACATCCTCCATGAGTAGGGCAGGTTGCGGGCTTTTATGAAGTGGTAGAGCCGAGTGACCCCAGGATGGCACAGGTCATTATGGAGGGCGTTCAAGCGGTCCTCCTGCATGATAGCGCATGTTCCGCGCGAGAGGGCATCCGAGGGCTCATTGAGTTTCCCCGGACGATACATAATATCGTAATTATAGGTGGAGAGCTCAATTCTCCACCGCAAGATCTTATCATTCTTGATCTTGCCCCTCTGCGTATTACTGAACATAAACGCCACGGATCGTTGATCCGTGATCAGGGTGAACCGCTTCCCCGCCAGGTAATGGCGCCAGTGTCTGATGGCCTCCACAATAGCCTGAGCCTCCTTCTCCACCGCTGAATGCCGAATTTCGGGACCTTGAAGGGTGCGGGAAAAAAACGCGACGGGCCTGCCTGCCTGGTTCAGTGTGGCGGCCAGGGCGAAATCCGATGCATCACTTTCCACCTGAAAAGGGATGGATTCATCCACCGCGTGCATCGTGGCTTTCGCAATGTCGCTTTTCAAAGCCTTGAAGGCCAATTGGGCCTCCGGCGTGAGTGGGAAAGTCGTGGACTTGATGAGTGGACGGGCTTTGTCCGCGTAGTTGGGGACCCACTGCACATAATAAGAAAAAAAGCCGAGGCATCTCCTCAGTGCTTTTGCGCTAGCGGGCAAGGGAAGTTCAGTAAGGGGGCGCATACGGTCTGGATCAGGGCCGATGACCCCGTTTTCCACCACGTATCCCAGGATAGCTAACCTGCGCGTACGGAATACACACTTCTCCCTGTTATAGGTCATATTCAGGCGAGACGCAGTGCGCAGAAAGTTCTGGAGGTTTGTGTCATGGTCCTGCTGGTCATGGCCGCAGATGGTGACGTTATCCAGGTACGGGAAGGTAGCCCGCAACCCGTTCTGGTCCACCATTCGGTCCATAGCACGCTGGAAGACCGAGACCCCATTGGTGACACCAAATGGAACCCTAAGAAACTGATACAGACGACCATCCGCCTCAAAAGCCGTATATTGTCGGTCCTCTGGGCGGATGGGGAGTTGGTGGTAGGCGGACTTAAGGTCTATGGTGGAGAACACCCGGTACTGCGCAATCTGATTGACCATATCAGATATGCGCGGGAGAGGATACGCATCCAGCTGCGTATAACGGTTAATGGTCTGACTGTAGTCGATGACCATCCGGGGTTTGTTCCCGCTTTTAACCACCACGACCTGCGCTCTCCACGGACTAGCACTGGGCTGTATGATCCCTTCTTTGAGGAGCTGCTGAACCTCAGATCTAATGAAGATCCGGTCTTCAGCGCTGTAACGCCTACTTTTAGTAGCGATGGGCTTGCAGCCTGGTACCAGATTCTTAAATAAAGAGGGAGTGGTGATCTTTAGTGTGGAAAGGTTGCATGCGGGGCGCTTTGGACAATTTGGAGGCTGCGGCTGATTCCCTACTGCCAGCGAAGGGAGTGGCCCACCGTACTGTAGGATCACACTCTTCATGTGGACCATAAAGTTTAGTCCGAGGAGAATTGGCGCGCAAAGGTGCGGCAACACAAGGAGCCTGTATCGCTCGTAAATTGTGCCCTGCGCCTCCAGGGGTACCATACAACGTCCTTGGATCGGTACAGACCGGGACCGTGATGCCATAGAAATTGTCTGTTTGGCAGGTAGAACCCGGAGTCCACACCTCTTTGCAGTGTCAGGGTGAATAAAACTCTCGGTGCTCCCACTGTCAAACAGACAATACACAGTACGACCATTTACCTTGATGTTCATCATCGAACAGTCAAGCCTGTGATGCTTTGTCTGGTCCAGAGAGATCGACGCCACCGTTGGCCCTTGGACGTCACTGCAGGCAGCCGAGGTTGATACTGAGGACCCCTGCTGGTCGCTCCTGGTCGTCGTTGACCACGATGGCCGCCCCCATGAATCGCACGTGGGTGAGGGCGCCAAGCGTAGCGACTCCTGGTGGTCATCTTCCTCCTCCGCCAGCCACGATGGCGTCGTCCTGGATTCGCACGTGGTCGGACCTCGTGGATACTGCGACGCCGAAGGAGATTGTCTCCGCTCTGGAGGGTCACAAGCTGCACTGCCGTTCTTGGGCTTCGATCTGCAGACTTTCGCGTAGTGCCCCTTTTTACCGCACTGACTGCAGATCACTGTTTTAGCTGGACACTGTTGCCGTGGATGCTTGGCTCCTCCGCAAAAATAGCACCGCTGGCCGCCTGGAGCTGCCCATGTCGGGTCGATATGGGAGCGCGAGCCCGTGGGGCGAGGAGGGATTTGTGCTTGCTCCTGCCACGTTGTCTCCACGTGGTCTTCGGGGTACAGAGCCAAGCTTTTCGACGCTGCCTCCAGCATCTCAGCCATCTCCATCGCTTGGGTCAGGTTGAGGTTCCCTTTCTCCAATAGCTTAAGCCGGATGTACGAGGACCCTACCCCTGCTACAAACGCATCTCGGGCGAGGTCGTACATATACTGCTCAGCCGACACAGCTTTGCAGTCGCAGCCCCTGGCAAGCTGCAAGAGCTCATTGGCGTAGTCCTCCATGGTTTCGCCCGACTGCCGACGTCGTGTAGCGAGGAGGTAACGAGCGTGAATCTCGTTGGGTGGTCTCGTGTATCGTTTTTTTAAGAGCTCGATGGCCCTCGGGTAAGTGGTGGCCGCACGAATCGCGAGATAGACCGTGTCGCTTACCCTCGCGTGGAGGACCTGGAGTCTGTCGTCGTCCATAGTAACTGCTGCAGAGGCCGCCAGGTAGTCCTCGAAACACTTCAGCCAATGGTCGAAGGTGTTAGAGGCACCGACCGCACGTGGGTCCAGCGTCAGACGCTCTGGTTTCAGCATTTGCTCCATACTCTCTTTACTGTCGAGAGTTTTGTGTTTGTCAATAAAATTGATGCGCGACAATCAAGCACGAGGTACAAGGCTTCAGCGATTGAAGGCTTTTATTGACAAACAATGGAACTATCTAACACGAGTACACCAATCCAGACTGGAGGGGTCCCGCCTGAGCAGAGGGTCTTATACCTCTCCCCAGGAGGCGGGGCCCGACCGGGATGTGCCATAACAGCATCCACCACAGGTATATTAATCCCACAGTGTAAACACCCTAACCCAACAACAACATTATAACAACCCCACAGTGGCAACACCCTAACCCAACAGCAACATTGGAATAACCCCACAGTGGTAACCAACGATGGTTCACCACACTGCTATTTTTCGTTGATGACCTGGTCCTCTGAGGAAATGTATATCTGATTCTAAATGACATGATCACCAGGGCCATTTTTAAGTCTCAGTTAGTCAAGTTTCAGCAGATTTTAATTAGGCCACCATTGTCTTCCTGATTTGAAAAGGTTGCTGAGGAGCATGTTGACAGTGTTGAAAATGAAAAAAAACTAACATTTCACCTTGGCACACTAAAATCCTCAGGGTTTGATAGCCTGCACTTTGCAGTAGCCAGGGGTTGAAACTCCCTCATGAAGGGTGATATTAGAAGACAACTTAAAATTGTGGCTTCACTGTATCAAACTACAGAGACACATAGACGTGGGCTCCTGGGCTTCTTAACTAGAGGAAATTGTTTCCCCCCCTCTTACACTTTGGAGGAAGTACATTATCCCACTTATCTATTCCCAGATTCTCATTCTCACTAGTGGGTGGCACAGTGGTTAGCACTGCTGCTCCACAGCGCCAGGGACCTAGGTTCAATTCCTGGTTTGGGTCACTGTCTGGGTGGAGTTTGCACGTTCTCCCCATATCTGTTTGGGTTTCCTCTGGGTGGTCCGATTTCCTCTCACAGTCCAAAGATGTGTGAATTAGGTGGATTGGCCATGCTAAATTACCCCTTAGTGTCGGGGGGACTAGCTAGGGTAAATGCGTGGTGTTATGGGGGTAGGGCCTGGGTGCACTGTATGATTCTATGCTCAGTTGCTCAATAATGCTCCTCTTCCTGAGAGAGCAGGCTTTTCTGTGATACTGGTTTCCCCCCAGTTTTAGTGCAACATTCACTTCAAACTGCAATTTGCACTGAATAAGCCTCGATTAATATGCACCACCTTTCTTCTGAGGAGGCACCAATTGTACATCTTTTTGATTCAGAGGTAAAGACGTTAAGCGCTAGATTTTAACTTTCATTGCTAGGTGGAGTATCTGGCCAAATGCCTCCCATTAACTTGAATGAAAAAGCGAATTGGCAAGGTGTATACAGGATGATTGGCCAATGCCGTCAATTCACCCCTGCTGTAAAAGTTAAGGTTTATTCTTAAGTTACGGGCTTGTATGTGTCATGGAGTGTCATGCAATATTGTATCATATGTATTCAATATAACAATAAGATGGGAAAGTTCCTTCTCCCTTTGAAAAAGTTTGATTGAAGACAAGCAGAAATCTTTGTGATTTTAAAACTTACGGGCCAACGTGATTTTTGGCAGTGGGCGGAGGGCTAGCCCACCACCTTCCCATGACCCCCAGCAAGGTCTGCAGCAGCCCATCTGCCTTTCCAAAAAATCATGAGGTTGATTGCCAACAAATCAATTGATTCGAATGTTATGCTGCCCACTCCATAATTTGACATGGGCAGGGTTGGCATGGGCAGGCGGGCAAGAGTGGGGAGTCTGCTTTCCCAGAATGAAAAAAACCAGTAAAATAGGGAAATACTAGTCTGAACAGGTCTTTTATATTTTAAAATGGAACACCAGTAACACAGGAAAATAAAAATACTGGTGCAAACTGTTTATTCCTTCTGGGCTCTCATCATCTGGTGAAAAAGCAGGAAGGAAGGGGAGTGTATCTTTTTGGGGAGTGCCCTGACTACATCCTCCCCTCCCCCACCAAGACTGTATTTCTCCTCTGCGTCCCCCCCCCCACCTGATCTCCAAAACCAGTGCCCAATCCCTTCCTGCCCAAAAAACCCCAGGACTTACTTTAACCATTGTTCTTCTCCTTGGGGCCTGTTTGCAGTCCCAGTAGCACTCACTACTGGGGTTGGCACACTGGGGCTGCTAGAGGTGGCAGCCAATCAGTATGGCAACCAATTCTCAAGGGCAGAAATTTCATCTTCGACTCTCTACTCATTAAGGCCACCACCAGCAGCATGCTGCGGGACTTTTGGAACCAACTTTTATAATGGCGGGCAAGCATTAACCCACTGCGCTAATAAATTCTCACGTAAGATGATGGCATCCGTGTCGCTGATCCGGCACGTCTTGCACAGGTTGCTGTGGCAGGGTTGTGTCGTGTCATGGTCACTGTTCTCCTGAAGGCTGGGTAGTTTGCTGCGGACAATGGTCTGTTTGAGGTTGCGTGGTTGTTTGAAGGCAAGAAGTGGGGGTGTGGGGATGGCCTTGGCGAGATGTTCGTCTTCATCAATGACATGTTGAAGGCTCCGGAGGAGATGCCGTAGCTTCTCCGCTCCGGGGAAGTACTGGACAACGAAGGGTACTCTGTCCACTGTGTCCCGTGTTTGTCTTCTGAGGAGGTTGGTGCGGTTTTTCGCTGTGGCGTGTCGGAACTGTTGATCAATGAGTCGAGCGCCATATCCTGTTCTTATGAGGGCATCTTTCAGCGTCTGGAGGTGTCTGTTGCGATCCTCCTCATCTGAGCAGATCCTGTGTATTCGGAGGGCTTGTCCGTAGGGGATGGCTTCTTTTACGTGTTTAGAGTGGAAGCTGGAGAAGTGGAGCATCGTGAGGTTATCCGTGGGTTTGCGGTACAGTGAGGTGCTGAGGTGACCGTCCTTAATGGAGATGCGTGTGTCCAAGAATGCAACCGATTCCGGAGAGTAGACCATGGTGAGTCTGATGGTGGGATGGAACTTGTCTGTTGGAATCTGTTGGAGAACAGATTTTCACTCCATCTGACGAAGGGGCAGCGCTCCGAAAGCTTATGGTATTTGCTACCAAATAAACCTGTTGGACTTTAACCTGGTGTTGTGAGACTTCTTACTAATAAATTCAGCCCTTTGTTAAGATCAGTATGTGTGATCAACATAGGAAATTAAACTAATTGTCAACAGGCTTATCGTAAGCAAATGTGCCATATGTCGCCAGCTGCTAATCTTAAAGAGACTAAACCCTCTTCTTAAGGGACAGGCTAATCCACTATTGTAGACATAGTATTTCAAAAAGATGCCAATACTAATGTATGAATTAGCACAGTGTCAGTTTACTGCAACCTGCAATTCACACTGAATAAGCCTCAACTGACGTGCATCATCTCCCATGAACAACTATCTGCAATTGAACTTTTAAAAAAATAGCCTACTTTAAATCTGCGGAAGTGGAGATAATCATTTCACATTAGTATAGCAAACGTGGAGCAAATTGAAAGGCCCCCTACAAGCATTAAAATGCCCAGAGGGATAGAAAGCTTTGCTGTTGAATACATTCTGAAACTATTTAATGCCAATGTGGAAGCTGTAAGAACAGCTGTGTAGTGTGTGTGGGAAATATCACTCCAATCTGATTGTTTGCTTCAATACTCACTTCTTATTCAGTTCCACAAGCAACCTTGATTTTCTGATAGATCCACTTTCCTGATCGGCTATTCAAAACATCTATTCAAATTAAGGCCACTTTTGTGTCAGAAAATCAAGTCAGCGATGCCTGGGGTACTGCCAAGATCTAAAACCACAGCAAAACATTTGCTAGTTCATCGAACTTGACCTGACCAATCAAACTGAAAGTAATTATTAAATTTATTTTTTTTCCACTATGGTATCTTTCCATGTAAACGGCAGAATAAATCACACCTGGGATTTTAGTGCACGTAAGGATACATTCTGTAAGGGAACCCCAGTGCCAGTGAAGCCCCTGCACTCTGAGCTTGTATGAACTATGCAAACTTCTCTTTTATTTTCCAGGGTCTGCTCAACCAAGTAATTGTGTCAAGTTGTGAGGATTTCATCTTGTTCAATAAACTCACCTAAGCAGGGAATAGGAAACCTCACAAGGGTGTATATCTTAAAAGGTCACTGCGCAAATTTAGAAAGCAATGGGCAAAAATAAATCCATGCATCTTTGTAAACGCTCCAGATGGTATTAAAATAGTTTGCCAAGGCCATATAGAGTAGGATGATGGAGGAGGAAATGAAAAGTAAAATCAAACAAAGCAAATTCACTGATGCAAATGACAGAGTGCTGTAACACCCACCCACTTCATTGATAACTGGCAGACCTGAATGCTGCTGCATGGTACAATGGAGGGTTGACCTCTTCTATGTAACAGGTTACCCTCCCTGGAGGATGGTACTGCACTAACCAGCCTCAATGTTGTGTGCTTAAAGGCAAGATGTAGTCAGCACAACTTAAAAAGCCTTGCAGTGATGATACTGTGCCTTTACAAAATGCACTTATATCGTGTTTCTTGTGAGGGGTGTGTTTAAAATTCAGCTCTGTTTCACACGGTGCCAATTTATGTGCACCAAGCAGCTCACATGCTGAAAATTCAGGTCACTGATTGATTTTAGCTCGAGTTGTGTTTGTTTTAATCTAAGTTCATGCATTTTGTTTTGTTTTGGTTTTTTCCCATGGAGTTTCAGAGTAGGGTTTTAATTAGGTTGATTGACAGAGGCAGAGTCATGTGAATGGGCAGAGCTAAGCTTGTAGGAAAAATAGTCAGTGGTTTTGCCTGATTCAGAAAGAAACAAGAGGTGTATCCCTGTCTCATTCTCGCCAGAGATGTTCAAAAGCTCTAGGAATGTTAACAAGTAAAGCATGTAAGCTTGGGGGTTTGCTAACTGATTTTGAAGAGGAGTTTAAGTCTATAAGAGGAATTTTGCTTGAATTGGAACTACTAGATATGGATTAGCAGTTGAGAATTGTATCTTGCCATGTTTAAGTATTTTAATTGGTAATGTTAAGCAAATTCATTTGTTGTAGTTAAACTGTAGTGTTAACTAAGGTTTGTTTTGAATAAGGCTTCCTGGTTTGTCAATAGAACACACCTGGAGTGAAACACTTTATCCTCACACTAATATAAAAATAGAAAAAAACTGCTGGAGTCTAGTCAAACTTTATAACAAACTTTGAGGTATCTGTTCTGGTACCCGAACATTGCAAAATAAGCAAAGTTATTATTGCTTATCCAGCAGTAACATGGATGAGATAAATGGTTCAAGACTCCCCAACAATACTCTGTGTCAGTTAAATGGTAGTCATGATGTGGAGATGCCGGTGTTGGACTGGGGTAAACACAGTAAGAGTTTTAACAACACCAGGTTAAAGTCCAACAGGTTTATTTGGTAGCAAATACCATTAGCTTTCGGAGCGTTGCTCCTTCATCAGATGGAGTGGAAATCTGTCACGACAGCGCAGAGTCGCTGAGCAGAAACTGATAGCCAAGTTCCGCACACATGAGGACGGCCTAAACTGGGATGTTGGGTTTATGTCACACAATCAGTAACCCCCACAGCTTGCCTCCTGGGCTTGCTGGCTGTCCTGTCTGGAGACAATACACATCTCTTTAACCTGTGCTTAATGCTCCCTCCACTCACATTGTCTGTATCTTTAAGACCTTGTTGGCTGTAGAGATTTGCATTCTAATCAGTATTCTGTAACTTGATTTTGTGTCTCTGTGCCCTGTTTGAGAGCAGATTTCCACTCCATCTGACGAAGGAGCAGCGCTCCGAAAGCTAATGGTATTTGCTACCAAATAAACCTGTTGGACTTTAACCTGGTGTTGTTAAAACTCTTACTCAGTTAAATGGTCCAGGATTTGTCAGTTCTATATCAGCTGATAGTACTCATCTGAGTCAAACATTTTTAGATTCAAGTCCTATTTCAAAACAAAAATTAAGGCTCACAATTCAGTGCAGTACTGGGTGGGTGCTACACTTTGGAGGTGCTGACTTTTGGATGAGACACTAAAGTGAAGCCCAGTTGACAGCATTCTTCTCTAGTCAGAAGGTTCTGGATTCAAATACTATACCAGAGCTTCAGTATAAAAATTAAGGCTGATACTTTAATGCAGTACTGGGGGAGTGCTGCATGGTTGGAGCTGCCATCTTTCAAATGAGATATTCAACTGAGGCCTCATCTGCCCTCACAGTTGGATTTGAAAGTTCCCACAGCACTATTTCAAAGAAGAGCAGGAGAGATATTCCCAAGACCGGGCCAATATTTATCCCTCAATCAATGTTATAACAGCAGATTTCCTGGTCGTTATCACATGGCTGGTTGTGAGAGTTTGCGGTGCACAGCATTTCCTTCATTATGACAGAGAACTACATTTTAAGAAGTTCTACATTGGCTGTAAAGTCCTTTGGGATCCTGTGATCATATCAGGATCTATACAAAGGCAGGTTTAGGTTGCACAAGGGTCATTAAGCCCCTGACCTCATATATCCTTGGTCCAAACATGGACAAATGAGCTGAACTGAAGGGGTAAGGTGAGAGTGACTGCCTTTGACACCATGGCAACATTTCACCGAGTATGATATCAAGGATTCCTAGAAAAGCTGGAGTCAATGGGAATCAGGGAGAAAACTCTCCACTGGTTGGAGTCTTTGTTAACACAAATGAAGATAATTGTGCTTGTTCGAGGTCAATCATCTCAGGCCCAGGGCCACAATACATGATTTCCCTAGGGTAATGCCCGAGACCAAACCATCATCAGATGTTTCATCAACGACTATCCCGCCATCAGAAGATCAGAGGCGGAGGTTTTTTGCAGATGATTGCACAATGCTTAGCAGCATCCATTACTCTTCAGATACTGAGGCGGAACATATCCATATGCAACATGATCTGGACAATATCCAGGCTTGAACTGATGAGTGGCAAGTAACACATACGTGGTAATCAGCAGGAGATTTCCTTGCTAATGTCTGACCTGATGTCATGGGACATCATGGCATCCAGAGTTGATGTTGACAACTATAAGGGCAACTCACTCCTGACTGTAAACCACTCTGCTGCTATATCTGGTGGGTCTGTCCTGCCAGTGGGGCAGGGCATATCCAGGGATGGTGATGGTGGTATCTGGGACATTCTCTGTAAGGTATGATTCCAGGAGTATATCTATGTCAGACTGTTCCTTGTCTAGTATGTGGAAGAGCTCTCTCAATTTTGGCATAAGCTCCCAGATTTTAGTAAGGAGGACTTTGTTGTGTCGAGAGGGCTGGGTTTGCCATTGTTGTGTCGAGAGGGCTGGGTTTGCCATTGTTGTGTCGAGAGGGCTGGGTTTGCCATTGTTGTTTCAGATGACAGGGTCGATGCCGGTTGATCTATTTGATTTCATTCCTTTTCAACCTTGTAGCAACTTGATACAACTGAGTGGTTTGTTCAACCATTTCAGAGGGTATTTAAGAGTCAATTGCATTACCATTGGCCTGGATTCACATGTAGACCAGGCCGGACAAGGATGGAAGATTTCCTTTCCTCAAGGGCATTAGTAAACCTGATGGGTTTTTACAACAGTCATCAATGGGTTTGAGCTTTTAATTCTAGATTTTACTAACTTACTTTAAATTCCACCAGCTGCTGTGGTGGGATATGAACCCATGTTCCGAGAGAATTAGCCTGGGCCTCTGGATTACTAATCCACTAATATTACCATTGCACTATACCTTCCCAGTGTGGAATGGCGAGAAGCTCTTATGCTCCTCATAACCCACAAATAGTTCTGTAAAGGCACTTACTTAATGGATTTGGCTCTTTGTGCCTCCCTTCAGTTGCTGCATTTCTCAACACCAGAGAAATCCAGCAAGCAAGCATGAAAAATCAAAGTTAATTAGGCTGAGTACCTCATATTTAAAATATTCTCTGGTCCAACGTGCATCCTGGAAGTGGTTTTAGCTTTCTGCCTAACTTTTGTGTGAAAATTAGGAATGGCCAGATTGAAGTGGAATGCCCATTTATTTTCTATTTTTAACTATCCTACATGGATATCAATTTTCCAAAAGTCTGTAACCTCCTGACTCAAAGGTTCAGACAGGAGTGCATTAATAATATAGCCACGGCTAAGAGCTGTTTTCCTGAACCTGCAGATATGTCAAGATTTCAAATAATAACAGACATTGGTGCTCTGTCTTACGATTTATCAACCAATGATTCTGAAAATAGCATTTCCAAATATCCTTTCATTTTCCATTTTGTCCTAATGTGATCTGATCCTTAATTAGTGTGTCTTTTTACTGTGACTGTAGACTGGGAGAACATATCACGAATATAGCACAGAGCTATCCGGTGTCCATGCCAGCAGGATCTTCCGATCCAGCCGGCGACACATTCTCCCATAGGTCTGATGGCATTTAACGGATACCCCGTTGACAACAGCAAGACCAAAAGATCCCACTGCAGGTCAATGGTGGGCTATCTCCTGCTGCCATGAAACACACAGCAGGTTGTGTGGTAAATCCTTCCAATAGACTTTGCTCAATTATTTGGAATGAGAGAAAGGAAACTGTTTAAACTGACATCCAACTTTTACTTTAAAAATTGTTTTAATAAGGAGGATGGATTGATTTTCGTTATAACATTTTGTGAAACTGTAAACATCTTGAATTGCAGCAAGGAATTACATTTGCTCAGCTAAGAGATTCAGATCATTAAATATAAACAAGTGGTGTTTCTTATCTCTGGAAAAGAAACTGAGTGCCTGACCCAGTCTCGGGGTTCATAGCTCCATGCCCATTAGGAAAAAGGAGTTTGGACCAGTATCCTCAATTCCCAGGTTTTACTGTTATCGTCGTGAATGTAGCCCAATCCATCACGCAAACCAGCCTCCCATCCATTGACTCTGTCTACACTTCCCGCTGCCTCGGCAAAGCAGCCAGCATAATTAAGGACCCCTCGCACCCCAGACATTCTCTCTTCCACTTTCTTCCTTCGGGGAAAAAGATACAAAAGTCTGAGATACCAACCGACTCAAGAACAGCTTCATCCCTGCTGCTGTCAGACTTTTGAATGTGCTTACCTTGCATTAAGTTGATCCTTCTCTACACCCTAGCTATGACTGTAACATTACATTTCGCACCCTCTCATTTCCTTCTCTATGAACGGTATGTTTTATTTGTATAGCGCACAAGAAAGAATACTTTTCACTGTATGTTAATACATGTGACAATAATAAATCAAATCAAATCAAAATCCTTTTTTTTTTGTACCTTTTAGTACTTTATTCCTAATCAAAGTTGCCAATTAAGTCCAATCATGGTCCCCACATGAGGGACAAACCAGATCCAAGCTGACAAGACAAGAATATATATCCCATCTTGGGCTTGATCAAACAAGATCCAAGCTGACAGGATGAAGCATTACACCCTCTCTCGGGCTTAATCTAGTGCTTCATCTTAGCCAACAGGCTAAGATGGCTTTGAAAAATTGCATCAGGTGAAGCCTCGGTTTAACCTCATCGGCTATCCTGATCGCTTACTCTACCCTAGGTCAGGGAAGCCACAATTGCAGGTGTCAGTGCAATGAGCTAGCCACATGCCTTGCCTGAGGGGCGGCACGGTAGCACAGTGGTTAGCACTGCTGCTTCACAGCTCCAGGGTCCTGGGTTCGATTCCCGGCTCGGGTCACTGTCTGTGTGGAGTTTGCACATTCTCCTCGTGTCTGCGTGGGTTTCCTCCGGGTGCTCCGGTTTCCTCCCACAGTCCAAAAATGTGCGGGTTAGGTTGATTGGCCAGGTTAAAAATTGCCCCTTAGAGTCCTGGGATGTGTAGGTTAGAGGGATTAGTGGGTAAAAATATGTGGGGGTAGGGCCTGGGTGGGATTGTGGTCGGTGCAGACTCGATGGGCCGAATGGCCTCCTTCTACACTGTAGGGATTCTATCATGCTTTCAATTCTGACCAGTATTCTTATTATCCCGTTTTTTCTGTTTTTCCATTTGGCAGGTTGTTGCGCCAAATCCAATGTGCATTTGGCATTTGAGTACATACTGTGTACAGTTCTGGTCACCCTATTATAGAAAGGATATTATTAAACTAGAAAGAGTGCAGAAAAGATTTACTAGGATGCTACCGGGACTTGATGGTTTCAATAATAAGGAGAGGCTGGATTGACTGGGACTTTTTTCTCTGGAGAGTAGCTTACGGGTGATCTTATGGAGGTTTATAAAATAATGAGGGGCATAGATCAGCTCGTCAGTCAATATCTTTTCTCAAAGCTAGGGGAGTCTACAACTAGAGGGCATAGGTTTAAGGTGAGAGGGGAGTCTAAAACTAGAGTGCATAGGTTTAAGCTGAGAAGGGAGAGATACAAAAGGGTCCAGAGGGGCAATTTTTTCACACAGACAATAGTGAGTGTCTGAAACAAGCTGCCATATGTAGTAGTAGAGGCAGGTACAATTTTGTCTTTTAAAAAGCGTTTAGACAGTTACATGGGTAAGATGGGTATAGAGGGATATGGGCCAAATGCGGGCAATTGGGACTAGCTTAGGGGTTAAAAAAGGGGTGGCATGGACAAGTTGGGCTGAAGGGCCTGTTTCCATGCTGTAAACCTGTATGACTCTATGATTGTGTGAGTTGGCCTTAGTGTGACAGAGCATCCCAGACACTGCCCATACTTTCCCCACACCCCCACAGGAATGATCCAATGAAGAAATCTTCTTATCGCTCCAGTCTTCTCAGATTATCTCATAAACTTTAAAGATTAACAGAAAATTACAAAACAAAATGAGGGTCAGCTTCTGAAAAGTCAAGTTAGGATTTATGTCATACACATATTAACCTATTTTTTTTTAGCTGCTAATGGGCTTGCTAAGTTTAAAGTATTTTCAACTTTTCTTTCAAAGTTCAACATAGGGACAATTTATCACAAAGAATTGTCCAAAAATTTAGTTCAACTCTATGATAAAATGTAGCTAAGATTTACTTAGTTAGAAGTATGTTATTTATCATCGTGGTTATAAAACTTGGGATTACTTTGAATAAAATTCAGGAAAAATCAGAGAAGCCTCTGATCAATTTATCTTTTCGATTGTTTGAAATAAAGTGGAAGCTTACACAACTCAAACAAGTAGGTTATTACAGCAAAAACAATTGAAAGAATCTAGACCAATAATGAAACAGACTGGGTCTGTTTTCATAGAAATCATAGAAACCCTACAGTGCAGAAAGAGGCCATTTGGCCCATCGAGTCTGCACCAACCACAATCCCACCCAGGCCTTACCCCCATATCCCTACATATTTACCCGCTAATCCCTCTAACCTACGCATCTCAGGACACTAAGGGGCAATTTGTAGCATGGCCAATCAACCTAACCTGCACATCTTTGGACTGTGGGAGGAAACCGGAGCACCCAGAGGTTCCCACGCAGACACGAGGAGAATGTGCAAACTCCACACAGACAGTGACCCGAGCCGGGATTTGAACCCAGGTCCCTGGAGCTGTGAAGCAGCAGTGCTAACCACTGTGCTACCGTGCCGCCCACAAAACTTTTTTTCGTTTTGTAATTTTCTCTTAGATGACATGGCTGAAAAAATGTTCTAAGAAAGAACCTAAAAAAGGTCTGTAAAATGATTAAGGTTTTCAGTAGACTTGGCACAGAAAGTATTTCTACTGGGCTAATAATCAAGTGGACCAGGCTATTGCTCTGGGGACAAAAACAGAAAAATGCTGGAAAATCTCAGCAGGTCTGACAGCATCTGTGGAGAGAGTAGAGCCAATGTTTTGGGTCTAGATGACCCTTTTCAGAGCTGGCGAAAGCAGTGTCAGCCTGGCACTGCCCACTGGGCACTGGGCAGTGCCAAGGGGCAGAGCCAGAAGGGGCGAGACCTACTTGGGGAAAACTGGGGGTGGCTGTTTTTTTTTTCATGCACTGAATGCGTAAGATACCAGATTTGATCTTGCCCAAAAAACGAGTCTGAAACTCTCCCATTTTCACACCCATCCTGGACTTAGAGTTTTTTTGATAAGATCACCCCTCATTACTCAATCTGATACTCTCCACTCCACCTCAGATACTGACAGTTTAATGAACTCCAGACTTTGCAAAAAGCTTGCATTTGTCAGATATCCCTTGAAACCAAAGTGAAACTAAAGAGGTGTCACTGGATTTCCTGGCTACTTCAGTGAAAGGAATCTGTGTGCAAAGATTGTCGCAGAGATGAAAGTTAGCTTCAAAAAGTGACAATAGAAACTGTTTCTTCAGAAGGAACTCTTCAAATGCAGACAATGAAAATATAACAAAACTTACTCCAACTTATAAATCAAAGAAAGAGGTTAATAAAGAAACTTCATTATTTCAAACTTGAGGCCTTGCCCTGGACCACTCCAAGCTTTCCCAATTCCAAACAGGTTCTTACATATAGTGAGTCAGCTGGTCAGCTGACCCTTACAGCTTGTTACCATTTGTCACATTACAACCAATACAAAGTTGTCACTAGTTACATTCTAACAGAAACTAGTTGGGGGTTTCCAGTTATGACTTGTGTTCAGCAGCAAAACACACAGACCCCTTGTGAGGGGAAGAAATAAATGCCTCTCAGTTCTTCTACTTTGCAGAAAATGAGAGAAGAGCATCTGGAGGAAATGTGGGAGCTGTCTTTTCAGACTAAGTCTAAAACCTAGAAAGTTGTGTGAATAACTCAGAGACTCATTATTTTGAGTGAAAAACCATTTGTTTGTGAATGCATGCTTTATTCTATCTTGATTTTGGGGGTTCTATTTTGCAGCAGAAGTCTTATAAAGTGAAATCTTGTCCATCAGTTCATTTCAATGGGGTTGTTTGGAGATTAATTTCCTTTCAGGTTATTGCTCTTTACAGAGGTCATTGTTGTCTATGATGTACATGTACCTGTAGGCGATGTGCATCTTAAAGATCTATCAATCACTGCCACCAAGACAGGACGTAATGTAGTAACCTCATGACTGTGTCTTCAAACTACAGCAGTCAAGGTCAGATGTTCCTCACAGTCTCCCAATTAAAACTATCTGCACATGGCTTTATCTTCTAATAAAAAAACACATATATAGTTATTGCCAATCCTTATTGTGTGATTGAAATGTTTATGTTGAGTAGAAAAATCTAATATGGTGACATCGTGGATTTTGAAACTTTGACTGAAATGAATCCAAGCTTTAAATCCTTCACATACAAAGAACAATTGGTGCAGGAGTGAAACAACTATCCTGCACTAAATCTCCTTGTTTCAGTGATTCTGCAGCATAATACAGATCCTACAAACAGTATCTGCATTCTGGGTCATCACACTGTGCATTAGCCAGCCAGGAGGCATCAGGCTCCAGTAAGGATTTTCAAACTCGGGTGAGCTTAAGTAGTTTAACCTTGCTGCTGTGAAGTTTCTGCAGGAACAGAGATAACTCTGATTCCAGAAGAGCCAGCTTTGAGCAGAACCCCACAGACAGAGGAGTGTATTATTACTGCTCGCTGTCCCTTCAGGTCATTGAGAGGAAATTATAACACTGCAGACTGAGCGAGGAAAGAAAAATCCATTCAGTAACAGTTTCCAGTAGCTCCTAACTGTGAAACGCAGGATGCATGAAAGCTTATTTCCGCTGATTAATTTTAGTTTTGAAATCTTGTAGTTCATTTTGCGCCAAAATCACTGTTTTATGGGCAGAGCTTAACTTAAAACAGCGAAACTTGAAACAGATCTCAGCAGTGCCACCACTACAGTCATGCAGCAACCTATGACCAGCCTATGGCCATTTAAGTTACTGCAACTCAGGGCTGTGAAATGTCTGAACAGCTGTTTCAGAGATTCTTAATAATCTTGGAAAAAGTCACAAGGTGACAACAACTTTTAAATCATACAACATACCTCCTATCTGAGTTTACTTTGTTTCAATAGGGGGCGGCACAGTGGCACAGTAGTTAGCATTGCTGCCTCACAGTTGCCAGGGATCTGGGTTCAATTCCTGGCTTGGGTCACTGTCTGTGTGGAGGTTACACATTCTCCTCATGCCTGTGTGGGTTTTCTCTGGGTGCTTTGGTCTTCTCCCACTGTCCGAAAGGCATGCTGGTTAGGTGCATTGACCCGAACAGGCACCGTGAGTGTGGCGACTAGGGGGATTTCACAGTAAACTTCATTGCATTGTTAATATAAGCCTTACTTGTGACTAATAAATAAACTTTTTAGCATCACTATGTTTGCTGGACCTCAATATTCACAAACCAGATAAATAAACCAAACTTAATAGACAGTGAAGACATCCACAGACATCACAAGAAGCCACAACCAGAGGCCTGTTAGGTACAGCATTCAAACTGACCAAGAGCATGAACCAAACAGTGACAAAATCAGATCCACAAAAGCCAACCTACACAGTCAGATGATGAGGATGGCCAGACCATTGATACACAAAGTGAGCAGACATTCAGTACAGACACCATGTAGGAACCAAAATGCAAACCCCACGCCCCCACCGACATCCCCCCAGCACCAGGATCTAGAATATTCATTGTATTTTGCGAAGGTTTAGTATCTGTGAAATCATGTTAAAGATACACAACAGATGGTACTGTCTCATAAATAAACCTTTTGACACTATATATGAGTAACACTGAAAACTGGATGTTAGAGTGACCTGAATAATTCAATGAACTGAGATGAGCTTGTGTTTCATATCCTGGGGTGTATTGCTCCATACCAAATGAATCAACCTGCTTGCTAATTCAATGAAATGTTATTTCTCTGCTGAAAATTTACAAGGATATAGTAGCGGCTTTTGTGTGTATATCAAAAAGGTGTCAGAATAACTCTGCAGTTCCTGATTTGTTTCGGCACACATTTCTTTTTACTCCCTCAAACATACTGGGCTAGCTAAAGCTTGCAATGATACTCAATTTTGTGGCTAAATGCCACTGCTTCTTGTTCATCTTCACAATGCAATGTGTTAGCGACCTTCAAATCAACCCAATGATACATTAGTAATGCAGTGAAAAAGACTCGTGTAATAAGATGTCAACTTATAAAGTAATGCCACGTAATTAGGATTACACAAAACGCTCGCAGGCACATTAACAAACTTCATTGTGGCAGGCTAATTTCTTCATGATATTAACTTGCAGAACAATCTATAGAAAATGTCATACAGCAATGAAAGAAAAAAATAATGTTGTAATGTGTCATGATTATGTAAGCATTAACTCAATGTTTATAAGAATAATCCTGAGCCTTTCATGGGATTAGTAAAAGAAAGAGAAATGCTTGCATTCATATAGCATCTTTCATGGCTTAAAGAAATCCCAAAGCACTTTACAACCAATGGAGCACTTCTGAAGTGTATTCACTCTGCAAATTAAACATTGTAGATATAAAACAATGTTTAGATCATCTTCCATTCTCAGGATAATATCCTTAGGATTGATTTTAGCCCAGCTTGTCATGTGGAAATGGAGAGGTAATACTGCAGCCTTCTACCAGGCAGCAAGATGTCCAGTAAATTGGGGTCCAGTGATAAACAAAGGACCCTTTTGCAATTTCAAGGGACAACTGGGAGGAGTTCCATTAATTTTGAACCAAGCAGTGCAAAGGAAAAGGCAGAGGCTCTGAAACCCCATGTAGATAATTATTTTTGTAGGTTCCAGCCTCAGGCTGTCTTCATATGCAGCTCCCACACTGGGAGGGTCCCTTCTCCAGATCATCCTGTCTGTCACCTGACTCTGCAACCCTATAATTCAATATTGCATCTGCCTGCAGCAGAAGAAGCTTATTTGGGGATGAAGCACACTGGTGATATCTGTGGTGAACCATAGTTGGTTACCACTATGAGTACTGAACCATAGATGGTCAGCACTATGGGTATTTGTATATATGTTACTGTTGTCACTGTTGGGGTTAGGGTTGGGGTGTTCCACCTGTTGATATTGTTCTGTGGTACACTCCAGTTGACTCCGCCTACCTGGAGAAGTATAAAGGTCACTGCACTGCCTGGTGACCCTTTAGTCTGGGATTGTATTGTATATAGTGTGCTCCATTCTTGTTAGTAATAAAAGCCTTTATTTCCCGGGTACAATCTAGCCTCCCGAGTGATTTAATCGCGCATCAATATCATACTGAAACCTGCTCTTGAGCTGGCTCAGGCATCCACTGGTGGGAATGGGCAAGCATTCTGCCTGTTGCCCACATGTTCCAGGCTTCTAGGTAAAAATCTATCCCCTTGACTCTGAATTGAAATTTAATGCATTATTTCTATCTAATCACCATCAGGCTGAACACCTCTTTGGATTCAGGGATTGAGAGTTGCAATCTGCCTGTGCCCACTTCCATTGAGGCAGACAGCAAAGGCACAATGTTTGTGCTACCTCCTCATTTGAATGATTTTTGCGAACTCTTCAGTTTGACCTGTATGCTGGTTGGCTGCCTGCACTCACAACAGGGGCTGAAAAGCATGTGGGGCTAGCATGTGTTCCAGTAAGCCTCAAGCTCTTACAATGCAAGCTGTCCCTCTAAAACAGGTACTGCTCTGAATAAAGGAGGCTGCTGCTAACTGTAAGTCCTGCAATTGGAGAAAAAGGAAATGGAGCACATGGGAAGAGAGAGGATTCTGCTGTTCACAGACATGGCTCTCGAGGTCATAGTCATCGATGTGTAGATGCCGGCATCGGACTGGGGTAGGCACAGTAAGAAGTTTCACAACACCAGGTTAAAGTCCAACAGGTTTATTTGGTAGCACAAGCTTTCGGAGCGCTGCTCCTTCATCAAGTAAGTGAAGAGTTGGGTTCACGAACAGGGGACATATAGGCACAGACTCAATTTACAAGATATTGATTGGAATGCAAGTCTTAACAGGTAATCAGATCTTTACAGGTACAGATAATGCGAGTGGAGAGAGAGTTAAGCACAGGTTAAAGAGGTGTGAATTGTCTCAAGTCAGGACAGTTAGTGAGATTTTGCAAGCCCAGGCATGTCGTTGGGGTTACAGCTAGTCATAGAGGTGAACAGGAGAAGAGTTGATGGGCAGAATTTTACAACCACTTTATGTCTGTTTTGCAGCAGGAAAATGTTGTTAAATCGGGTGTAAAGTGGCTCACGTGAATGGCACCATTTTTCACTCCTGTTGCGATTTTACGACACCTGGATTTCCAGCACGATCAGCCCCTTGCCAGAACCGGCGAGAGGCTGATTAATTTATTTAACTTTATGTAAATGTTGATTTCAATGTGTTTCGCGAGTCCGGCCTCAATCGTCCGGGCTTGCCTGCCTTTATAGCCTCGCCGGGAGAGGTTCTCTCGGGCAAGGAAAACACCTGCTCCCCATGTTGGTCTCAGTAGTAGAACTGGAGGCCATTGAGGGCCTCCGGGGAGGCTGAATGTAAGGCAGAGTTCCTCCTTGGGCAGTGCCAGACTGGCAGTGTCACTCTGACACCTGGGCACTGCCATGGGGCAGGACCATTGGTGAGGTGGATCCTTGGGCAGTGCCAGACTGGCAGTGCCACCCTGGCACCTGGATAATGCCAGCCTTACATCTGGGAAATACCAGCCTGGCATCTGGGCAATGCCCACCGGGCAGTGCCAGGGTGTAGGGCAGGTGGGGGGCAGTGCTAGTGGCTGGGGTCAAAGGGGGGGGGTGGGCCAGGGATGGGGGTCAATGAGAGGTGGGTCAGAGGGCAGAGCTAAAAATGGGCAGGCCACGTAGCAGGGCCAATGGGGGCAGCCAATAGGTGGCGGGGCCAAAGTGGGGCAGACCAGGGGCGGGGTCAATGGATGGCAGGCCAGGTGGCGTGGTCAATGGCGCGAGTCAATGGGGGATGGAGTTATTGGGGAGTGGAGACAATGGGGATGGGCCAATGGGGGCAGGCCAATGGGTGGATAGGCCCATGTGGGGTGAAGCCGATGGGAGTGCCAATGGGGGCAGGGCAGGGGACTGGACCAATGGGGGGGCAGGCCAATCGGGGTGGGCCAATGGGAGGTGGACCAATGGGGATGAGCTAAGGAGGCAAGGCCAATGGGCATGGGCCAATGGGGCAGACCAATGGGGTGGGCCAATAGGGGTGGGCCAATGGGGTGGTGGACCGGGAGGGGTAGGGCTAATGGGGACAGGGCTAATGCGGGTTGCCCAATGAGGGGCGGGCCAATGGGGGTGAGTCAATGGGGGAGGGTGGGCCCGCTGCCACTCTGCATGCGGTTGGTGGGGGTTGAGGGGGGGCAAGTGCAGTCTGCTGCCACTCTGCATGCGATCAATGGGGGAGGGAATAGGGGCCACAATTGGTCTGGGTGGTGGGCAGTATGGGGGTGCTGCATCTTGGGCTGTGGGCCTCCACGGTTGCTGGGGGGTGAACTAGTTGAGGGCCTGACAGCTCTCTCTCTATCTGTCAGACCCCTGCTATTGTTAATGTGCTTGTGCAGCATCAGAGGTCTGCACATGCACAATACCTCCCTCTGCAGGCTGTCTGGTGAGTTATGCCTTGCCCACAGCCTCTCTGGCTCGAAACTGACCAGACCATCCTTTTAGAGACAGAGTGCATAAGATTGAGCGTGAAAACTCATCCAAAAGATGGATCAGGAACTCTCCCATTTTCAGACTAGCGGGACACTTAGAAAAAAATCTCATAAAATTCCACCAACATGTTTCCATGGGAAATCAGGAATTCCTCAAGGAATGCTGCCCACCAAATGGGAGTAGAGCGAGGTAAACTCCTGGAATCTGAATCCAGAGAGCTGGAAGAAGTTTAATAATTGCATGCTGGGGAGGTTAAGATCAGTGAATGCATCTTCAAAGGAGATCTTATACTCCCACACCCCAACTTCTCACACCTCGGAATGCAAACAGGATCTCTATCAATAGAGAAAATGTTCTAGGAAAGTTAATGCGAATACAGATTGTAAAGAGGACAAAGGGAGACTACAAAGGGATATAAATAGAATGGGTGAGTGGGCAAATATAAGGCAAATGGAGCATAATATGGGAAAATGGGAAATTGTCATTTTTGGCAGAAAACAAACCGAGATCTTTGTATCCTCGCTTGCCACTGGAGATGTCCCGGAGAACTGGCAAGTAGCCAATGTTGTTCCTCTGTTCAAGAAAGAAAGTAGGGATAATCCAGCAAATTACAGACTGTTGAGTCTCACATCGGTGGTGGGAAGCTATTAGAGAGGATTCTTAGGGATAGGGTTTACGTGCATTTGGAAAAACATGGCCTAATTCGGGAAAGTCAGCATGGCTTTGTGAGGGGCAGTTGTGGTTACTAAGTTCACAGATGGCACAAAGATATGTGGAGTTGTGGATCGTGAAGAAGGTCGTCAAAGGATACAGTGGGATATAGATCAGTTGCAGAAATGGACAGGGAAATGTGAGGTGCTGCACTTTGGGAGATCAAATGTTAAGGATAAGTATACAGTTAATGACAGGATCCCGAACAGCATTGATGTACAGGGAGTTCTTGGAGTTCAAGTCCGTAGCTCCCTGAAAGTGGCCACTCAAGTAGATAGGGTCCTAAAGAAGGCATATAGCATGCTTGCCTTTATTGACCAGGGCATTGAGTACCAGAGTCAGGATGTCACGTGGCAGATTTATAAAACTTTGGTTAGGCCACACTTAGAGTATTGCCTTCAATTCTGGTCACCACATTACAGGAAGGATGTGGAGGCTTTGGAGAGGGTGCAGAAGAGGTTTACCAGGGTGCTGCCTGGATTAGAGGGCATGAGCTGTAAGGAGAGGCTGGACAAACTAGAGTTGTTTTCTCTGGAGCAGCAGAGGCTGTGGGGAGACCTGATAAAATCTATAAAATTATGAGAGGCATAGATAGGGTTGACAGTCAGAATATTTTTCCGAGAACTGAAATATCTAATACGAGGGGGCATGTACTTAAGATGAGAGGGGGAAAGTTCAAGGGAGATGTGAGGGCAAGTTTTTTACACAGTGAGTGGTAGGTGTCTGGATGTGCTGGACGTGGTGAAGGCAGATACGATAGGGGCATTTAAGCAGCTTTTAGATAAGCACATGAATATGCAAGGAATACAGGGATATGGATATGTCACTAGGGACTGAAAATTGCTAATAGTGGCTCAGATAGGATAGCAGCATGTGTTAATAGGAAAACAGGTCGGTGCGCAGTGGGAGCAAAACTGAACAACAAGGCACAGTGGCCATGTGGGGGAGGGGTGGATAGTGTTGGGGCAAGCCAGGGGAACTGAATATGCTTACATAGTAACGTGCTGTTAGTCCTGTTTAATTTAAATGTGTAAATAGTTTTTAGTTTGTGATTCTTCTTCTACATTATTACACACCACCAGTTATCCCAACTTAAACAGGGACGATGTAGACCGGTTGGTCACGTGGATTTTGGGATCTTGTGAGTACAAAAGGAGTCATGTGTCGGGAACGCGGGAGCTCTCCCAGAGCAGGGGCAGAGACACAGCATGTAAGAGCTGTTAATAATCGTCTTTCGTTGTTAGCCCCTGGTTGCCAGTTATTGGAACCATATACTTCAACAGAAAAACTATTTTTAAGATAGAGTAGAGTTAAATAAATTCTTGATAAATAAAGGGGTGAAATATCACCATATGGATGTAGAGGTGAGGTTATAATCAGATTAGCCATGATGTTATTGAATGGCAGACAGGTTCGAAAGGCTGAGAGTTCTATTCCCGCTCTTAATTTGCATTTTCATATGTTTAAGTTCCTTGGATATGATGACCCGCACCTGAGTGCTTAAAACATGGCTGTGGAGATAGTGAATACTTTGGTTATAATCTTGCAAAGTTCCCTAGATTCTGCAATAGTTTCAGTCGTGGGAAAAACATAAATGTAACCCCTCCATCCAAGAAAGGAGGGAAACAGAAAGCAGGAAACTCCAGGCCAGTTAACTTAACATTAGTCATTGGAAAAATCTAGAATTCATTATCAGTGAGGTGGTAGCAGGACATTTGGAAGTCAAAATACAATCAAGCAAACTCAATGTGGTTTTATGAGAGGGAAATCATGTTTGACAAATTTATTCACCTTTTTTGAGGAAGTAACGAATAGGGTGAATAAGAGGGAACATGTAGGCATTTGATAAAGTACCACATGAAAGATTACTACACAAGAAAATAGCTCATGGCATTGGGGGTGTTGTACCTGTTAATTCTCAGATACTTTCAACCAGTTTACTTACTCCAAGGTTTTACCCCAGTGTCCTTATTTGCAAGATGGACAAAGGACAAACACAAGTAAAGGTTCAACAAGTTTATTAATAATAACACTTTAACCCTTAAATTACCCACATAAAACAAGAGGATACCCCAGCAGATTCAAGTATACTACCCATAAAGATGGTTTGGTTGAACTGCAGGCTCGATTCTCTGAGTCCCTCTGGTCTGTCTTCACGAAGGTGAGTCTCGATGGCAGCTTCTTCCTTCCTTCCTTCTCTGGTCAGTCTTCCGAATGGTCACTGCCGTCTCCCCTGTCGAGTCTTCGCTGCTGGTCTCTCAAAGTGTGTCCCTTTATCCCCCGGCCTGCTTGCCTTTCCAAAAACTTCTCTGGCTTCCGGCCAATGAGGTCCCAGGAGAGGGTTCCAATACCCAGTGGGTTTCTTGATGTCTGCCTGACAGGCCACCAGGGTCCGCCCCCAGGTGTCCCATCTCCCAGGAACTTTCAGTGACGGAAAGTCTGGCCCGATCTGGGCTTCTAACAATAGGCTGGTGCATTTCAATGGGATGCAATGATCTCCTGCTAAGTATCAAGTAGAGTGTAACGACCTTTGATGGGTGGTTGATGGGTCAGGCGCAGACACGTTTGTGTAATGTACAATTGGCCTGCCTGAGGTTTGACTGTGTTTGATTTTAATATGCCCAATTCTTTAATTTAGGATATCCAATTTTATCAGCCTTAAAACTAGGCCCTGTTTATATCACCACAGGGGCAATATAAAACATGAAATGGTCCAGCGCTTTTCAAGAAATCAGTGAATGGGTTAATTACTGCTATTATTCCAAACATACCTTCACTGGTCAATATAGACATTGGTATTTCTGCAGCTCCTGTACTATAAGCATAGTCTTATTGGCAATCTCGTAAATAGGTGATCAAGCTTGATACTGAAATAGGGCACATCAATGCTATCCCAAGGGATATTATCCACTCTGATTGAATGATTACTCATTGCTTAACACAGTTAATCAAGAACGGATCTACGATTGTCAATTCTGGATCTAAAAAGGGCCTAGCCAACCGCAAATGACCCTGAAGTGGTAAAGTATCTCAAAAATTTGAGCAAAAAGTGAAGCTGGCCATTTCACTCTGATACTGTGGGGCAGCAACATGAGTGATAATTTTCACTAACAGAATGCTGCTGTTAAGTCAAAAAGACATTCTGTCTACCAGACAAATGAGTAATGTGGTCAATAAACTTCAGTACCAATACAATGGCAAGTACGCATGCCCCAGTGATTGGAGGATCATATGAAACAACACATCCCTTTGGCTGTCTGCAATGGCAGAATACTGATCATACTCAACCAGCCTGTGATTGCAAAACTATGAACATAATGCTTAAGGTTAGATATTGTTCCATTGTTAGGCAGCACTAGCTGAACAATCCCAATGGTGCCAATAATTACACTAATAATCAATTAAAGATTATCAGTTGGGCTCACAATGTGACTCACTTATAGTTGCTTACTGAAAGCTACATATATTCATTTTTAGGGACCTGTCCTCTGCAGGTAAAATGAATTTGTAGGCATTGCACCACTTTTGATCTAAACAAAAACGTGGGGGGTGGTGGGGGGGGGGAGGGGGATGTTCAATAGCTCCCAATACTAGAGTCAGCTTGCCAACCAATCAGCATCCTTTTCTCGTGCAGTAGAAATAGTTGCTCCCTTTGAAATTTGGCATTCTTGTGTCTGTCCAGATGAATGCAAGATAAAAAGCTTAAACAGCATGTCTTTTTTTTCAGCAATACTCAAGTTCTGTACTACCAAGTGACTATTTGTCCTCAGGTGATGTGGAAAACCTTCTATTTTTAGATGAAGTTGAAAACAGTCAGTGCATCCTTGATTAAAAGTGGATACAACTCTTTAATACGTATGGCCTCCTTCATTCAATCATCTAAAAAAAACGCAAATACAACTATTATTCCTCAAATGGACCTTAAAACCAACCATCTGTTCACCCGTTTAAGTTGAAAACCAACCAATAAATTGCAATCCATTCCTGGAGTCAGCATCCTTTAGAAAGTCTATAACTATCTATCTGCCCTTAATAGTAAATTGGCACCATCTGTTCATACTTAGAAAAGTCCGAGAACTGTAAATCTTTAGAAGAAACCTCAAAATTGGAGTCTCTGTTGGAAGAGCTGAAAACTACATCTAAGGCACTAACTTACATAGGTGAAAATATGCCTGTTCTTCTGATTGTAATCGTTGTTATTTGGATTAAAAAGGTTCCTGCACAAGTGAAAGGCCTCATGCTATAGTACATAGGAGCATGAATTTTTTATTTGTAATGGTATTGACAAAACTCAGAGATACGGGAAATGGAAAGCTTGATTTCAAAGGCTCTGTTCAAGAAAAACACCAAACTAAACTATTAAAAATTGACTATTTGTTTAACCCTTTACTTGCATCAATAATTGTTAAAACAGTTGCAATGTATATTTCTCCAGCTGAATTTTGTTTGACTATAGATGCTCCGAAAGGAGAATATGAACCCAAAATACAACTAGCAGTTAGATTTGTGATTTTCTTTTATAGCAGGCACTACTCATGAAAATCAAACAAACACTCTGTGAACTATGAACTTCCTCTTAAACTGAGTTGGTTTGGCATTGGTATACTTACTTTGCAAACATTCATCCTGTAGGCTTTATCTGACAGAAAGTCAATGTTGAAGTTAAAAATGTATTATTAAAATAAACAATTTTCAATGTAACCACAGAGAAATATTGACCCTATTATCTTCATTGAGTGATTTCTTGTACAAGATCATTCACTTTAACAAGTTTTGCAACCAAGATAAAAGAAGCAATCGAGAACCTTTGTATATATTTATTACAGCTATAATTATTCCTGTCAACATTTAGAATGATGTGGAGATGCTGGCGTTGGACTGAGGTAAACACAGTAAGAAGTCTCACAACACCAGATTAAAGTCCAACAGGTTTATTTGGTAGCAAAAGCCACTAGCTTTCGGAGTGCTGCCCATTCGTCAGGTAATTGGGAGTTCTGTTCACAAACATTGCATATAAAGACACAAACTCAATTTACAAAATAATGGTTGGAATGCGAGTCTTTACAGGTAATCAAGTCTTAAAGGTACAGACAATGCGAGTGGAGAGAGCGTTAAGCACAGGTTAAAGAGATGTGTATTGTCTCCGGACAGGAGAGTTAGTGAGATTTTGCAAGCCCAGGCAAGTCGTGGGGGTTACAGATAGTGTGATATGAACCCAAGATCCCGGTTGAGGCCGTCCTCATGTGTGCAGAACTTGGCTATCAGTCTCTGCTCAGCGACTCTGCGTTGTTGTGCACACACGTTGTCGTGCACACGACAACGCAGAGTCGCTGAGCAGAGACTGATAGCCAAGTTCCACACACATGAGGACGGCCTCAACCGGGATCTTGGGTTCATGTCACACTATCTGTAACCCCCACGACTTGCCTGGGCTTGCAAAATCTCACTAACTGTCCTGGCTGGACACAATACACATCTCTTTAACCTGTGCTCAACACTCTCTCCACTCGCATTGTCTGTACCTTTAAGACTTGATTACCTGTAAAGACTCGCATTCCAACCAAATTATTTTGTAAATTGAGTTTGTGTCTTTATATGCCCTGTTTGTGAACAGAACTCCCACTTACCTGACGAAGGGGCAGCGCTCCGAAAGCTAGTGGCTTTTGCTACCAAATAAACCTGTTGGACTTTAACCTAGTGTTGTTAGACTTCTTACAACATTTAGAATGGCAGCATATGATGAGATCTGTAATATTTTGTTCAGTTTCAGTGAGCATCCACAACTTAATGGTAAAAGCTAATGTCTTTAATTTTAAACATGATTCTTGATTCTAACCACTTCCAGGACAAAAATGTTTTCCTAATGTCATGTCTTTGTTTGATGCTTCTCTCACCATCTGCTTAAATCCATACCCTCTAGTTCTTGTCCTTCCGTCAATGTTCTCCCTATCTAGTCTGCCTATGTCTCTCATTACTTTGAATACCTCTATAAAATGCCCTCTTCGGTTTCTCTACCCAAACGAGAACAGCCCCAGTTTCTCCAACCTATCCATGAGACATTTCTCATCCATAGAATTATTACCCTTTCTAATGCCTTCAAATCTCTCTGAATGTATGGTGCCCAGATTTGGACAAACACCCCGAGTTAAAGTTAAACCAGTGTTTTATACAGGCTTATCATAACTTCATTGTTTTTGTACTTGATGCCATTTATAAAGCTCAGAATGTTGGCTTGCTCTGCAACCATTATTGATTTCTGTTCATATACCCCAGGTCCCGCTTCTTCTGCACACACCTTCGAATTGTACTTTTTATTCTGTATTACATTTTCTCATTCCTTGGACCAAAATTAATCATTTAATGCTTCTCTGCATTGAATTTCATCTGTCACATGTCTGCCCATTCCACCAGCCTGTCCTTTTGATGTTTATCACCTTCCTCCTTACCGTTCAGTAGGCAACACTCATCATCACTGCTTCCACTTCACATGGCGGATGTAAGGCCCCAGACCAGCATCCCAAGATAAATTATGAAGCCAGACTAGACCTCAACAATTTTCTATTTTAGCATTTTACCGGGCGGCACGGTAGCACAGTGTTTAGCACTGCTGCTTCACAGCTCCAGGGACCTGGGTTCGATTCCCGGCTTGGGTCACTGTCTGTGTGGAGTTTGCACATTCTCCTCGTGTCTGCGTGGGTTTTCTCCGGGCGCTCCGGTTTCCTCCCACAGTCCAAAGATGTGCGGGTTAGGTTGATTGGCCATGCTAAAATTGCCCCTTAGTGTCCTGAGATGCGTAGGTTAGAGGGATTAGTGGGTAAAACATGTAGGGATATGGGGATACGGTCTGGGTGGGATTGTGGCCGGTGCAGACTTGATGAGCCGAATGGCCTCTTTCTGTACTGTAGGGTTTCTATGATTTCTATGATAAATGTGAAGAAAGAGTACTTCCTTCCAGGAATTATTCCACTGACAAAGTAAGGATCTTTTATCGTAAAACAAACTATTTATTAATACAGTTTAACTTGTGTTGTTGGTGTGCCTTCAAGAAATATATTTATATGAAGTTTCTTGTAAGAGGCAATGTTTTGTTGCAAGGAGTCCATGCTGAGATTGCGATATAATAATTCATTTTAGCTCATGGTAAGTTTGTGCAAACAGAGTTAATGCATTTGTGTTTACTTGGTTTTTCCCTTGGGGTTTCAGATTAGGGTTTTGAATAGATTGATTGACAGGGACCAAGTCATGTGTTAATGGGAGGAGCTAAGTTTGCAGGAAAATACCCAGTTTCTTTTTCATTTTTAAAAAACAAGCAGTTTGTTGCCTGGTTCTGAAAGAAGCAAGCTGTCTCTCTGTCTCTCTCCCCTGAAGCTCTGAGAATTCCAGGACTGTCAACCTAAGTACAAGCACATAAGCCTGTGTTTTACTAATTGATTTTGAAGTTTGTAAGAGGAATATTGCTTGAATAGGAACTCATAGGGATAGGTTAGCAATTAAGAATTGCATCTTGTCATTTTTAAGTATTGTTCAATTGTTACATGTTAAGCTAATTCATTTGTAATAGTCAAACGGTGTTGCTAAATAAAGTTTGTTTTGATAAAAGTTTCCCAGTATATCCATAGAATTGCATCTGGAGTGAACAATTATATTCTCACCTTCATGCAAAAATAGCAAATTGTTGGGATCTAGTCTGACTTTGTTATATACGTTGGGGTTTCTGACCTTGTACCCGAACAAAATTTGGGACTCTTCTCTGGGATTAAAAGCTATAAAACAATGTGTGTTGAGGACCTGTAATTTCTTTCAGGTGTTGCATTCGGTAAGTTTAAATTGGGAGTGTCTAGTGAAAAAATGACTCCTTCACAGTGGCTAAAGATTTCCTGGGTGTGGAAGAGGTCATTTGGAGTGGTTTATGAAAGGTGGTAAAGCAAAGCTTTTGGATTTGGCAAACAAGCTGGAGTTGAATTTACCTGCTAATTCCCCCGGCTCTAAACGCCAGATATAAAATGGCAAGAAACATCAACTGTAATTGAATCACAAATTGGTGAATGTTTTTGTTTATTTACTGTCACACACCTCACACCACAACCGGCAGAACACTAGCTAAATTGTTTGTTAGCTGACAATTTAGGATAGGGGTTTCACTGACTGTGCTAAATGTGGCTTGAGAAGTAGAAGAGAAACAATCCAGACAGGACGAGAGTCATCTTACGGATAGAGTGAGAGAAAGAAGACTGAAGTTGACACAGGGGGCCTGAATTTACCATTTTGGTTCTAAGTGCTGAATCTGGGCGCAATTCAGATCCGACTTGGAAAACTGTTCTCAGGCGCCCACATACACACTCAGCTTGAAAAAAAAATTGTGAGTCTGAATTGCACTGTGGGCGGGGCTTATCGCACCCGAAACGCTGCAGGTCCGATTGGAGCTCTGAACTGCGCACGCACGGTGAAAAAAAAATTTGAAAAACGCGCTCCTGTCACATCGCTCCCGGGCCGCAAAAAGCGGATAAAGCGGCCCAGGAGCGAAAAGCAGGAGCGATGGCCCCCCAAGGGATTGCCCCACCCCCACAATATAACTGTCCCCCTTATCCACTCATCCCCCCGCTACCCAGACTGATCGTGACCCCCTGCCCTCTTTCCCCCCCCCCCACTGATCATCCGCAGAGTGACAGCGGACACCCCCCTTCCCCCTCACTGATTGCCCGCAGAGTGGCAGCAGTCCCCCACTGCCCCCCCTACCAGAGATCCATCTGGTCTCCCTCCTCCCCCGCCACTCCCACCAGAGAATGATCTGGCTCGCCTCCCTCCAACCACCCCAGCACCGATCTGAATCAGAGAGCCGTTGGAAGCTCTGAATCTACCTTTTCGGAAGCTGGAGCGCCCGAAACTGATCTTTGCCGAGCATGTCTGTCTTGCACCGAATCTGGATGCACGAACGCGATGGTAAAGGGGAAATGCTGGTGAAGTTTGGCGGCAGCCCATTAATTCAATTTAAATGCATGCAAATGCATTTAAATCGCCATTGCGTCTGTTTCGGGCGCGGTTCGGATCACGGCTATTTTTGGGCCTTGGTAAAGTGGGCATCTGCACGGACCTGGGCACGGATCATGCTAATCGCCTCACGCCCGACTTTACCAAGTTTTCGTGCCCGGTAAAATCAGGCCCAGGAAGTAAAGTAAAGAGTATCATTATAAGTGTTAAAGTGGCTACCAAGAAGAGTTGTGAAAATATGGGAGTCTTCCACAAATTTGGTCAAAATGATTGGTGATGTAAAGGTTCAGAGAGTTCATTTTTTACCTTCAGAGGTTCATAAAAAAGAAAGATGTTGGGAAGAATCAAATTAATCTGATGAATTAAATTGAGATGCAAATAGAGTCCAATCGTTTCTACAATTTGTGCCTCAACCTATTTCATATCCAAGTCAAAGTCAGCTGGATACATCTAATGAAGTGAAAATTTCAATTGAAGGTCCAGGGCAAAATTATTCTTTGTTGGGTCAGGGTCCTTGCTCAAGTTATGAAAGTTTGGGTGAAGAAAAGAGGTATTCTTAAAGAAATAGGAGGCCAGTGGCTAAGGTGGAGTTATAAATAAATGAAAAACAAGGAATGTGTAAAGGTTGTATGGAATTTGAACTTTTGCGTAAATTTGTCATTAAGGAGAGAGTAGTGCAATAGTATCCTTTTGTTGTCCTTTGTCCATGTATATATGCATGTAAGCAAACCAGGATAAACCAGTTTCAATACTTGACTACCTTGTGGTAAACTATCTCTTTTTGTCTTGCAAAGATAAATAGTGTGAAATAAATAGTTATTTACAATATGTAAGATGTTGCTTTCCTGTAAGTTGCGTATAATGTAACAGTGACATCAATTCAAAATGCACATAGATATCAGAGAAGGATTTTGTAGAAGTGAAAATGCAAGTTCTTCTTTCTTTCCTTTATTTTTGCTGAGATTCCAGCCAGAATGTATCAGGCTTGGAACTAATCTCAGAAGAATCTCTGTTGCATCCGTGTGACAATTGTAAATATCACAGCAGCCATTCCTCAGTCAGATTACCCTAGCCCCAGTTACAACATGGAGTGGGAATTCAGTGGGGCAAACCACTTCCACCCTTCCCCCACCACAGCCCACCCCCCTCCATGATATCACCAGTGAGAGGCTGTGCTATTTTAAATATCATGTCTCATTTCAATAGGTTTGACATTCTGTCCACCTAGTCATGAATGGTTTCAGTGTTGTTTAAGACGGCAGTATGGGAATGGTAAGAAGGCAAGAAAAACTGTTCATGCAGGAGGCTTTACATAACTATTTAGGGCAGAAAAATGAGCAGATCCATGAACTGCTGAGCAATTAATTCAGCCTTCCCTTTTTAAAAATGTCGTCTTTCATGGGATGTGGATGTCACTGACAAGGCCAGCATTTGTTGCCCATCTCTCACTGCCCTTGAACTGATTGACGAGGGCAGTTAAGAATAAACTACTATGGGTCTGTATTAACATGTAGACCAGGTAAGGACAGTGAATTTCCTTCCTTAAAGGACATTAGTCAACCACACTGTTTTTTTTCGCACAATTGATTTTAGTTTCATGGTCTCTATTATTTAGAATAGCTTAAGACTCCAGGTTTTTATTACTTTAGTTTAAGTTCCACCAGCTGTTGTGGGGAGATTTGAACCCTTATCCTCAGAGCATTAGGCTAGGCTTCTGAATTACTAATCGAGTGACATTGCCACAACACCACCATCTCCCCTTACATATCTCCCCTTACATATCTCCCCTTACATATCTCCCCTTCATATCTTGCTGCAAGACAATGAGGTAGCCCTCATTTTTGCTATTTTTACCACAACAGAGAGTCACTCCATCGTGGGGGAATCTGGGGCCAGGCCTCATTTATTGAATATTTAGTTTATTCTAAAAAAATAATAATTCACAGAGATAAAACTACAATTTAAGCTATAATATATATAAATCCGACAATAACTACTTTGAACCAGTGTAGATTTGAGCATTAAAATGCAATAACAGCTGCAACATTAGGCTGGCAGATAGCCCAGATAGTGCAAAAAAAGTCTACCATCTTTCAAAGCCTCTTATCATGTAAGTAATATGTTAGAAGACAGCCTGAAACAACTATAGAGAGATCTAGAACCCTCTTCCCTGATATTCAAATGTAGTTTCTCTCTATCTCTTCGCCATTGAGACAATTTCATGTGATATTTTGTGTTCAAACTATAAATTAGTGAGTCACTGCAACATAAGAATTTTTGAATGTCATGACAGTTATCACAATCGGATCGTCATCTTTGGAATTATGAATAGTCTGAGTTTCCTGTGCCCCAAAGCTAAAAATGAAATCGGTGAAAGTATTCATATTTGTGTTTAGTATCATGCTGCTCTTGAGCTACTGTAAGATTCAGTTAGGAGCATTCAAAGGCAAAACTGCATATGGTGTTTAACACTTGGATTCCTTTATTCTCATTCTAGACTCCCTCTGCTGGTATATGTATATGGTAGCCTTAAGTGGACAAAATTCACAATTCAATTTTCAGCACAGTACAAGTAACATCACAATGTTCATAAGCGATTAGTGTTTCTCACTGGTTATGTTTGTCTTTTAACAACTTTCCTCAAGACCCATCATGATTTAAGCAATGAATAAGAATAGCTTGGAAGATTGAGTACTTGCAACCTAGGAAAAGGAAAGGAAATTTCAGAGGGAAAGTTTTCACAATAGAATAAAAAAGGCAGAAAGCTTGTGCTAAGGAGGCAGATATTTAAAACTTATAATAATTTATTTTTGCAAGAGGGAAATACACATAACTTATGATCTGTCAACTACATTTCAAACTGCTCAGAAGAAGCTTTACTCCCTAATCAACAAAATGAAGCTGCTCCTTTTGAGAAGAAGAGCATGTTGTTAACCACTGAACCTTGCACTTGGTTCAGCTCTCGTACTTCAATTTCTACTACACTGGCACAAATATTTGTCTTTAAGAAATCAGTTTGACAGTTGAGACAAACAATGTTTCAATTGCATTAACCTGCGCTCTCTGATACTACCCTTCACCAACAAGGAGTAGGAAAAAGCCAGATTTGGCTAAAGAAATCGGGCTGTGAGCCATTCAAAGCATCACGTTAATGATGCTTTACCGGGTGAACCGAAGATAAAGTACAATATCCGTGTGAAAATATAGTTAATGGTTTACTAGGTTTAGTGTTAATTTAGAAACATAGGTAAGAGTACATTTTTAAACCAAGGCTCTGAGACAATTGCAATAATTATAATTTACTCAAGTATAATGGTATAATGTAACATAACCTCCAATTACAATGCAGACTTACCTTGTAAAAATATAAGCATCAGGCTGTAAAGATAGCCCAATAGCAACAAATAAATGCCTGTATTTAACACTTTTAATTCAAGTTACCAGCTTTTTAAAATATTTCTACACTTTCTGACTCTGCTTTTAATATCACAACAGAAAAAGAGAAATACATAACACTGAATTTTAATTATACAACCTGCTCACAGCAGGGCAGCCTGGTAGTGTGTGGGAAACATGGAATTTTCAGCAGGTGTTTGTCAGTGGTTTTAACCCAGCTAATTAGAGTGAGTGGGCATGATGACCCGCATGAGTCTATTTCAGCTTTTCTATTTAAATGGACTCTGCCACGATCAGACATAAAACGTTGTAGATATCTTTAGACTTTGCCAGAACCTGGCCTTATGGTGACACAACATGTCATGGCAGCACAATGCTTCAACGATACCTCTATGGAGATCATGCTGTGCAGAGAGCATGTGTTCACTGCGGACAAGGGGAAAGATGCCTGCCCCAGAAACTAAGGAGGCATGGTCAAAAGTCGCAGAGGTCAGCATGAGTGTCATGTCACGTTGCCGGATACGGTGCTAGAAAAGGTTCAATGATAACAGCCTCTGAGAAATCATAACTTGCACAATGTTGACTTAGCACCATTTACCTTGACAATTCTAACCTGTGTCTTTCATCTCCCACATGAATTTCAAATGGGCCACAGGAGGTGGTGCAGAAAAAAAAAGAAGACTCCTCAGAGGAAGTCATTAACTCTGAGAATGCAACATCACATGACTCATGACCACCTTTGTGGAAAGGCAGAGAGATGTAATTGTGTTGCCACATAATGAAGCATGCATTATAACCAAGAAACCGCCGATGGTGGAGACAGGGACAGTGATGAAGAGAGGCAGAGGCTGAAGTATCCTCCAAGGTCTACTCAACTGGATGTAGATGTTGAGCCTGGGGAGCTGAAGGTGAAAAGAACAATTCTGGAGTAGCAGCAGGAAACGTGTAAGGTCGTGTCAGTTTTTACAGCTGCACTGTACGTAACCGAAGAGGGGTTGCTACAGTTTGTCTCTAACATCAGTGTCATGTTTCAGGCCATTACAATGCTGTCTACATTCAAGGAACAAGTAGTCACTTGCATGAAGCATCAGATGCAGCAGCTCAACGAGTGCAGACTGGGCTTCACATTCAGATTAACACATTATGTAGGGTTGGTGGAAACCTAGCCTTGCCATTCAGCCCATCAATGAATTGCAGCAAAGTGCCTTCCAGTTCTTGGCTAGCAGACAAGTGTGTTTGGACCAGAAAACAGGAGCTGCAGAAAGGGACATTAAGTAGGCATTCTGCTCAAAGCACTTCCAATTCTCCCCTTTCTACTCTTCCCAGCCCCACATATTGCCTCCTGTTCAGGAAGCCCTTGTGCCCCTGCACAGGTGAAAGTGCGTCCAAAACCCTGAGGATATCAACCAAGAATACCTGAGCAATTATAGCAGGAATCTGAACAGACTGTCTCTATGCCTGCTGAAATCACAAGGGTAGCACCAACAAGGAAGAGTGGAAAAAAGGAATAACAGTAAAGCATTGTAGTTGCACAAACATACACTCATTGATATTTAACACTTACATTTTTACATTTCATACTAGTTTTTCCACACTAGCAATTTACTTGTGGGGTGTGGTAGCTCAATTAGCGGAGATGTCTAGAGTTTGATGCAGAATGATGCCAACGGCTTGGGTTCAATCCCTGTATCAATTGTGGTAGTTCATAGAAGCCTGTCACCTCGCCTTGCCCCACACTTGCAAAGTGGTGCTCCTCAAGCTATATATAACCAATTATTTCTCTCTAATGAAGAGAGATGTCTAGGCACCCTTGTAGACTATGGCTAAATACCTTACTTTAGAAAATGTATTTGATTTTCATACACTATTCCATCTTGCACACTTTTGCTTGCTGCCTGGCAAGTGACCTTCTGCTTTGTGAAGATTGTTAAGACAAGAGTTAAGTACAAGTAATCAGTGTCTGTGAAAGGAAGATATGGTTGATTGTAGATTTTTTTTCCTCCGGATTAAGGGACTATGTGTGTTCAGAATTTGTGTATCAATAGGGTCTAATTCCTCAGCCTCACTGAACTGTGCCTGGATCAAGCAATCCTGGGCATCTATGTACATAACTGCTGGTGCCCTCACCACATCATGCTCATCGTCCTCCACTCCCTCCTTCTCCAAAGTGATAGAGTGCTCAGCACCTTGTCCCTTCTGGAACCCTATCTTGTGCAAGGCACAGCAGGCCATTATCATTCTGGACATCTTAACTGGAGGTCAGGTTAGTTCTGTTGTATCACCCCAAGGCATCATTGTCTGGTCTCCTCTCAACTGTCATCAGTTATGTCTTCAAAGGGCCACCTTTATCTCCCAAGGAGCCATCTTTTGCTTTGAGGTGTGAATATCTCAGGGAGATTTGCTTGATGCAGAATGAAGTCATCCCGGCAGCTCCCTGGGAATCTTGCACAGATATGCATGATAATCGCTTGCCGACAAACCTAACACTGATGGGTTGGATGAATTGAATGCCTTTCAGTTTATAAAGACTTCATGGTGATCTATTGTCACCCTGATTACCACCTATGTGCAATCGATCACTTTCTGGAAGTCAACAAGAATGACAAAGTTAAGTACCCACTCATTCTAACTGGCCTCATCTGTTCAGGAATGTGGGAGTGCCAGCTCTACATTGTCATGTCCAGGATGCTTATCCCCTGTCTTTAAACTCTATGTTCAGGATATCATCTTGAACCAAAGCCAAAGCTCTGTAGTCATCCTTCTCTCCTTTGGAGCAACAAGTGGTTGAGGAGCACCCACAGATGCTGTTCCTGCTGCAGGTGGTGTTCAATACTTTCTAATAACTATAATCTTTCATTCCTGCTCAATCCTTGTAATTTTTCCTTACTTCTAGCCAATCCTTCTATGTCCTTTTCATTATCTGGAGACCAGAGCTGCTTACAGTACTCTAAGTGCAGCCTAACCGCAGTCGTATATATTTTCATAACTTCAGTGTTGAAAATATCCCAGTGCTTTGTTAGCATTTTTAATCATTTGGCTGATTTACAATATGCTACCTTCAATAATTTGTTCACCTGTGTCCCTGGATCCCTTTGCTCTTTTACTTCAGTCTCTTACATATTTTTGAAGGGGCAAACAATGTTTTTTTTAATTTTTCCTCCCAAAGTGCAATTATGCACATTGATGTTATAGTTCCATTTACCACTGAAGAGCCAAGTCTACAAATTTTCCAATGACCTCTTTAATTGTGTTGCAATCTTCCTCGGGGTCAGCTATACATCCCAGTTGGTAAATCTGCAAATTTTCATAATGAGTGACTTGTTCCCAAGCCCAAATCTTTATTGATAAGAATAGTCCCTACACTAATCCTCACGGATCACTGCTTCCTAATTTCCTCCAGTCTGCATAATTATTTTTTGTTCCAATTTGTTGCTTTCAATTTTTAGCCAATTTGCTCTCAATTAATTTGCTAATTGCCCCATGTCCACATGCCCTAACCTTCATCATTTATCTATCATGTGGTACCTTACAGAATGCCTTCTGAAAATCCAGGTATTTATCATCCATTGGGTTACCCATGTCTAATTTTTATGTTACCTCCTCAAGGAATTTTCTCAGTTTAATTACTCAGGAGTAGACAGGTGGATAGAAGCAAGAAAGGGGAAGCTGAAGTTTTAAAGGGATTTTATGGGACAAATAAATAAAAATCATTTGTACTTTCAGGAGGTCCAATAGTGAAAGGGTAATTGGTAAAAGAATCGGGGAGAGTTGAGGAGGAATGATTTTTTTGTGTAACCAGTTGTTACGACCTGGAAGAATAATGGCAACAGATTTAATCATAACTTTCAAAAGGGAATTGGATACGTATTTAAAGAAAAATATACAAGGCTACGGAAAAATAGCAGGAAACTGGGACGAACTGAATCAATCTTTCAAAAAATCAGCACTGGCACGATGGGTGAATGGTCTCCTTTGTTGCATGATTCAGTCAGTCAAAGGCTGAGCTGCCTCTTTGATTGCGATAATGAGTTTCATCATCTATGTCTGCCCCTGTCGAGAGGAGGCTCATAAGACACAGAAAGTGGCATGCATTTTCCAGGGTCTCGCTGTTGATCTTATTCAAGGAGGGAGGTGCTGTGCTGTGGGATCTGATTGGAAGAGGACCTTAGTTTCTGAGTGTTTCGTGAAAGGCCCATTTTCTCAAATGCTTCCGAGATGGAGTCAACAATAACCTGGAGCTCAGTTTCTGAATGACCGCGCACACAAACATCAGCTACATGCTGAAGCTCAATGACTGAGGTGAGAATGACTTTAGTATTGGATTGAAGGCAGTGTAGGTTTGAGAGTTTCCTGCCTGTTCTATAGATTATCTCCATGCCTGTGAGTAATGTGCTGGAGGTGAAGTGCAATGTTGCAGCAAGGATAATGGGGAAGAGGGCTGGTGCAATGATGCCACCTTGTTTGTAACTACCTTTCACTGAGATGGTGTCTGTGATGTTTCCATTGGTGAGGATCATGGCTTGCACATCAGCATGGAGTAGGCAGACGGTGGGGAAAAATTTCTGGGGGCAGTCAAATTTGAGGAGGATACTCTATAGTCATTTGTGGTAGACAGTGGCTGGATTTCTCCAGCTGTGTATATCCCACCGCCACTGCCAGTGAGGACGGAGGATTGTCGCTCAGCCAGATCTCCATTTATTGCAGTGGGATGGGACAATCCCAGCTGCGAGTGAGGTCAGAGAATCCAGCCCTGTATCATAAATCATAGAATCCCTACAGTGCAGAAGGAGGCCATTCGGCCCAACAAGTCTGCACCGGCAACAATCCCATCCAGGCCCTATACCCGAAACCCCATATATTTATCCTGCTAGTCCCTCTAACATACACATCCCGGGACAATTTAGCATGGCCAATCAACCTAACCGCAAAACTTTGGACTGTGGGAGGAAATCAAAGCACCCGGAGGAAACCCATGCAGACACGGGGAGAATGTACAAATTCCACACAGACACTGACCCAAGCTGGGAATCGAACCTCGGTCCCTGGAGCTGTGAGGCAGCAATGCTAACCACTGAGCCACCATGCCACCCTAAAAGTCAAAGACATTTGAGGTCAAAACAGCCATACACAGTGGTTGCTTCTGTTCCTTGCATTTTTCATGAATTTATCATTAAGGACACGTCTATTATACCTTCTAATGGGCGAAAACCCCGCTGTGACTCTGAAATGAGGTACTTAGCCAGTGGGATGAGGCAACAGAGGAAAATCTTTGCAATGACCTTCTTTGCAATGTGAATCCTTTGCAGCAATCAGACGTGTCTCTCTTCTTGACTATCGTCCCAATTACAGCATATTTCAGCATATCAAGAGTACTTTTGGGCCAGGATCTCAAACCTGAGATAAACATCATGGTTTACCAGGCAAGTAGTGGCACAGTGGTTAGCACTGCTGCCTCATAGCACCAGGGAACCAGGTTCGATTCATGGCTTGGGTCACTGTCCGTGAGGAGTCTGCACACTCTTCTCATGTCTGCGTGGGTTTCCTCCGGGTGCTCCGGTTTCCTCCCACTGTCCGAAAGACGTGTTGGGTAAGTGCGTTGGCCATGCTAAATTCTCCCTCAGTGTACCCGAACAGGCACCGGAGTGTGGCAATGAGGGGATTTTCACAGCAACTTCATTGCAGTGTAATGTATTACAGAATTCCTACAGTGCAGAAGGAAGCCATTCGACCCATCGAGTCTGCACCAACCACCAATCCCACCCAGCCCTATTCCCGTAACCCCACATATTTACCCTACTAATCCCCCTGACACTAGGGTCAATTTAGCACGGCCAATCAACCTAACCTGCACATCTTTGGACAGTGGGAGGAAACTGGAGCACCCAGAGGAAACCCACGGAGACACAGGGAAAATGTCACAGACAGTGACTCGAGGCCAGAATTAAACCCAGGTCCCTGGCGCTGTGAGGCAGCAGTGCTAACCACTGTGCTACCATGCTGCCCTGCCATAATGTAAGCTTACTTGTGACACTACTAAATAAAGTTTAACTTAAACTGTGATCACGGTGCTCCTATATGCTTTGAAGACTTGGACAACCTACAGTCAGGCACTTCAAAGCACTGGAGAAGTACCATCTCTGGTACCTTAGCGAAATCCTTCAAATAAGTCAGGCTAACAACAATGTTCTCTCCAAAGCCAACATATTCAGCATTCAGGTGTGGATCACTTAAAACCAGATCCCTGGGTGGCACATGTCATTCATATAGCTGACACCAGTCTCCTGAAGCATCTGTTCCTCTTGGAACTCGATCGTGGTGTGAGACTCGCGAGCAGGATAACGGAACCATTTTAGGGGTGTCCTCAAAGCATTCCTGAAGAGATTCAAGAGACCCACCAACTCATGACAATTCCTGGCTTGTGACTCATTCTTATATTACAAGAGTTTTTTTTTACATTCTTCAATTTATCTGCGCATATAAATTATTATTGGAGAAGGTTTATTCAGGAAAACAGTGAATACATCGAGAGACTTGGTTTGGAATAGGCAGAGATGAAGTCAAGGCTTCGGAAACCGAGCGCAAACCTCCAAAAACCTCATCTGCCCAACCCTTCAAACATCATCTGCAGAACATCCTCAGACCCAAATGACAGCCCAAGAAGAAGAAATATATGATTCCCTTAATCAATGACATGCTGAACTAGTAATACTTGTTTTTGACATTCTTTCAACAAGGTTATCAAGATCCCAATCAAAGGATGTATTATTAAAACATTAAAAATCTCTGCAGTATATTCAAAACTATAATTTTCCTCTTCATTGCTCAAAAAGGAAGGCAGAAGCACCACTCCTGACAAAGAAAATCCTGACAATGGACTTTCTGCCATTTTCTGCTGAGTTCCAATAGCCTCTTGCAAGAGTTACATGAGGTTGGACAGGACTCCCACATTCCCGAATTGATAAAACTTTGATGCTGCTTCAATATGCAAAGTGAAAAATATTGTTCAACGCAATGAACCCCCATTTGAATTATTATTATTTAGTAACAGAAATGAGTGATGAAAAACTAAGGAACATCACTATTAAATTAATTGAAATGATACTAATATTATAAAGCATCGCAACGATTTAGTACCCCAAAGATTGCTATCATTTGATAGAAATATGCAATTAATTTAAAACATTTTTACTATGCAAAACAAAAGCACAATGCACTCAGTATGAATCCTAGTCTATGCATCACAGATAACGAAAGTTAGTTGGAAACAGTGGCCACAATTTTCCCACAAAAATGACGAAGTGAGAAAACCAAAGTGATCCGCTCCGGTCTATTCGCGGCAGACTGAACAGCAAATTTCCGACACTTAGTCATTTATTGGTAGAGTGGTGAGTTGCATACCAGTGAGCCTGGCTGTAAAGTGATCAAGTGTGGTTTGAAAAGTGTCCCCATCTCATAGTGCACTGGGAGGCCCACTCCCTCCCCCACAGACATCCAGAAATCCCACCCCCACCAATGGCGGCATGTTTCCCCACCTCCATCCTGACATGGATCGCCAGCATTGGGACCTTCCCAATGGGACCCCTTCATGACCCCCAACATGCTCTCCTTTCATGACCCCTGACATTACCTCCTTCATGACCCTGACATGCCCCCTCACGACTCCCAGCATGCCCCCCTTCATAGCTCCCCTTTCAGAGCCCTCTTTTCTTTGACCCCCTTTATAGACCCTATCATATCCCCTCCATCATAACCCCTTTCAGGCCCCATCCCCTTTCAGGCCCCAAACCCTTGACAGTGCTCCTGGCAAATTGGCACTGCCAGTGTGCCAGATGGCACTGCCCGGCTTCAATTACCTCCAAGACCCCAGTGTGGCCATCACACCTGGTCCACTAATGGAGACCGGCAGTGATTCTCGCTGAGGTTGTACCATGACCAAGGGTTTGGGAGATCCCGGGAGAATCTGACATTGAATAGGTTAAGCATATTTAAATACTATTTTAAATATGCTGATTGTTCTCGCTCCCTTTCTGGGTGCGATCCAGTTTGTGCCAGTAGAAGGGGACCAGGATGCTTTCAAACGATTTGGCACTGGGCGCAAATCCCGTTTTTAGGCCCGCACACAGTTTCTGGGATTGGTGCAATCTGCGCCAGGCACAGCGAGGCTGGAAAATCACCCCCAATATCTGAGAAGATCAATTAGTTTTCAACAAGGTGAGTTGTTACAAATTAAGTTTTGCTCCTAACAAAATGAACTGAAATCATCTTTAAAAAAAAAGAAATTTTAAAAACCTGGAGAATTAGAGAATATTACAAAAACTCACATTATCAATTCATATTAATGTCAGAATCTTTCATGATCATATTTGTAAATCGTACTAAATGCTTCTGCATTGTGTGAGGCAGCAGTAGTTTTTGTCTTACATTCTTCAATTTATTTGTGCATGAAAAATATTAATCAAGGACTGTTTACATCAAAGCCATACATTTTGCTTTCATAGTCTAATTAAGTTCATAACATTCATATGTACAGCAATGTTGCACAAAATACAGGGTACCATAGCAACCACGGGATGAGTTTTATGAGCTTGCCTCCTTGGAAAATAAAACGGCTCATAGGCTGGTGAGTGAAGCATCTTAACAAAATATATTTTCTTCAAAATTAAAAGAAATGCCTTCTGGTTTTTTTCTGCAATTCACAATTAAATGTGGATTCAACAATCGTGCTTTGTTTGTTAATGAGCGTATATGCTTACCTAATTATTTCCTCAGGTGTTAGCTCATATTCTTTGTGATAAATCTACTCTATTTATTGATTCATTTATAGTCGATGTATCGTAAGCCAGACTTAACTTAATGTTCATTTTTTAACATCTTGGAGAATTATTTTCCTGATGCCATTTTTGGAGCATTCAGTATTAGCTGGTGCTCGTATTATGGTATTATTCAACCACTGGGTTAAAACACAAATGTTTCTTCTGTTTTTACTGGAAGCACTCAGGAGATACAAATGGGAGTAACAGCCTTAATTATGCTACTTGTACAATTTCCCAATTGCAATGAAAGCAGTAATTTGTAACATAATTAAGTCATGCCTACAGCATTATGAATAGGACAAACTGAAGCACACTCAGGACCATTTTCTGTTTAATAATGCTACCAAAAATGGAGACCTGAAAAAAGGGGTGTAATATTGTTAATGAACCATACTGTAGTGTTTAGCATTTTCCTGGGGATTGATATCGTGCCAAAATGGATTAAAGGACAGTAGAGAAAAGTAAAATAAAAAAACAGCCAATTTTTGCTTGTTCTAGTCATTAATGATGAACTTCTGCAGTTTCTCTCAGCTGCAGAATCTAATTGAAAAGACTGCAGGTTAGGCCTGATGTTAATGAGCTTAATGAAGGAGAAGATTTCAATGGATCACATGGTGAAGGCAGCTATAGTACCTGAAACAGACCAGGTTCCAAAAACCAAGGACTTGTTCAACAAGAGACAATATGGAGATGGCACCTCATCACTGATGTTAATGAGGAATGTTAGAGGCATGTTGTACTGGAAAATGGATACTTTTCTTTTAAAAAGCAACAGGGAGTATTGATATTGTACCTTCAGAAAATGGACTCCAGGGGAGTTAAATTAGTTATTTTGTGGTTTCTGGATAAAGACAGACATGACCACATACCTCTGGGAAGTTACTTAAAATGTAAATGGCCATCCTAAGTGCTAATTGACCCCCTCACCATTTCAGTGGACGCAGTTTAAAATTACAATGGTTGCTAGACTTGCTGACGCCATAAAAAATAAGATTTCAAATAAAATCATTCAGTGAGGAATGTTGATGGGGTATCAAACATTTCTCCATTGTGTGTCAATTGCAATCAGCTTTGATCTATTGTGTGGACAAAGGAATGCATTGATACTGACATCATAAGACTAAAACTGGTTTGGGATGGGGCAGTGTCAATGCCATATTAATCTACAAGGTCAGCCCAGAAAGGCAGTCTGGGAGTAGCATATCAGAAAGACAGATCTCACCCAGCAAGAGGAAAGAACGCTGCCTGAGAAAAGAAAGTAATCTCAAGTGGCGAAGAGCCTCCCATTAGTTTTATCTTTCACTGCAGAGGCTTGATCATAATTTCAACTGAAAAGTCAGACAGTTCCAACCTCCATTCCTCTTGAAGGAATCAGGAAAGCATCCTTCAGGCCTGCAATGTTTTTAACCATCTTTAGAGCAGTAAAGAAGTGGCCTGTTTCTGGTTTACTCTTTAAGTAAGATAAGTGCATGTTATAGGTCTAGAAATCATCTTTTCCCCATGTGTTTGGGGACTGGATGTTTGTGGTGTTTACATTTCAGCTGCTGTGGAAATAGACACTGAGCCTTTTGTCTGATTGAAAGCAACAAGAAAGCTGCTATGTCCGTTTATTGAAGAGTCGGCACTTAAAGGATTAAAACACTCTTTCTCAAAAATATACCATATTGCAGTTAGCCAAGAGGTAAGAAGAAAGGGGAAAATTATTACACATCTCTCCCTGTCTGTAATAGGAGGTGAAGAGGGAATGAGAAGGCATGGGGAAAACCTAGCTATCTTTTACTAAAATCCCTCATCCCTGAACAATTCTGGTAAATCTCCTGATACCCTCAAGGACCCTAGCATCATTACTAAAGCATGGTGCCTAAATTGGGTGCAATATTCTAGTTGTGGACTAACTCAAGCTTTATGAAGATTCAGCATCACTTCACTATTTGTTTACTCAATACTATACTTATGAAGCCCAGCATCCCATGTGCTTTGCTAACTACTCTCCTCAGTATGTTGTGCCACCTTCAAAGAACTATGTAGATGTACCTCAAGGTCCTTCTGCCCCTGCATATCCTTTATGAATGTGCCATTTAGTCGAGGTTGTCTCCCACTATCTCTTCTGGCAAAGAGCATCACTTCACACTGCCTTGTATTTAATTACATCAATTACTTGTTTGTCCAATCTAATAGCCTATCCATGCCTGCTGCAGTCAATTTTTACCATTCAAATCGCTTGCCACTCCTCTGATTTTGGCAGATTGGCAGATTTTGAAACTTTGCTCTATATTCCAATATCCAAATCATTAATATTCCTAAAAAGCCGTAGTCCTAGCACTGATCAATGTGGAATACAACTGTCTACTGTCCTCCTGTCTGAAAATAGCCATTTGAGAGAGTGGTACATTTTATTCTTTCCCTAAGCCAATTGTTTATCCAAGCTGACACTGATCTTTCTATTCCAGGAGCCAAAGTGTTTGTTAACCAGCCTTTTACATGGCACTTTGTCAAAAACTTTCTTAATATCCATATGGACAAGATCCATTGCATTCTTCCCATCAACCTTTCCTGTTATTTCATCAAAACATTCAATGAGATTATCAAGCATAATCTTTCTTTTACAAATCTGAGATGGTTCACCTTAATTAATTAATTCAAATCTCTCCAAATATCTGTTAGTTTTTATAATTCTGATTATTGTTTCTGAAACCCTCCTAACACTGATGTACAACTAACTGGTCTGTAATTCATAGGTCTGTCCTCGCATCCTTTCTTGAATAAGGTTGTCACATTTGCCACTCTCCAATCCTTTGACACCTCTCCTGTGCAATTTTCATTTCCATTTAGACTGATGAAATCAGGGCTTGAATTTTATTCTCAGGTTGCACCCAAAGTCGATGCGAGTGAGTGTGGATAGGGAAGGCGCTCAAAATATTGTTGTAAACATAATATTACACTGGGTGTCCAATTAAGGTTTGCCCAGAGAGTAACACGCCTGCTTGCTGGGTATCTATGCGAACGGTGGAAGGAACAGGTCAGGCTCCAGGCACCAGGTGCAATGGGAATCCAACACGGAAGGCTTAGAACAAGAGGAGGTAGCCCTCTGAAGGCTGCCAGAAGTTTTGGGGGAGGTTGAGGACGCTGTGTGGCTGAAGATCAAGAAATTTATTGCTCCCCAGAATTGTCTTCTGCACCAGGAGGCTATGGAGAGCAGGAGGGCAGGTCAGGTGGGATAACTGCCCCCTATTTCACAGATGAGTGCTTGCCTGTGCTGGTGCAAGAGGTCCATGCCAGGCACAACATCCTTATGCCCAGGAACAGGAAGAGAAGACCGCCCCAGCTGACTAAGTAGGCCTGAACCGAGGTGGCTGCTCAGAGCAGTGGGTACACTGTGCACCACACCTGATTTAGTGCCATAAAAGGTTCAGCGATCTGGTACAGTGAGGCGAAGTGCAGCGATAGTATGGACCTGTGCGGAGGGTTGTAGTCAGTTGTCCATTCCCCTGTATGCTCAAGGAACAGAGTGTGTATGCCAACCGGCAATGACGTCTGCCCTGCCAATGCTGCACTGTCAGCACAATAGGGTCCAATGCATTGGGGGGCGGGGGGGTGTACAACAGTGAAATGGCCCGCTAAATGCCTGTGTGGGGGAGGAGGCATCGAATGAGCCCTTCTATTCCTCTGTTAGGAAATACAAGTCATAATATTGCAGTGTGCCACTGAACTGGGGGGAGTCCTCAATCTGCTGGTGCTAATGAAGAGCAAAAGCAATTCTCTAATGTTGGATTGCTGCTGGCCATCTAGCTTCCACGGTTCTGACAAGGTCTGAGATCAAGGTAAGTGTGTAGGTCATCAGATGCACAGTTACGGGAGAGGTCACAGGCCCCTCTTATGGGTGAAAATGAGTTATCCCAGCCAGAAGGTCATTGAAGTTTCAATACAGATGTCTCCATGCAGCATTTCTCCATTGTCTCAGCAGGTCACCTAATATGTATAGTGCCACTGATGATTGAATTCACTGATCTTGTGCATTCTTTCCACAGATGAGCCAATCTCAGCAGCCACAGGTATCCCTGAGGACCTCCCATCAGGCACCCAGGAGTACATCACTCCTACACCTGTCTCACAGTGTCTCTCAGAACCAGGCACCAGTGCAAAAACACACACATCAGTGGGTATTAAGTTATCACCTCCACAGGTAATGCACAGTGTTGTGGGCACACCACACTCATGTGAGGAGGTGACAGAAGCAGAGAAGTTCTAGGGTGCTGACAGTGGGAGCACTGCTGGAGACTGGGACTATGCTAAGTTTGAGGCAGATGCCAAGTCTCTGGAAATGTCTATCAGGCGGCATGACCAGCGGGATGGACAAGCAGATCTGGCAGAGATCCATGAGGGTCTGTGTGCCATGGCATCCATCATTGAGAAGTCCGTGTGGACCATGAGCGCTGCATTGACCCTGGTACCAAGGCACAGACTCTCCCAAAGAGAGTGGTGACTCTTGTGGAGAGGCAGTATCAATGACACCCTCATGGGTTTTCGGGGTCACACTCAGACCTGTAAGCCTCTGGAGGTCACTGCAAGTGAAAGAGATGGATGAGGCACCTAATCTTTCTGATAGTAGCAAAATACTGCGGATGCTAGAATCTGAAACAAACACAGAAAATACTGGAAAATCTCAGTAGGTCTGAAAGCAATTGTGGAGAGAGAGTAGAGCCAACATTTTGAGTCTGGTTGTAACTTCCCATGTCCTCGTTAGTATTTAAAATTGCCCATGCAAACTTACCATGGGATAGCTATAGCATTTCTACTGTCAGGAATGTGTAATTTGAGCGTAAAACTTTTATAAGCATTTTTCATTATAAAGGTGGACTTTGGAGCTTTTAAAGGAAAAATGATTGTGTGATGCATAAGATACAAGAGTTTTAATACAATATGAGTAAATCTCTCGTGATGTTTTTTATATTAAGTTTCACTGTGTTAAAATATGGATGAAAGCTAGAACATACCTTATGTTCCAAAATCCGTCACATTTCAAGGTGATTATTAGATAAAGATTTGCGCTAACATCAGAGCATCACCGGCATGGTGGCACAGTGGCTGGCACGGTGGCATAGTGGCTGGCACTGTGCCTCACAGCACCAGGGAACTGAGTTTGATTCCCGGCTTGGTTCGCTGTCAGTGTGGAGTCTGCATGTTCTTCTCATGTCTGCGTGGGTTTCCTCCAGTGCTCCGGTTTCTTCCCACAATGCTGATTAGGTGCATTGACCCGAATAGGCACCGGAGTGTGGCGACTAGGGGAATTTCACACTAACTTCATTGCAATGTTAATGTGAGCCTTACTAGTGACTAATAAATAAACTTTTAAGATTAGCTGGAACAATGGCATTTCCTTACATCCAGCCAGTCATTGCATTTATCTCTCTGGGATTTCCAGGGCATCTCCTGTTCCTTTCTATTGTGAGACTGGACACTTCAGGTTAAACTGATTAGCAATTAAACTATCAAGATACCATTATGTTGGCATCTAGAGGTTTGGTTAGAAGGAACTTATGTGAGCTGACATATATTAAGGCAAAGACATGAAGTATAAGATCATTTAGGGTCTGTGGGAAACCAGGTTTTATGAGTTTATTGGATAACTGTAATAGTTATATTATTGGTGTCTGAGTAATAAACTTGCACTTGGGTAATACACTCGAGCCTGAACCACAAGAAATAATTTAATTGATTTTAATGACATTTATGCCAGGTTGGAGATAAATTAGAGCCATTTATAGGTGAATGGAGGAATTGATCAACATTTATAACACAACAAAGCAGTGGAGAGATAGGGTTTCCTGAGTTTTATAGGGATGCTATCTGTCTCAAAGTCCAGGGCACAAACATTGCTTTGCAAGGTCCTACATAAAATACCCCCTCAGCAGCTGGGATTTTCACTGATACCGGCAAAGGCCGATGTCGCGCAGGAAAATCAGTGTTGAAGCCACTAACGCAAATGGGGGCTTTCTCCGCCATACAGTTAAAAGTTTATTTATTAGTGTCACAAGTAGGCTGACATTAACACTGCAATGAAGTAACTGTGAAAATTCCCTTGTCGTCACACTCCGGCACCTGTTTGGGTACACTGAGGGTGAATTTAGCATGGCCAATGCACCTAACCAGCATGTCTTTCGGACTGTGGGAGGAAACTAGAACACCTGGAGGAAACCCACACAGACATGGAGAGAACGTGCAGACTCTGCACAGGCAGTGACCCAAGCCGGGAATCAAACCTGGACCCCTGGAGCTGTGAGGCAGCAAGTGCTAACAACTGTGCCACCATGCCGCCTTAGTGCGGCACTCCTAACTCCTTGTCTATAGGAATCTGCAACAATTCCACCAAGGCCAGTCTTCCATCGCCAAAAAACCCTTTAATGATAACACAACAAAGAGCCACACCTGTGGCTTACAGCATGCAAGTCAATACCCGGGAATCTATAGAATATCAGTCCAGGCTGAAGCAACAGGTTTTAACCCCCCGCTGCTCATTTCCCATTGGGTGAGCCTTCACTTGCTCAATAAGGGAATTCATACTCCATGAAGCCTAAGGGTAGATCGATTGATGATCCTCTATTCCCTTCATGGCCATCATAACAGAGTCAATGAACGGTACATTCAATGCACAGTGCATTCAATGCACGATATATTTAAACTTTTTTACGCAGCTTAACAAATGCATTATCTTAAATGGCAGGTGGAGTTAAAATTGATTCTTCTGTCTCTGTATTTCAGTTTTTCACTCTCTGTGTCTCTCTGTTTGACAGCATTTTCCCGCCGGTAAGTCATTTCAAGATTAAACCAGCTAGTGATAGCCCTGAAGTGCCATGGGACATTCTGGTTACTATATAATTACAGGTTGCTGATTCTTCATCATACCGATGGAGAGAGGAAAGCTCTTCCAGGGACTCAGGAATGAAACAAAAGACTCCCAAAACACAACTAGTCTGACCATTAACGTGCTTGGGTTTATATTAACAAATTATATATCAATGATAGAGAATATGGTTTTTAATAGCTATACTATCCCAGATCCAGTCAAATGACCTCGATTATCACCGTCTGTACCAGTAGCAGCTTTTTAAGCACCACCCACAGTTTATTTGTGTAAATCATTTCTGCAATATTGTAATGGTGCACTTTCACATACTTCATTAGAAACACCAAATGATTTATTCATAACAACTGTACAGCAGTACAAGAGACATACAGCTGCACCTAGTCCTCCACATGTCTCCTGCCTAAGAGAGGACTCCACCCCCTGGGCAGTTACCCACTCTCGGTTCCGATTGGTCCCCAAAGCAGGTGACCCTTAATTTGCTGTATTGCCCTTAAAGGGACAATCCCCACAAATCACCACAATTATCCAGAGTAATTTCTCAAGTAACCATCTCATTGCTGAGAAGACCAAAAATGAAAATGTGTCCTAACATTTTGACAGCAGGAGACAATCGAAGAGACATCCTTGCTATTGCAGATTTCTCTGATGTTTTAAGTTTTAATTAACTGGGCTTACAAATGTATCCATTTGCTTCTTGTATAGGTGCAAAAGACATTTTAATTAATGTACAGATGGTATCTTATACAATGTTGTTGTCACAGACATGTGTGCCAAGCACTCTGGCATGATCTATGATTGTTGCCCTTGTTAATTCTGAAATAAGCAGATGTTTTATGAAAATACGGTTGCTAACTAATAAATTAACCTGCAATGTCTTTTTGCTTATTTGAGACCACAATTTTGTCCAACAGCATCAGTTGATTTTCTTCCATCAGCTTTTCTCTCAGCCATTTTTCATCCATGGTTTGACATCTTTCCAATTTCCTCCTAGACTTCAAATTGCTGCTTTTTCTGCCTTTTTTTTTAGCAGACTCATTATTATTCAACTTATTTTCTTTACTGTAAATTTATTTATCCTTTTCAAAATTAATACAATATAACTTGTGAAATTGTCTCTGGAATGGCTGTGGAGGGGGAGAGGAGAATGCTTCATTTGAAGAGAAAATAACGTGCATTGTCTGTGCAGAAGGTAGATGGCTGCTTGCTATTTGAAACTAATGATTATTCAATAAAATATATATTAAATATGGTAAAAACATATTCAGCTAAGTCAGACTGTAGGACATCCTGAAACTAGATCATGGAACATTCAACAGCTTCATATACCATCTGTTTTGATGCTGGCAATTTTATTAAAACTGAAATGATCAAATTCATGAATTATTTTTCTGTTTTGAAGATTCATCATTAAGTAAGGCACCATTGGCAATGGTCGCTACTTGAGAAGAAGTGACAACACCTTTCCAGTTCAAAAACTGAGATGGGAAGCATAAGACTAAACCAAGGCTTGTCTTGGTTTTAACATTTATAGCGAGAAGCTAAACAGCATTTTGCTTTGTTTCAACAACAGCCCCAGAAAAGGACAAACAATAAAGGCAGGACTTCCTTGAAATGGCAGGTTTTTGGCATCTATTAGGATTTGGAATCTGTCAGTTTCTCAGTGGAATGCAGGATGCCCAGATCTAATAGACAGCTCAGGTCAATTGTAGCAACATTCAAAGAAACCAAATGGTGGGACCATATTTCTCTGTTTAAATATTCTGTGCAGGTACCTCGTGAGACAGGGGTGGGTACATTTAAAATCTTTGTTCTGGTTTCTGGAAAATGGGAGGAGACAAATACAGCAGAACAGATACTAGAGAAACTTTATATAGACATGAGGCATTCTGGCTGAAAAATCATTGGAGATGGGAGTTGGAAAGTCTACCCTGTAAATTCCAATTAAGATCTCATGATTGGTCAATTCTCTTACAGTGGAAATGCATTTTTGTCACATCTTTCTGCTTTTGAGCTAGTGAAATACATGCTAACCAAGCTTTGGAGCAGAATACTCTAACCTGACAAATAAGGTCATTGTTTTGTTCTTGGAGAAGTGTGGTTCTGGCCCAGAACACTATGTTGTAATGAACTATCATCACTATTGTTGTAATGATGTTGATTAACAGTATCTGCTTCATCATCTTCTGTATGTTCACAGCAAGTTTTTATTAACTACTTGTAATTATATATAAATATACAGTATGGGGTACAAGCAAGGGAGTTATCTCCATATATCAGGTACAACAGGTGATCAAGAAGGCAAATGGGATGTTGGCCTATATTGCGAGGGGGATAGAATATAAAAGCAGGGATGTCTTGATGCACCTGTACAGGGCATTGGTGAGGCTGCAGCTGGAATACTGTGTGCAGTATTGGTCCCCTTATATGAGGAAGGATATATTGGCATTGGAGGGAGTGCAGAGAAGGTTCACCAGGTTGATACCGGAGATGAGGGGTTTGGATTATGAGGAGAGGCTGAGGAGATTGGGTTTGTACTCGTTGGAGTTTAGAAGGATGAGGGGGGATCTTATGGAGACTTATAAGATAATGCGGGGGCTGGATAGGGTGGAGGCGGAGAGATTCTTTCCACTTAGTAAGGAAGTTAAAACTAGAGGACACAGCCTCAAAATAAAGGGGGGTCGGTTTAAGACAGAGTTGAGGAGGAACCTCTTCTCCCAGAGGGTGGTGAATCTCTGGAATTCTCTGCCCACTGAGGTGGTGGAGGCTACCTCGCTGAATATGTTTAAAGCGCAGATGGATGGATTCCTGAGCGGTAAGGGAATTAAGGGTTATGGGGATCAGGCGGGTAAGTGGTACTGATCCATGTCAGATCAGCCATGATCTTATTGAATGGCGGGGCAGGCTCGAGGAGCTAGATGGCCTACTCCTGCTCCTATTTCTGATGTTCTTATGTTCTTATATGGATCTTGGCTCATCCTTGGTGAACACCACACTTTCCCTATGTCTGAGTCATGTGCCTTCTTACACCAATGTTTGGGAAGCACTGTACTCAGTTTCATTTTAACCATGTATATGCCAGACCCCAAGACTTTGTCCCATTGATATATTCTGTATTCCATCTGGTTACCAAAGGGCAACTGTCTGTTTTTGAATCTGATTCTGAAGAACAATTAGCCGCTCGTTCTATAATAAACTGTTTATTCTCTTGTTTAAGGCTTGTCTTCTCACCTTGCATATCAGTATATAGCTTTGTCATTACTGATAGCTGCAACACAACTTTTTTCTGAAGTAGCATTCAACGTCTTTTCCAACTCCTATTATTTTTGCAGGGACTTGTATAGGTTCTTAGTCTTTCAAGGCAATGTCTTCTGTGAATGCCTTTGTGGTCTGCTGCCATGTCTGGCTGTACTTCAGGTTGAGTTCTTCCAACTCAGTTTTTAAGGCAAATATTCTCTGATTGTGCTTCTGCTCTTACTTGATCTGCCTGCTGCAGGGCTTTTTCCTTGTCATTCACTCCCAGAAGCTGGCTGAGGACACATCAGTGCACTGCTTTAAGATTACACCATCAGCAAGTTCACCAAACAAGACAAAAATATATGAATTTGGGCTTCTTCTGATTTCTTACTGAGACCTGATGTTCTTCAGTAGTTTAAAAATTCTGCTCTGCTGGTTCATCCCAATTTTTCATTATGTTTGGCTTTGAGGTGAGTCTAAACTGATCTTATAAGTTGCTTTTTTGATCCATGGCCACTTCATATTTTTTCTGCAGTTTCAGCTTTAAATATTGTTGTCATTTCAATAATGGCTGTGCAGGAGCTGCAGCTGTCATTTAAAAAATTTCAATCCAAACCTTCCATGTTTTGTTGTGTTCGGTGGGCTCCCACTGTAATTGTGCGAGCCCACCAACCTTATAACTGTTTAACTTTGCAAATAAAAACTGTAAATGAGGAGAGGTTGGAGAAACTTGGTTTGTTCTCACTGGAACGACGGAGGTTGAGGGGCAACCTGATAGAAGTCTACAAGATTATGAAGGGCATGGACAGAGTGGATAGTCAGAAGCTTTTTCCCAGGGTGGAAGAGTCAGTTACTAGGGGGCATAAGGTGCGAGGGGCAAGGTTTAAAGGAAATGTACGAGGCAGATTTTTTACACAGAGGGTGGTGGGTGCCTGGAACTCGTTGCCGGGGGAGGGAGTGGAAGCAGATACGATAGTGACCTTTAAAGGTCATCTTGACAAATACATGAATAGGATGGGAATAGAGGGATATGGTCCTTGGAAGGATAAAGGGGTTTTAATTAAGTCGGGCAGCATGGTCGGTGCAGGCTTGGAGGGTTGAAGGGCCTGCTCCTGTGCTGTAATTTTCTTCATTCTTTGTAATACTCATTGTGTTTGCCAGCAATTTGCTCCTCCAAACCTTGGAGACTAATTTCAAGATGATTTGTGCTCTGCCTTGTTTCAGCTCTCTGGATTTCAGGATGGCATTGCTGGTCGCTTTGGAGACAAAGGGGAGTCCCGGCGGTTGTCTGTTTTGGTGGGCTCTGCAAAATGGACAATTTCAATCAACCCTGGGGGTGAACTTGCTTTTGGTGAAATGCAAGAAGGATGCTAGTGAATGAATAACTATTTTACATCTCTCAAGTTTTCTTATTCATCAGTCAATTCTTAGGCCTTTAATCAAAAAAGGTATCAAGCATTTGGCTCATAACAAACAAACACTTATTGCCTGGAACATTGAAGACTTATGTAATGATTTATACTCAAAGTGAGTGCATGGCTATAATCTTTTGCTAGACAGAATTTAGGTAAGCCAGGTAATTGTGTTTTCTATGGATAGCTGCAGCATTTTATTCGAATTCCATCACTTTACTGTATGATTGGCCAAGGCTTGTCATGGTTTTTGAGCAGATTTATGAATATGAAATTAAACAGCGTTTGGCTTTCCTTCTGCAATATTCCCACAGGAGAAGTAAACAATGAACATTTCAGTCTTCATCACCAGATGATTCTCTGAAGCAGGAAATATATCCTCATCAGAGGAATTAATACTGTGGATGCTGGAAATCTGAAATAAAAACAATGTGCTCGAAAAACACAGGCTCTGGCAGCAGCTGAGGAGAATTAATGGGTGAGATTTTCCACCCCCTCCACCCCTCCACCCCACCCCCCACCCCTCCACCCCACCCCCCACCCCTCCACCCCACTCCCCACCCCCACCCCCACCCCCACCCCCACCATCCTCGCCATGGTGAGTTTTGTGGCGGTGGAGGTTTGCCATTGTCCAGCAGCACAATTTTTCAGGCCCGCCACTCTCAATGGTTTCATCTTTGGCTCGCAGCCTTTGGTGCCAGGGAACCCGACATGGGGAGGGAGGGGGAGGGGGGGTGGCATTGGTGAAATCCATTGTTGGCGGGACCAGAAAATCCTGCCAACGTGAAGGGCCAGAAGGGAAAGGGGGAGAGCGGTAGAGCTATAGTTATTGGGGACTCGTTTGTTAGAGGGATAGATAGGAGGTTCTGTGGCAACAAGAGAGACTCACGGATGGTATGTTGCCTCCCGGATGCCATGGTCCGTGACGTCTCCGACCGTGTCTTCAGGATTCTAAAGGGGGAGGGGGAACAGTCACAAGTCGTGGTGCACGTCGGCACCAAAGACATAGGTAAGAGAAGGGGCGGGGATTTAAAACAGGAATTCAGGAAGCTTGGGTGGAAGCTGAGAGCCAGGACAAAACAGGTTGTCATCTCTGGTATGTTGCCGGTGCCACGGGATAGCGAGTTGAGGAACAGGGAGAGAGTGCAGTTAAACACATGGATGCAGGGATGGTGTAGGAGGGAGGGATTCAGCTATGTGGATAATTGGAACACTTTCTGGGGAAGGTGGGACCTGTACCACCAGGACGGGGTGTACCTGAACCAGAGGGGCACCAATATCCTGGGAGGGAAATTTGCTACGGATCTTCGGGGGGATTTAAACTAATTTGTCAGGGGGATGGGAAAAGGAGTTGTAGTCCAGAGGTCAGTGAGTGTAGTGAGGTACAGGGAAGGGTATCATGGTCAAAGATGGGTACCAGCAGACAAGAAGGTGGGTTGAAGTGTGTCTACTTCAATGCAAGGAGCATCCGAAATAAGGTAGGTGAACTTGGGGCGTGGATTGGCACTTGGGACTACGATGTTGTGGCCATTACGGAGACATGGGTAGAACAGGGACAGGAATGGTTGTTGGAAGTTCCGGGGTATAGATGTTTCAGTAAGTGTAGGGTAGCTGGTAAAAGAGGTGGAGGAGTGGCACTGTTAATCAAGGAGAGTGTAACGGCTGCAGAAAGGCATTTCGAAGGGGATCTGCCTACAGAGGTAATATGGGCTGAGGTTAGGAATGGGAAAGGAGCGGTCACGTTGTTCGGAGTTTACTATAGGCCCCCAAATAGTAATAGAGATGTGGAGCAAGAAATTGCTAAGCAGATTATGGATAGGTGTGGAGGTCACAGGGTAGTTGTCATGGGGGACTTTAACCTTCCAAATATTGATTGGAACCTTTATAGGTCGAATAGTTCGGATGGGGCAGTTTTTGTGCAGTGTGTGCAGGAGAGGTTCCTGACACAATATGTGGATAAGCCGACAAGAGGTGGGGCCACATTGGATTTGGTAATGGGAAATGAGCCGGGCCAAGTGTTGGATTTGGTTGTGGGAGAGCACTTTGGAGATAGTGACCACAATTCGGTGTCTTTTGTTATTGCAATGGAGAGGGAGAGGGCCATGCGGCAGGGCATAGTTTACAAGTGGGGGAGAGGTAATTATGATGCAATCACGTGGGAATTAGGAAGCATAGGATGGGAACAAAAATTGTCAGGCAAAGGCACTAATGATAAGTGGAACTTTTTCAAGGAACAAATACTGCGTGTCCTTGATAGGTATGTCCCTGCCAGGCAGAGGAAATGGCCGAGTGAGGGAACCATGGTTCACAAAAGAGGTGGAATGTCTTGTCAAGAGGAAGAAGGAAGCGTATGTTAGGTTGAGAAAACAAGGTTCAGTTGGCTCGATGGAGGGTTACAAGTTAGCAAGAAATGAGCTGCAAAAGGGGCTTAGGAGAGCTAGGAGGGGGCATGAGAAGTCCTTGGCGGGTCGGATCAAGGAAAACCCCAAGGCTTTTTACTCTTATGTGAGGAATAAAAGAATGACCAGGGTGAGGCTGGGGCCGGTCAAGGACGGCAGTGGGAATTTGTGCATGGAGTCAGAAGAGATAGGAGAGGTGATGAATGAATACTTTTCTTCGGTGTTCACCAAGGAGAGGGGCCATGTTTTTGAGGAAGAGATGGTGTCACAGGCTGATAGGCTGGAGGAAGTAGATGTTCGGAGGGAAGATGTACTAGCAATTTTGAATAAACTGAAAGTTGATAAGTCCCCTGGGCCTGATGAAATATATCCTAGGATTCTTTGGGAGGCAAGGGATGAGATAGCAAAGCCTTTGGCATTGATCTTTGCGTCCTCACTGTCAACGGGGGTGGTGCCAGAGGACTGGAGAGTGGCGAATGTGGGTCCTCTGTTTAAGAAAGGGAATAGAAATGACCCTGGTAATTATAGGCCTGTTAGTCTTACTTCGGTGGTTGGTAAGTTGATGGAAAAGGTCCTTAGGGATAGGATTTACGACCATTTAGAAAGATGCAGCTTAATCCGGATTAGTCAGCACGGATTTGTGAAGGGCAAATCTTGCCTCACAAATTTGATAGAATTTTTTGAGGAGGTAACTAAGTGTGTAGATGAAGGTAGTGCAGTTGATGTCATATACATGGATTTTAGTAAGGCGTTTGATAAAGTCCCCCACGGTCGGCTTATGAAGAAAGTAAGGATGTGTGGGATAGAGGGAAGTTTGGCCGATTGGATGGGTAACTGGCTATCTAACAGAAGACAGAGGGTGGTGGTGGATGGAAAATTTTCGGACTGGAAACCGGTTACCAGCGGAGTGCCACAGGGATCAGTGCTTGGTCCTCTGCTATTTGTAATTTTTATATATGACTTGGAGGAGGGGGCTGAAGGGTGGATCAGTAAATTTGGTGATGACACCAAGATTGGTGGAGTAGTGGATGAGGTGGAGGGCTGTTGTAGGCTGCAAAGAGATATAGATAGGATGCAGAGCTGGGCTGAAAAATGGCAAATGGAGTTTAACCCTGACAAATGCGAGGTGATTCATTTTGGTAGGACAAATTTAAATGTCGATTACAGGGTCAAAGGTAGGGTTCTGAAGAATGTGGAGGAACAGAGAGATCTTGGGGTTCATATCCATAGATCTCTGAAGGTTGCCACTCAAGTGGATAGAGCCGTGAAGAAGGCCTATAGTGTGTTGGCATTCATTAACAGGGGGTTTGAGTTTAAGAGCCATGCGGTTATGCTGCAACTGTACAGGACCTTGGTGAGACCACATTTGGAATATTGGGTGCAGTTCTGGTCACCTCACTACAAGAAGGATGTGGAGACACTGGAAAGAGTGCAAAGGAGATTTACCAGGATGCTGCCAGGTTTGGAGGGTAGGTCTGATGAGGAAAGTTTGAGGGAACTTGGGCTTTTCTCTTTGGAGCGGAGGAGGTTGAGAGGAGACTTGATAGAGGTTTATAAGATGATGAGGGGGATAGATAGAGTGAACGTTCAAAGACTATTTCCTCGGGTGAATGGAGCGGTAACTAGGGGGCATAACTATAGGGTTCATGGTGGGAGATATAGGAAGGATGTCCAAGGTAGGTTTTTTTACTCAGAGAGTGGTTGGGGTGTGGAATGGACTGCCTGCAGGGATGGTGGAGTCAGAAACTTTAGGAACATTTAAGAAGCTATTGGATAGGCACATGGGGTACTTCAGGATGATAGGGAGGAAATAGCTTGATCTGGGTTTCAGACAAAGCTCGGCACAACATCGTGGGCCGAAAGGCCTGTTCTGTGCTGTACTGTTCTGTGTTCTATGTTCTATGTAAACTTTCAGCCAATGTTTCAAGTCAAATATGACTTTTCTTCAAAACTGAAGAAGAGTTATTCAACTTGAAATGTTAACTCTGTTTCTGTCTCCACTGATGTTCCTTCACCTCCTGAGTATTTCCAGCACTTTCTGTTTTTTATTCCCATCATAGGATCACCCTGATCACAGCTCCTATTTGATCTATATTTATTCATGTTATTTTTATTGTCAGCATCTGCTCCAGGGTCAGGTCTGTGCAGGGAGATGGACTGACTTTGCTGAATGACAACCCCGAGTAGGGATTCTGGTTCACTACCTTTTCAGTTACTGTTTCTTTGCCTCTTTTCTTTGAATCTTTCCAGGAGATGTTCACCTCCTTATCCTTCTCTCTTCACTTTGGTATTAATGCCACCCTTGACAATGTTTTCACACTAAACGATTTTCAGGAAATGGGCTATCACTCCCATTGAACAATATTCGTTTGTTTATTGTGACATCAGTCAAAGTTCCTGTTTGAATCTATTCTTGATGTAAATTTTCTCAGCATAATATTTGTTGGCCTCAATGTTGCTTCTTTATTGTTCCACGTGACAAACGTGAATAAATTCTATTATCTGAAGCCCATTCAAATCTGTCACCAAGTTGACAAATGCCAACAACTGGCACAGGCAACAGAATATTGAAAATTAATTGCGGTGTGGTTACAAAATGCATTTTTGCATTAGAATGTGCTATATGTGAGATATTTACATCAATACAATGAGAATTAATTGAATGTAGCCCCTTGTGATTTGATGCCACTATATAATCAAACTTAATAGGATGGAATCCAATTCAACTGAGTAGGCAGGACTGTTTTAAAATGCTTACATGTTTTAAGCCTCTGGAATTTTCCACATAGACTTTTAAGAGTTAACAACAAAATTATTAGCTGTCAACACCGAGTGCCACTTAACTGAGGCCATGTTGCTTTCAATTGAAATGTACAGCATAATACTTCCAATCATTGGCCACCTTGCCTTAGCGTAGCAATCTTATTGTGTTTCAAATGAAATTCACACTAGTGAAGCTATTTGATCTGATCTCTTATACAACAATATATATTGAAATTAAATATCTAACCTTGTGGCATTCTTCTTTTTATCTTTATGTTATTCAAGTCATTGGGCATGTATAGCCTGTCAGAGTACAACTACTCCGTGATTATTTTTTTCCCAAGGACAGTTGTATCAAATTGATTTTTCTATGCTGACAAGTAATTTTGTAATACTTGGGGTACTTGCCAATTTGAACATTTTACCAACTAAATGAAGGTCAAATGGCAAGAGTGTAATTTGCATTTTGTGAAAAGAAAAATTAACGGAATATGATTACAATAATCAAATCTTTCATTTATTAAACTGATTAAGTTCTAGTTTATTGACTTTTCAGCAATAACATTTCCTTATAGAGCTGAAAGTACTGTAGCAGTCTATTGCCTAAGTGCGTTGGTGCCAGAAAGTGAGATTTACAGGGCGATTCTCCCATCACAACACGCATGTTTTTTGGTGGTCGGGTGGGGAGATGCGCGTGTCGGCCATCTCGCGGGTTCTCCGCAAGTAGTTACGTGCATCTCCCTACCAGAAAAAATTGGAGCCATCAGGAACCTGCTGAAAACCAGCGTACCACTGATTTGCATCACTTACCATAGTTTAGCCTGCCATTATCGGGATCTCCACCCACGTTTGCCTCTCCCACCTCTTTGGCACAATGTCACTTTGGTGCAAATCAGAGTCGGTATATAAAAGTCTCAACCTGGTGTGGCAGCCTTGAACTGGCGTGAGGAGGTAAGTGCTGTGAGCAGAGTGTAGGGGATGTTGCAGACAGGCCCTGGAGCTGCTTGGTGGGCTTCCTCCTGCTGTCTTCCGATGCTGGCCCGTGGACCAGTGATATCTGTGGTGGGGGAGGGGGGCTTCTATTTTCACAGAGCTCTCTGGGTGAGGGTCCCTGAAGGAGTCCCACTCAAAATCTCACACAACCCTCATTGGGCCATGCATGGCACCATTGTGTGAATTGTGTGGTGTTGCCAGCACCCACAAGTGGGGGTACTGGCCCAAGTGAGGGATTGGGGTGGTGCTGGGTCTATGCAGCCAATGACATTAATCCATCTTTTCATGCTCTTTCCAACCAAACTGTGCAGATGGATCTCGGACTGATCGATTTGGAGCTGGCCATTGTGGTGGCGGCGGAGGAGGAGGATGAGGAGGCAGGTGTGGAGAGACAACCGCAGGAACAGCCACTACCAGCCAGGAGGCTGTTGCTGAGGGCCAGGAGGTGGGTGAGCAGGCACCCGAAAGGATGCACTGAAGGCGGAGGGTGCCGAGGGCAAGGAGGTACAGGCCCCACAATTCATTTGAGGCCATCTCAGAGGAGATGTGTCATTGCTGGCTGTGGCTCTCCAAGAGCATGTGCGGCACCTTTGTGAGGTGCTCGCACACCTGGCACTTCAGGTGATGGGCGGCCACCCGCTCCCTGTGGACGTGAAGGTGATGGCTGCCCTGAATTGTTTTTTGTTTCTGGCTCATTTCAGGCACAGAGTGGCGAACCTGTTGAGATCTCGCAGGCCTCCGTGCACAGATATGTGCTGCAGGTCACAGATGCCCTGTATGCCCGGGCAGGACAGTACATAAACTTTGGTGTGGGCCGTGTACAGCAGGAGTCCCGGACTTGAGGCTTCACTGCCATTGCTGGGATTCCCAATGTCCGGGGAGCAGTGGACGGGATTCACATCGCCTTGCGAGCCCCACATGCAGGACCGCAGCAATTTGTGAACAGGAAAGAGTTCCACCCCCTCAATGTGCAGATCATATGTGACCATCTAATGAGGATCATGCAGGTCGATGCACACCATCCAGGGAGTGTCCATGACAGCTTTGTGATCCGGCAGTCGGACATCCCTGGACTCTTTGAAGACCAGCCCAGGCTCCAGGGATGGCTACTGGTGACAAGGGTTACCCACTAAGGTCATGGCTGATGATGCCTATGCAGAGGCCCGAGGCAGAGACCCCCGACAATGAGGCCCACGCAGCTACCCGGTCGATCGTAGAGTGGCACATCGGCCTGCTGAAGATGCGGTTCCACTGCTTGGACCGCTCTGGGGAGACCCTCCAGTATGACCCTGTGCGTGCTTCAGGCATCATCATTGTTTGCTGCGCTCTTCACAACATCACCCAGCAGCGGAGAGACCAGCTGGAGCAGGAGGAGGGGAAGGAGCAGCGAGGGGGCAAGGTAGACATATGAGAAGCCGGAGGAAAGAGGGCGGGCAATGATGGCAAGTGCTCGGCAGGGAAGGGCAGCAAGGGACGCCTTGATTGCAGCCCACTTCACCCAGCTGGTGCTGCGCAGTGACGGGGCTGCAACCATCACACATCCACCGCACCCCAGGAGCAAGTGCAGCCGCTATTACCCCTCCAAACCAACCTGAGCCCTCAAACCACCACACCACCCTTCCCCAGCCTCTCTCATCCCACCACCCTATCCCCCAGAAACATCCAAACCTGTTAATGAGCCTGGGTTAGCAATGGTTGAAGGCTGGAGGATGATGAGGACTCACTGTTGTGCTCACTGGGATCCTGCCCCTGGTACAATTCAAGTCTGACTCCTACCTGTTCTCTGAATGCACGCTGCCACCCTCGCCCACGTAGCTGTAAGGGTTGGGGACACATGTTTTTTGGCCAATCGGGGGGGTGGGGGGGTGGCGGGGGCGCACTTGCACCAAGGGACTGGTGGATGTTGGAGAAGTTAGGGCAGGCACTCTGTAACATGTGGTTGAGTCTCCGAGGCACAACAGACAGAACCTCTGTGTGGGGGGGGTGGGGGAAGAATCAGAGACACATTAGTCACAGCTGTGAAGTGCAAATAAAAGTTTGTTGTGCTCTTAACATTAGTGATGAATAAACCCTGATTACTGGTGACCTTCACCCGTGCCCTCTTAGTGAACTACAACTTTCCAACTTTGTGTACTCTACTGCTTCTTCTAGGTGCTACCCCAGGATGTACATCGGAGGTGAGTGTCTGGCTGTGATGCCCTTGGCGGATGTCCCCTGGGTAGCCGGGCCTGGAGGGCCCCAGATGACTTGTGGATGACACTGTTTCGGTGCCACCCTGTTCTGCTAGCTGGCCCTGAGATGCCCTGGTGTGAGGAAGGGGGAATCGGAAGGTCTCGGGACATCCGGGATCTCCTGTTGGAAGGCCCCGGCATGGGTTCAAGCCCTTCCTCCTCCCTTGCGGTGCCCAGAGGCCCCTGGGACATTCCATGGGGCACCAAGATAGCTGGACTGAGCTCCAGAAGCTCCGGCATCACTTGGCTCTGCCAGTCCTGGAGGCCCAGATGTGTCTGCCCCATGGTCTGTGATCCCTCAGTGCTGGCCCTCTGAGACTGGGCCAAGCACTGGAGCCCCTCCGCTACAACATTATTTGAGCGAGCCAGGTTCTGGAGCCCCTCAGCAGTAGCCCTCTGAGCCTGGGCTAAGTTGTCGAGGCTCACAGCCACGACCTGCCCAGTGAGAGTCCCAGCCATGGCCAGGAATGTGTCCCACATACCCCCGACACCCATGGTCATGGAACGCTGTGCCTCCTGGATGCCGGCAACATCATCGCCCGTGGCCCGCTGTGTCTCCAGGATGGCCTGGACCCTGTCACCCATACGACAGACCCCTGAGCCTGACTTTCCACTGCTGTCGCCACACTTGCAGTGTTGGCCTGGGTCTCACGCTGTGTCGGCATCACCTCCTGCAACAGCACTCTGTTGGGCTCCCCTAAACAGCCTTGCAGTTGCAACATGGTTGCTGACAGCCTTTCCACAACTCCCCGGGTTTCCTGATGCATCTCTGGTGGCAGCGCGGTGGCATAGTGGTTAGAACTGCTGCCTCATAGCACCAGGGGCCCGGGTTCAATTCCGGCCTCGGGTCACTCTCAGTGTGGAGTTTGCACATTCTCCCTGTGTCTGCGTGGGTTTCCTTTGGGTTCTTTGGTTTCCTCCCACAGTCCAAAGATGTGCAGGTTAGGTTGATTGGCCATGCTAAATTGATCCTAGTGTCAAGGGATCAGCAGGGTAAATATGTGGGGTTACGGGAATAGGGACTGGATAGGATTGTGATAAGTGCAGACTTGATGGGCTGAATGGCCGCCTTCTGCACTGTAGAGATTCTATGATAAATCTCCACCAACCTTGGGATGAATGAACCCCAAAGCCCAGCATCTGACTTGAGGACAGCTAAATTCCTGCCTCTGGCAGACCTCCATGTGCCCGAGCCCTCGACTGTGCCCACCTCCACCCGATGTGCATCAGCGGCTGTGATATGCTCACCAGTTAGTGACCCAGAAGCCTCAGCACTAAAGGTACTCACCATGGTGATAGTCTCAGTGATGCTGGGTTGTGTGGTACATGCCAGTGCCGCTTCAGTCGTGCTGCGCTTGGAGGATTCCTCAGTACCTCCCTACGAGGTGTCATCCATTGAGTCATGGGCAGTTTGCTCCAGAGCAGCAGGGGCGGTGGCAACACCCGAAGGGCCAGGTTCCTCTGGGTACTGAGCTGCAATAAAGAACACGCACACAAGGGGAAGTGAAGTAAAACATTCAACGCAGCATCGCACTTACTTTGAGGGGGACCTAGGTTGAGGGTGCGCTTCTGCTCACTTGCATGCCGGACGCTGACCTGGCTGTTCGTCACCATTCTGATTGACCTATCATCCCCTGCCAGCTCCATGGCACGCTCTTCAATACTGGTCAGCTGCTGCAGATCAGGCACACCATCATCAGTTAGTGCAGTTTCGCACATGTTCTGTATGCTTTTCTCCTGTGGGAACATAAGGTGGATAGCAAGCATTAATATATTGCAGTGCATGGTGTGCAATGCGTGCCTGTGTTTCGGGCGTTGTGCTGGCAGTATCAGGGAAAAGGGTCACCACTGAAGGGTGCTCGTTGAGGGGTGAGGGGAAGGGGTTAGATTCTGTTCCTGGTGGAAGGGTCACTTGTTGCATACTCTTCAGGTGTCTAAACATTGTTTGAGATCCGTGCCAAGCATGTGCGGGGTTCCAAGTGGGATGCTCACTCACCCTTGCTGCTCGAAGAAGGTCGTACATTTTTTTCCGACACTGCTGGCCAGAGGGCGGTGTCAGGCTCCTGGCATTCACCGCTTCTGCCACCTCCTCCCACAATGCCGTGGCGGCTGCACCCTTTGGGTGAGGGTCCTGGCCGGGGAAGATCTGCTCACGCCTCTCCTCCACGGCATCCAGCAAGCGGTCCTGGTCGGCTTCGATTAATCTTGGGGCTGCTTTCATAGAACCTAGAACATAGATGTGTGCCGAGCTTTATCTGAAACCAAGACCAAGCTATCCCACTCCCTATCATCCTGGTGTGCTCCATGTGCCTATCCAATAACCGCTTAAATGTTCCTAAAGTGTCTGACTCCACTATCACTGCAGGCAGTCCATTCCACACCCCAACCACTCTCTGCGTAAAGAACCTACCTCTGATATCCTTCCTATATCTCCCACCATGAACCCTATAGTTATGCCCCCTTGTAATAGCTCCATCCACCCGAGGAAATAGTCTTTGAACGTTCACTCTATCGATCCCCTTCATCATTTTATAAACCTCTATTAAGTCTCCCCTCAGCCTCCTCCGCTCCAGAGAGAACAGCCCTAGCTCCCTCAACCTTTCCTCATAAGACCTACCCTCCAAACCAGGCAGCATCCTGGTAAATCTCCTCTGCACTCTTTCCAGCGCTTCCACATCCTTCTTATTTTCCTCGAATACATCTTTGTGGCGTAACTGGCTGTGTGTCCATTCCTGCAGCTTATATAAAGCTCTGGTTTATTAGGGGAGTGCAGGTGCAGTGAATGTGGCCAGTCAGGGCCAGCTGGCAACAAATACTTGTGAGAGATTTTGAAGGCTGCATTCAGTTGCGTGTCATGCATTCCCCGGGGTGCTGATTGGCTGCCATTCAATAGGCTGTTGTGTCCAGTGGGCTGCAATACTCAGAGCTCCTAATCGATAAGCTGCTGTGTCGAGGGGGGGGTGCAATACTCAGGGCTCCCATTCAGGAGGGGAATGCTCACAAGCTAGGGTTGTGCATGGCAGCACAACGCAAGTTCTTTGCAGGGCAACAGTGAGGACAGTATGTTCAAGGGATGGAGGGATGGGTACCTGTGTTATCCGGACCTGTAGGGGCATGGGGTGAGCGGGAGCCATGTCTGTGGGGGTGGGGGGGGGGCAGTAATGTCTGTATATGAAAGGGGGAAACAATGTCTGTATGGTGGGGGGGGGCAGTGATATCTGTATGGGGGAGGCAGCGATGAGGCCAGTGCTGTCTGCGAGAGGGGTGGTGCAGCGATGAGGGCAGCAATGTCTGTGGGGGGGTTGTGGGAGCCAACGATGTCTGTGGGGGGGTTGTGGGGGCCAGCAATAAAGCCAGCGATGTCCGTGTGGGAGTTGTGGGGGGCCAACGATGAGACCAGCGGTGTCTGTGTCTGGGTTGTGCAGGCCAGCGATGAGACCAGCGATGTCTGTGGGGGGGTTGTGGGGGGCCAGCGATGAGGCCAGCGATGTCTGTGGAGGTTGGATGGCAGTGATCTGGTGCCGGGAGATCTTTCCAACGATCTCCCAGCGATGTGCACATGCGTGTGTTCCCGCTCGTCCTGCCAATTTCAGGCTCTTTGGTGTGAATAGGCCCTCCCCTGAGCTTTTAATGATATTCACAATTATGACCTCTGTAATGCACAGAGTGCGGAGATTCGGGTCTGAAGTTGCACTGAAAAAACAGTTGTGATTTACACCAGTTTTCTCACCAATTCAGCACTTTTGGGTGAATCGCCCCCAAATATTCTTACATACTATGTGAAAAGCAGGAGTTATTTAAGCGAAGAAGCAAATCGGATTTTGAACCATAGGAAACAGTTATGTGGTCAAAGGCAATAGCAGTGGGTTTGCTGTGAGTAGTATAGCCAGGCAGCTTCACCTGATGGGAGGTTATTTACATTATGTGAACATGCTCCCCATGTACATTAGCTCAGATGAAGGGCTAATGAAGCATGGTTGTAATACTCTGTAAAACCTAGAAATCCTTTAGGCTGCTGAGAAGATTCAAAGGAATTTAGCCACTTAAAGGTTACTGACTGAATAAGAGGACAAAAGATGTTCGACCTTTGGAAAGATTGAAAATTGTTTTTAACTATTTGCCAGCCTTTAAAAAGGGCTGCATAACGTGGTGCTGGATTGGAAATGTGCCAGGCCAAAGGCAAAAAATAATGACCCCAATGCACTGACACATAGCAGAGTGGCCCAGCATGTTGGCGAGCTGTCTAAATTGATGGATTGCAGCATGTGAAGGATACACAAAAGAGTTTCCTGTTTGGCATCTCAGGTTAATAGTGCTTCATGCCAGACAGGAGGTGCCAACCAGGCTAAATGCTTTGAGCAGTACCTGTAGGACACAGTAAAAAAATTTAGTCAAAGAGAGCACATCCAATTTTTTCTTGAGAGCCTTGCCCTTGTTGCAACTTCCAAAACCTTTACCTCACAAAAAAATGATATGGGTGGAGGATCTGAAGGCCCCACTGGGACCGAGAACAAAGGTGGATGGAAGTGGAATTTTGCACTGGCATGTCAATTCCCTGACTCCATTTCACCCTTGGTCATTTCCAGGAGGCAGTGTGGGGAGGAGCACCAGAGCTACCTGCCAATTGGGATAGTTTAGGATCTACTAAGACCTATCAATGGAGGCTAACTGGAATTTACTAGTTTGTTTCTGGGTTCCAAGAGTCAGCTGGATGGTAAGCAGGCAGGTTTAGAGGCCCTCTGTACTTACCTCTGTGCAACAATAACAATAGGCCACATAGTAGAGGGATTCTTCATAGCAGTGGCTCAAAGGCCATTCATGTTAAAAAAACTTGGAAGGAGGATGCATCCACCTTGAGCTACCCTCTGTCTCAGTTACCTACCATGATATCCTGCTGCTGCTGTGATTGGTGCTCCAATTTCGAGAGCAGTGGCCTTTTCAATGACCTCCTTGCTTATGCAAAGCTCCTGCTTTAGGTGTAAGCTTTAGATGCCTGTCTTTTTCTCCTGTATGAAAATGACAAACGTCACTGCCATCTTATAAGACATATGTGTTTCCCCTCCATCATATCAAAGGCTCAGGTGCATTGCCATCAGAGATCCTGGGCCATTGTCTTTTGTATGTTAAAAAAAAACTTGAGTAAAATAAACAGGAAGTGAAGGAAAAGCTTCCACCACTGACAAATTAACTCATTTAGGTAGTGAGAAAAATGCAGCAATCCACAGGGAAATAACATCTTTTTTAACAATTTATAGAAGGATATTGAAGTCAACTTGTTGTTTCTTACAGCGTTGTTAAGCTGTTTGGAACCAAATATGTCCTGGTATAAATTAAATTTGTCATATTAAATTTCAGAGCTTAACTTTTAACAGCAACACACGTGTATTGTACTTGAATACTTTTTAGAAAATATGAACAATTTAGACTGTGGTGTGCTGAATAGTTTTCCAGTTTTCTTATATTTCATCCAATTCCCAGGCCCCAAGGCTTCACATATATAAAGAAAAGTAAAACCCTATCCGATTACTCAAGATCATTTGGTAACATTTGTACTGCATAAGTGCCAGGCAATGACCATGTCCAACAAGAGAGGATCCAACCATTGCCCTTTGACATTCAATGGCATTACCATCACAAAATCCCCCACTATCAACAACTCAGAGGTAACCATTGACCAGAAACTGAACTGGACATATAAATACTATGGCTACCAGAGCAGGTCAAAGGCTAGGAATCCTGCAGCAAGTAACTCACCACCTGACTCCCCAAAGCCTATCCACTATCTACCAAGCATAAGTCAGAAGTGTGATGGAATACTCTCCACTTGCCTGGATGTGTGCTGATCCAACAACACTCAAGAAGCTTGACAGCATCCAGGACAAAACAGCCCGTTTGATTGCTACTCCTTTCACAAACATTCAATCCCTCCACCACCAACTAACAGCGGCAGCAACGTGCACCATCTACAAGATGCACTGCAGGAACTCACCAGGGTGCCTTCGGCAGCACCTTCCAACCTCAAGACCACTATCATCTCAAAGGACAAGAGCATCAGTTACCTGGGAATATCACCATCTGCAGGTTTCCCTCCAAATCACTCACCTTCCTGATTAGGAAATATGTTGCCATTTCTTCATTGTCACTGGGTCAAAATCCTGGAATTCCCTCCCTAACAGCAGTATGGGTACACTTCAGGGATTGTAGTGGTTCAAGAAGGCACCTCACCACAATCTTCTTAAGGTCTACTAGGGATGGCCAATAAATGCTGGCCTAGCTAACGATGCCTACATCCCATAAATAAAAAAATAATAATATGGATTGCTTGATGACAAGTACTCTCACTTGGTCATAAAGCAATCTTTTTTTCTCCTTATTCTTTCATGGATGTCACTGGAAAAGCCAGAATTTGTTGCCAATCCCTAAATGCCCTTGAACTGAACAACTCAGAGGGCAGCTAAGAGTCTTCAACATTTTCATGTGTCTGGAGTCACATTAGATCAGGTAAGGATGGCAGATTTCCTTCTCTAAAGGGCATTAGTGAACCAGACGGATATTTACATCAATCAGATAGTCTCATGGTCATTATTTTGGAGATTCACTTTTATATTCCAGACTTATCAATTGATTTTAAATTTCACCAGCTGCCATGGTTGGATTTCAACCCATGTGCTCGGACATTAGCCAGATCGCCCAGTGACATTATTGTTATGTCATTATCTCTCCTTTACAGCTGACTGACTTCAAGGCTGGGAGAGTGGCGGGGAGGGGGGGGGGGGGAATTTCCCAGCCTGCTTTGCTGCTCGAGGAACACAGTGGGCTGGGAGACATCAGTGGGTGGCTGGTAGCGGGACTCATGACTGACGTCCGGCCGATTGCAAGTCTCCCAGCCAATGTCTTTAGACGTAATCAACCCTGCACCGGAGAACAACGCAAGGCTGATTACCATATTGAAATTGCCATTTCAATGTGGTTAGCGAGCCTAGGATGGTAGTTTCCAGAGCTGCAAGTGTCTCCCCCTCACCCTGCTGGGAGAGGTTCCCACCAGCGGGGATTACAACTGATCCCCATCAATGGTGACCAGAAGTTAGCACCCGGAAGGTCGGGGCAGTTGGCGGGGGGTGGGGGGGGGGGTGCCTTTGGGCACTGCCAGCCTCACACCCTGGTAGCACCAGCCTGCAACTTTGGCATTGCTCATTGGACACCAGGCAGTGCCAAGCGGGCGGGGCCAGAGGAGGTGGGCCTACCTGGAGGTATATTGAGTGGGGAGGGGGGAGGAGGGTTGCGATTAGTGGTGGGGGGGGATCTGCTGCGCACTCTGCAACAGGATCAGTGGGGTTGGGAGGAGGAGGCGATCAGTGCTGCACAAGATGGGGGGAAGATCGGGGGGGGGGTTGAATAGGCCAGCAATTGGGAGTGAGGGGTGGTTGGTTTGAGAAGCTGGCGATTGGGAGAAGGGGGCTAGCAATGGTGGGGGCCAGTGCGCATGCACCAAACTCCCCACTGACAGATCGATGCACGTGCAGTGGCCCGCTCAGCATGTTGAACTTGGCCTCTCCGCATTCCAGCATGAATCTCCCTGAGGCACTCTGTGGAGCACAGGAGTGCTGGCGATTCCTGGGCGGCACAGTGGCACAGTGATTAGCATTGCTGTCTCATAGCACCAGGGACCCAGGTTCAATTCCTGCCTCGGTCACTGTCTGTGTGGAGTTTGCACGTTCTACCCATGTCTGCGTGGGTTTCCTCTGGGTGCTCCGGTTTCCTCCCACAGTCCAAAGATGTGCAGGTTAGGCTGATTGGCCGTGCTAAATTGGCCCTAGTGTGTGGGGAACTAGTAGGTAAATATGTGCTGGTACCAGAATAGGGCCTGGGTGGGATTGTGGTCGGTACAGACTCGATGGGCCGAATGGCATTCTTCTGTACTGTAGGGATTCTACGCTTAGATTCATTCCACTAAATATACCCAAAAAACGGGGGCAAAAATCTCCTGTTTTCCGGCTTGTTGGGCACTTAATTTTTTGGGGGGAGAATCCCCATCCAGATGTATTATTTTGGACCTAAAATATGTGTTTGTAGCGTTCGCTTATCTTCAAGGATAGAGCAGTATTGTGAAGCTGATGTGAAGCAGCAGAGTACGAATTGAAACAACCTTCTACAGTATATCAAATTCTGAATCGCCCTTCTAAAATATTCTGGCACTTGTTTCATTGTTAAAAATATCTGGTGATCATTTGATCCCCTGTCTCTACCATCCCTTCCTTCCCTTCGAATCTCTCATTATCACAAAGACAAACCCTGATCCCTCTGTCCTTTCAAATTATCACCCCATTTCCAATTCTCTTTCCTATCCAAAGTCCTTTGATGCGTTGCTGTTTGCATAACCCATGCACATTTTCTGACTGTTCAATATTTGAGCCACTCCAATCAGGTTTGCTGCCACAGCACTGTGACAGTCCTTACTGCAGTCACAAATGGCATTATTTGTGAAAGTGACCATGCTGAACTATCCCTTCCCAAACTTAAAATCATCGAATCTCTACAGTACACAAGGAGGCCATTCCGCCCATCGAGTCTGTATTGACCACAATCCCACCCAGACCCTATTCCCGTAATCCTCATTTACCCTGCTAATCCCCCTGACACTAGGGTCAATTTAACATGGCTAATCAACCTAACCCACATATCTTTGGAGGAAACCGGAGCACCCAGAGGAAACCCACGCAGGCACGGGAAGAATATGCAAACTCCACACAAACAGTGACCCAAGGCTGGAATTGAACCTGGGTCTCTGGCGCTGTGAGGCAGCAGTGCTAACCACTGTGCCACCTTTCCACCTCCTCCAATGCCTCTCCTCCATCATTCAGCTCCATGGGACTGCCTTTGCCAGGCTCTATTTTATCCAGCTCGTCATAGCCATCGGATCACCGACAGTCACTTCTTTTTCTGTTTTCATACCATTGCCTCTGAAGCTTCCCACAAGGATCTATTGTAGATACCCTCATATCCTTCACTGACATGCTGTCCTCAGTGACATAATTTGAAAACAAAGGGGGTGGTTTTATCCCCCCCAAAAAACTAAGATTCAATGGGTGGAAAAACAGGAGATGTTTCTGCCTGTTTTTTGGGCACACTTAGTCAGTTGAATTTCCAGCACTTTGTGTTTCAGAGTCTATCAGAGGATTCACACCAGTAGTGGAGGGGGAGGGGTGGGACTCTAACCTGACCCAAGAGGGTGACTTCACTGCAAGTGCACCGGTCTCCTAGTCGGGAGATCGGCGCGTGCTCACTTATCCCCCATTGCTGGCCTGCCAATGACTTCCCCAACCTCCCACCCCACCCCTCGATCATTGGTCCTGACACCCCCCACCCCCAATCGTTGGACCCAATCCCACCCCTAGATGGCCGGTCACCAAAACCCACCTTCTCTCCCCAAAGACCAATCTGAACCACCCCACCCCATGGCCAGCCCAACTCCCCCACCATGGCCAGCCCCTATCGCCCCCTCCTTCCCCCACCGATCACTGTGCAGAGTGTGCAGCCACCCCTACCCCTCACCAATTGTCCTGACCCTGGTCTGGCCCTGTCATCCTCATGCCCTGTCCCCTTGGCACTGCCTGGTGCCCAGTGGGCAATGCCAGGGGCCACCCCCAACCTCCCAGGGGGCCTCAGTGGCCTCTGCCCCCACTAGCGAGGCCATCGTGCCTGGACCTGTTGCTGGGGACCAGCTTTAATCCGGCTGGTGGGAACCTACCCCCAGCGGGGTCAGAAATAATGGTGAGCCTTGAGGATACCATTCCGGGCTCGCTAATGGCATTGAATTGTGAATTTCAATATTGTAATCAGCCTCGCACTATTTCCTGGCGTGAGGCTGCTTAAGCCATGACAATTGGCCCAGGAAAGTTGCAGCCCTCCCACTGACATTTCTCGGCCCGCTGCAGCAGTGGGAAAATCATGGCCAGAATTTGAAGATCCATATCTACTCTGACAACACCCAACTCTACATTCTCACCTCCTCTCTTAGTTTTTCCAGTGTCTCTGACTTGTTTGCTCAATATCCCAGAGATTTCCCCTCGTTACATATTGGGGAGACAAAGCGGAATCTTGCCAAAAAATGGCAGTGTTTGTTCCGGCATGAAAAATGGAGTGTTTCCCCACTGACAGTGCTGGCGTGTTTTTGGGCCAAATCTTACAGCTCATTCGTATTAATTTTTATTCCCATGAGTTTCAGGCTGCTCCAACAGCTCATTCCCTCTAATTTGACTGCCGCATAATAACTTATCTGCTGCAAGCACAGGAGAGCTCCTTATAATCGGCTCACCAGCACTGCTCCACAATGACTGCAGGGAACAGCAGCCAAGAAGCCAGCACCACGCTTTACAGAGGGGGGCCCTCACAAGAGTGCTGATGGATTGGTGCAGAGGTGAGACACCTTATACCCCCATTCTAGGAGACGGCCGTCCAGCAGGGTGACCACGCCTGCCTGCGATGCAGTGGCAGCCCTGGTGAGTGTGAGTGCACTCCAGAAGAGGATGTGGCAGCAGTGTCAGAAGAAGATGAATGACCTTCTTTGCTCAGTCAGGGTAAGTGACCATCCCCAGTCTCCCACTGGACTCCCTCGCACATCCCTTGCACCCCCAACCCCTTCTCATACTCAGCCACCTTGGTCTTTGCCAACACCAGGCACCAAGTTCCCCCATTTCCTCTCACAATTACCATGTTCCCTCTGTACCTGCTATGCTCCAACTACAACCCAAGCCCCACACCTGCCACACCTCATCACCTTCTTAGATGTCCACACTCCCACCTTCACTCTCCCTATCCATGTCATTGAAGATCGAACAGCAGGCATCAGCGGGGACAGCCAGCTAGAATCATGCCCGAGTTGTGAACCTTCACATGCTTTGAGGAGCAGCGGGTCTTCGAGCTGGCCAGGGAGGAGGAAGAGCATGTCTGCACTGTGAGCGAAGTGGGGGCAGCAGAGAAACATGAGAAACCTCAAGACATATGCTGACATTCTTCAAGTATCAATGTTCCCTCTGTATCTCCTGTAAAGCATTGATGCCATGTGCCTTCTCTTGCAGACCAACCATCGGAACAGGTTGGACCATCCTTGCATCTCCTGGAATCACCGACTCTAGAAGTGCAGAGGGGGATTTCTCCGACCCCACCGTTTAATATGCGTCGTGGCAGTCACGCATACCCAGCACCAGAGCAGTTACTCACACCTCGGTGGGTCCAATAATAGTCAGACTTCTGGGTCACTCGTTAGTGAGCACCTCATAGCTGATTATCCTCAGCAAGTGAAGGCAGAGATGTTCCAGGGAACCAGCAATGGGAGGGATGACAGAATCCTGGACTCTGTTGAGCCCCAGGCCGATGATTTGCCCCTGGGCCTGGTCATCCCTCTGTAACTGCAGAGGTAGAGTATTAGGAAGGGGTGACAGCAGTCCTCCTTGGACGACAAGGCCAATTGGACGAGTCCCATCGCCTGCTATCCGAGGAGATGGAAACATCACTGTAGCGCACCGAAGCCAACACTGTGAGGTTGGCGGCCACAATGGAGACCTTGGTGCAGGAAGTGCACTCCATAGCAGGAGATGACTGCATCATGGTACAGAGCTTTGACTGCATGGTCAGGCACTGGTCCGAGTCTGCGGGTGTCTGTGCCAGAGGATGGCGGGGCTTCTGGATCTCAATCCAGCTGCCCCTCCATCACATAGAGGAGCACAGGGGTTCCCAGGAACCTGAAGTGAAGAGGATCAGCAGGAGTACAGCCGGTGCCCTCCAGCCAGGGGACTCTGGGCGTCTCAGGTCCATCTGACACCCACTCCCTGTGAGCAACACTACCTGAGCACCCAATTCTGAAACCCCCCCCTTGGAGGTGAAGGAGCCAGATTCACGCTTCTGTATACCTGTTGTAAATGACGCCCGTATGACATCATGCTGGCACCAGCTGAAAATTCTGTGCAGGTCAATATCCGGAGCGTGCTCGGTAATGACATGCGAATGTATTAAAATGAAGGTACTGCAGTCCCGCAGTGTGTTTTACACCAACGGTGAGGGGCCGGAAAGATCAGAATTTGGAAACTCGCCAACGTGAATCGCGCTCTTTGGATTTTCAGCCCACGCCACCATCCCTGCACAAAGAGAGTGCAGGCTCAAAATGGCCCCTATTGACTTTGGCATATATATAAAAAAAACAGAAAATGTTAACTCTGTTTCTCTCCTCCAAGATGCTGTCTGACCTGCTGAGCATTTGCACCATTTTCCATTTTTATTTCATATTTCCAGCATCTTACTTTTATAAAGTAACATTATCTTCAGCTCCTGCCGCTGATTCCATCCTTCTCCTAAACCACTAGCTGAGGCTGAATGAGACCATTGACAAGTTCTGACCAAAGATCATCCAGACTCGAAACATTGGTTCTATTCTCTCACCACAGATGCTGTCCGAGCTGCTGAGATTTTCCAGCATTTTCCGTTTTTCTTTCAGATTAAAGCAACCGCAGTGTTTTGCTTTTATCAGACCATTCACAATCTATTTCATGTCCCTGAGATGAACTTCTGACCACGTGTTAGGCTGCCTGTCCTAATATTCCCTTTTACAGTTCACTGTCAAATTTTGTTTGATACTTTTTCCACGAAGTGCCTTGGGATGTTTATAAGATTTTCAGCGAGACATGCAAAGGATTTTTTTTAGTTCAAAATGAGGATTGAAATAGGTACAATAACTGAAAAGAAAAACAATCTTGGTATCGCTGGACACTAATTTGCTAAACAAATGGAAAATGGCAGGGCTTCTGGTCACAAATTTTTATTCATATTAGATATGCAAATTGTGTAATTGGATTGGAGAATAGTCAAGATTAATACTTTGTTCAAGAAGAGATAGAAAGATAATGATGTTAGAAAATAGAAATTATTGCAGTTTGAAACATTAATTTCATGTTCTATTTATAAAATGGAAAAGCCTTCGGAAGTTTGTTAAAATACTTATACAAGACAAGATGATAGAGAAATATAAACAAATCTCCTTTTAAAATTTAGATTTCCTTCTTAGTTTTATTTATTCATTTTAAATATGCAGATTGCCATGATTTATGAAATCCTTACTCTACCCCATAGTTTATTGTTCCATTATCAGATGATTACAATTGTAGTTTGAGCTAAATATTTTCAGTTCAATGCCATGGGGCGGGAGACTTAAGCGGAGGCGTTTAGTGAGCTCCCCGCTGGGCACACGGCTTCCACGCGGCTCTGCTCGCTGGATTTTCGATGTCGTCAGTTCTACACTAGAAATCGGCACAGAGCTGAATACATTATTTAAATGCTGATTTTAATATAACTTACATATAATTAACGGGCCCGAGACTGAAGTCTCTGGGTCCGCTAGCGTCTCCCCCGCCCCCCAGGAGTATTTCACTCCAGCGGGGTGATGCGCTATCAATAACGCGAAAGACTACCGGTGTGCCAATATAAGTGTAGGCTTTTATTCACAACAGAATCAGGAGCAGATCCCAACAAGTAACCGACCTGGACTGAACAAGGGGGAGGAGACAGCCACCTTTATACTAGGTGCCGAGGGGAGGAACCAAACTGGAAGGGGATGTGTCCAGGTATGACAAACACACACAACGGTGGTCCATATAGGACAAAGGCACAACTGAGGTCCACCACATTCACCCCTTCCTTTAAAAAAACAACACGGGGGTGAAGCGGAAACAATATTACAAGTCCAGACGAACCGGTGGCTTGATCCGCCGTCGCAATCGTCGTAGTGCAGGTCGCAGAGTCGTCCGAGCAGGGAGCGATGACGGCCAGGCTCCGTACCATGAGCGTCGAGAGAAGGCGCCAGGTGGTGTGAAGCGGACCGATCCGTCGTCCCGTCCAGTCGTCGGGTACTGCGTGGCGACGGCTCCGGCGACTCAAGTGAGCTGTACATAGGGGCGAGAGGAGTGAGCAGTGGCCCTGGTGGCGTATGGGGAACAGTGGGAACTGGAGCTGGGGGTTGGGGGGCCGCAACAGGCTCTGGGCGCACTACATTGGAGACAGGGACTGAAGGAGGAAGAGGCGTAGCAATCTCCGAGTGGACAACCCCGTCTGATGATGTCACGGATAAAGCTTCCTGCTCGGCGCGTCTGGATGCCAGTCTCAAAGATGGCGATTCCCGCGCTTCCAGTGACCGCATCAAAGATGGTGATTCCCGCACTTCCGGTGACCGCATCAAAGATGGCGATTCCCGCACTTCCGGCGACCGCATTAAAGATGGCAATTTGCGCGCAGCCGCCTGCCTTAAAGATGGCTGCGCCCGCGGAACACACGTGGCGCCACAAGGCTTCGGAAGCGGCTTTGCCCGGCAGACTTTAGCGAAGTGGCCTAGCTTACCGCATCCGGAGCAAATCGCGTCCTTCGCCAGGCAGCGACGCCGAGGGTGCTTGGATAGGCCACAAAAGTAACATTTGGGCCCTGCCGGAACAGCCGTCGCGGTGGAGCCGTCGATAGAACGGGATGCAGGGTAGGACCCGCGATTATGAGAGGCCGCTTCTAGCGTTTCAGCCATCGTGGCTGTTCTTTGGAGATCTAGGTCATCTTGTTCAAGCAGGCGCTGCCGAATGTATGTAGACTCAATGCCCGCAACGTAGGCATCGCGGATCAGGTCCTCCGTGTTCTGAGCTGCTGTAACAGCCTTACAGTCGCAAGCTCGAGCGAGGACCTGCAGGGCACGCAGAAATTGGGCGCACGATTCTCCTGGCTGCTGCTTGCGGGTAGTTAGGAGATGTCTGGCGTAGACCACGTTAGGGCTCTTTCGGAACTGCCCTTTTAGGAGTTCGATAGCGTCCGCGTATGTAGCAGCGTCCTGGAAGATACCGTAGACAGCTTCGCTTACCCGGGCGCGGAGCACGTGGAGTTTATCATCGTCGGTGTCGATGGCCGTAGCGGTGTCGACAAATGCTTCGAAGCAGTCCAACCAATGATCAAATTTATCAGAGGCTCCGACCTCTTGAGGGTCTAATGCTAACTTGTCGGGTTTTAGAAACTGCTCCATGCTGGTCAACTGTTGTGAATAAAATTGATGCGCTATCAATAAGGCGAAAGACTACCAGTGTGCCAATACAACTGTAGACTTTTATTCACAACAGAATCAGGAGCAGATCCCAACAAATAACCGACCTGGACTGAACAAGGGGGAGGAGACAGCCACCTTTATACTAGGTGCCGAGGGGAGGAACAAAACTGGAAGGGGATGTGTCCAGGTATGACAAACACACACAACGGTGGTCCATATAGGACAAAGGCACAACTGAGGTCCACCACACGGGGTTTACAAGACCTCTCCACTAGTGGGGAGCTGGCAGCCTGATCCCACTAGAGTGAAGGGGGCAAGGAGAGATGCCCCTTGGCATTGCCAGCTTGGCAGTGCCAGCCTGGTCTCCTGGCACTGTCCAAAGGGCAAAGTGCCAATGCCCAGGGGGCACCTTGGCACTGCCCATCAGACATTGAGCAGTGCCAAGGGGACAGGGAAAGAGTAGGTGAGACCTATACGGGATGGGGCATCTGGGGGGAGATCAGCGGAGGTCCTGCTGCCACTCTGCACTGGGATCAGTGGCAGAGGGAGGGAGACCAGCGATTAGGGCAACGCATCGGGGTGGGGGGGGAAGGGAGATCCATCTGCGGGGGGCCGGGACTGCGGTGGGGGGGTGGTCAGAAGATCGGCTGCCGGGGTATGGGGGGGGAGTTCGAAGCCAGTTGCGGATGAGGAGGGTCAGGGATGGTATGGATACGTCCAGGAGGCCAGCAATTGGGTGGTGGGGGGTTGCACAGCCAGCAGTGGGGGGTTGCAGGGCTGGCCAGCAATCGATCTGGCCAGCGATCAGGAGACCGGCAGTGACAGATTGGCGCATGTGCAGTGGTCCACTCAGCGCTATGATGCTGGCCTCTCCAGCGGGAATAGGCCCCACCCACAGATTTTTAGCATGGTTCGCACTAGGGCACTTTGTGAAGCAGAGTGTAGGAGATTCATTCTGAATATCCTGCTGAAAAAAACAGTGGGATTTACTCCAGTTTTTCCGCAAATTCGGTACTTAGAATTTTTTTGGGAGAATCCCACTGCATATCTCTTCAGATCAATTAAATCTGACCCAGTTTTCTGAAGGAGTTATCCAGCTCATCCCCATTCTGCTGTTCTTTCACCAGTTTGCTTTTTCCCCAGATTATTATCTATCTCCCTTTTCAAAGGTATTATGGATTCTGCTTCCACCACTTTGCTGCATAAAATAATTCTCTGAACCTCGCCATTCATCCATTTGTTTGGTTCAGGTCTTAACTTTATGCCTTTCATTTACTGACTCAGTGATCAGTATAAATAGTTCAGCTCGATTTATTAAAAGTTATCATAATTTTGAACACGTCCATCTATCTCCTCTTAACCTTCTCAGTTTTAATGAAAGGCGCATCAGTTTCTTTGGCTTTCCCTCACAGCTAAAGCCTTTCATTCTTGTTCTAATCTTAGTGAATCCCTTCTACACTCATTCCAAGATGTGAAATCTTATGGAGTACACCCACAGAAGGCTAGTGAGCTCCTGTTACAGGAGTGTTGGGACTGAACTGATTTTTTATGAGTCAATAGTTCAACTTCTTGAACAAATGTTGATCGATTAAAATGCAATGTGAACAGAGGGAAGTAGCCTGTGAAGAGTTATTAATCCGGGCAATATAGCAGAGACGCAAGATGTAAATCAGTATTACATATTATGTAGAAATAGGCCCGTGGCGCTGTTATTTAATTGATCAAATAATATTAATGGAACTGCAAAGAAGGAAAGATGTAACTAAATGAGGAAAATTAGATGAATGACTGAAGTTGATAGAACTGAAAGAGGGTAATTTAGAATCTCCATTCTTTTGTTTTCCTTCAACTATATAGTTATACTATCTAATCCAGTAATTTAACAAAATGGAAATTGATGTGACACAGATGCTATCAAACATGGGAGCTTCAGATACACTTTTCCTATCTTCAAAATCAGTTCAGTTTGCCTTTCTTAGTTAATAACTTATTATTTTGCAATCAAACTGGTGGAAATTACAAGGATTTTAATGCTGTAGATTTGACCCAAGATTGGATTTGTTTTGATGTGAAGCAATATAATTGTTTCAAAAAAATGTAATACATATTTCAGAATGACCTGGAATGCTTTGTGGGTGAAAGGGGATTAAATAGAAAAGCAGTGATTATTGCACAGTTCAAATTTGTTAAATTTGTCCCCTTAAAGTTCAAGTGTAACAAACTGTTATTAAGAATGAAAAAGGGATTAAGCATTCCATTCAGCATATAAAAAAAATGTTGCAGTACTTAAGATCGCTAAATTGTGTTTTGGCACTAGAGCAGGAAATGCAAATTAAAATGTTACAGACTTGTATTTAGCAGTTCCAGTTGATCATTTATTTCCAACTGGAACTGCCTGGCTGGCATGGTCTTGGTGTCAACTGTATGTTGTGTAAACTATTACAAGGGTAATTTGTATGTGAACCATTCCACAGGAGCCAATGTTTGAGTTCCAGGCAAG